>NC_038255.2:1129967-1466758 GCF_000004515.6 Glycine max | reverse complement strand
ATTTTGTATTTGTTTTTGCCATAATCATTGTCAATTTGTTGACGTTTAATTAATAAGTATATTTTATTCGTATTTTTGTTAATTATCATTTGAAATTAATAGGTACTTAAAAATCAATTTTAAAAATTATATTAGGATATAGAAATAATCATAATTTTCAAATTAATAACCATATATGGAAATAATCATAATTTAGACATAATTTATTCCTAATTAGTAGGTACTTAATAATCAATTTTAAAAATTAGAGTATCAATTTTAACATATTATTAAAAAAATTTCAATTTTGTATTTATTTTTGCCATAAATTTATTGAGGTTTAATTAATAAGAATATTTTATTCGAATTTTTATTAATTTTCATTTGAAATTTATAGGTACTTAAGAATCAATTCTAAATATTACGTTAGGATATAGAAATAATCATAAATTTCAAATTAATAACCATATATGGAAATAAGCATAATTTAGATAGACGATGATTTATTCCTAACTAGTAGGTACTTAACATTCAATTTTAACTATTAAAGTATCAATTTTCACATATTATTAAAACAACTTCAATCTTGTATTTGTTCTTATCGT
This sequence comes from Glycine max, assembly GCF_000004515.6. Classification (NCBI taxonomy): domain Eukaryota; kingdom Viridiplantae; phylum Streptophyta; class Magnoliopsida; order Fabales; family Fabaceae; genus Glycine; species Glycine max. The sequence goes on along the minus strand of NC_038255.2, from coordinate 1,466,174 downwards.
AATCATTGCCAATGTATGATGTTAAATTAATAAGAATATTTTATTCGTATTTTTATTAATTTTCATTTCAAATTAATAGACACTTAAGAATCAGTTTTAAATATTATGTTAGGATATAGAAATAATCATAATTTTCGAATAAATAACCATATATGAAAATAATCATAATTTAGACGATGATTTATTCCTAATTAATAGGTACTTAACAATCAATTTTATATATTAGAGTATCAATTTCAACATATTAATAAAAACAACTTCAATTATGTATTTGTTTTTATCGTGATGATTGTCAATTTATTGACGTTTAATTAATAAGATATTTTATTCGTATTTTTGTTAATTTTCATTTCAAATTAATAGGCACTTAAGAATCAATTTTAAATATTATGTTAGGATATAAAAATAATCATAATTTTAAAATTAATAACCATATATGGAAATAATCATAATTTAGACGTTGATTTATTCCTAATTAGTAGGTACTTAACAATGAATTGTTAAAATTAGAGTATCAATTCCAACATATTATTAAAACAATTTCAATTTTGTATTTATTTTTGTCATAAATTTATGATGTTTAATTAATAAGAATATTTTATTCGAATTTTTGTTAATTTTCATTTGAAATTAATAGGTACTTAACATTCAATTCTAAATATTATGTTAGGATATAGAAATAATCATAATTTTTAAATTAATAACCATATATGGTAATAATCATAACTTGGACGATGATTTATTCCTAATTAGTAGGTACTTAACAATCAATTTTAAATATTATAGTATCAATTTTGATATATTATTGAAACAACTTCAAGTTTGTAATTGTATTTATCGTAATCATTGTCAATTTATTGACGTTTAATCAATAAACATATTTTATTCGTATTTTAATTAATTTTCATTTCAAATTAATAGGTACTTAAGAATTAATTTTAAATATTATGTTAGGATATAGAAATACTCATAATTTTCAAAATAATAACCATATATGGAAATAATCATAATTTAGACGATGATTTATTCCTAGTTAATAGGGACTCGTGCTTGGCTGGATCAATCCCTTCTTAAGCATGGTGTTGACCTGAAGTTCAATTTCGTTTCTCTGGTAATGGGGATAACGGTAGGGTCGCACAACAAATCTAGTTTCTCTGTTGTCTCTTTTTAAGTTGTTCATGCGTTACCCATTCAAAACAACAGGAACAATCAAAGTTGTGTTAATATCATCTATCATTATACAAACAAGGTTCTGGGTGTCTACGTGTCACATTGTGGTTAACCCACTTTCCCGCCCAAAAATGTCACTGATACCTGCTAAATAATTGTATTTTGATAGTAGAAAATTAGTCAAATATTGGCATGAAATTAATTATTTAGCAGTTATTTGTGATTAAAAGTTAGAAAATTAATTAAATTGAATTTTTGGGTGCAAATATAAAAATTGGAGGTGTAACAAGCAAAAAGGGCAAAAAAATTGAAGAAAAGAAGAAAATTTGAAGAAGGCCCAAAAGATGTATGGAGCATTTCAAGAGTTATCAATAAAAAGAGGAATTCCCTCTAGGTTCTTTATTTATTTACCATTCTTTCTTTTTACATCCTGTATCTCTGAACTTGCTTTCTGTTAGGGTTTAGTCCACTCGGAGAGGGTAAAGCCTAATTAGGGGTAAGGAAGGAATACTTGAGTCTGTTTTAAGGGTTAGGCTACTCGGAAGAGGGTAACGCTTAAGAGAACACTAAAAGGAGGAAATTATCGGGTTATCTTTTAGAGGGTTTTTCCTTCCAGTTTCTTTTATCTGCTTTTCTTTCTTGCTTATTCTGCATCTCGGACTTTGTTTTCTGTTAGTCTTTAGGCCACTCGGGAGAGGGTAAAGTCTAATTAGGGATAAGGAATGAATGCGTGAATCGGTTTTAAGGGCTATGCCACTCGAGAGAGGGTAACGCTTAATAGGACAATTAAAGAAAGAAATCATTGGGTTAGCATGACTTAATGCCTCAATGTCCATGCTTTAGCAAACATCTAGAATGTAATCTTAAGGCATCTTAGTTATTGAGTATTCGCAAAGGAAACTTGGAAGATAGGTAATTAAGGTAGGCTTGTCATCATGAGGCATCAGGGGCAAGTAGATAGATAGATGTGGGGCAAAATTAGTTTAGTGGTATTGATAACAGACAAATCCAGAATCCATATATCTAGGCTAATTAGACTTGTCAGGTTTTAGCGATTTTAATATATAGATTTTATTCCCTATTTTTATTGTTGATTTTTCTTAGAATTAGTTATTCCTTATTTTACTGTTGGGTTTTAGAAGTAAGTATTTAGATTAATAGTAGATTTAGATTTTATTTATTAGAATTTCGTAGAAGTAGTTATCTTTATCATATCTCAATTCAAATATTTTATCTTCTATTTTGATCTTTCAATCTTTTATCTTTTTCTTTTATCTTCTAATTTTATCTTTAAATATCTTATCTTTTCTTTTATCTTTAAATATCTTATATTTTCTTTACCTTATCTTCTATCTTTCTTTATCTTTTATTTTAAATTCTTATCTCTTGCTTTTAAATTGGGTTTGCATTAATCTAAGTACAAACAAAGTCCCTGTGGATTCGACAGTCGGACTTCCGAGAACTTTACTACTTGTGATGATTTGGTAAATGATGATTTGGTACACTTGCCAATGAGTTAACAGTCACATCCTGCTACAGTGAATGGCCTACAAAAAGAGACATGTGTTTTACCATTTTCATTTATTGGTGCACGCCTTTTCCTTCTGTCTTCCTTCAGAGCACCATTTTTTTTACCATTTTCACTTTCTCTCATTTCTCTCTCCCGAATTGCTATCTCCCCTTTCTCTGTTCCTTCTTTCCATTTTTTCATTCTCCCAGTTTTTTTACATCTAAAGTTGTGATTTTTTACACTAAAACTGTGATTTTTATCTCAGATTCCATGACAACGATATCGTATTTGCGTTCCTCTCCAAGTTTACATTTCTATATCGTGTTCTTGGTAGAAGAACACACCAAAGCTGTCATTTTGATCTCAAAACTCTCTGAGTGCAGGTACGTTTTCTTTGTGACTTCTGACAATACAAAGGTTTAAATTTTTTTATTTTGTTTTCTGACTTCTCTCATTACCTTCGTTATTGTATGCAGAGAAGGTGAAAGAACACTAAAGCTGCGATTTTTATCTCCAAAAAGCTTCGATTTTTATCTCAAACAGATTTGTTTTCTTTATTTCTCTATTTAAGTTTTCTTTGTTTCTTTGTTTCTCACAATACAAAAGCTTATATTTTTTTTAGTCAACCTTTTTTTAGTCAACCTTTGTTTCTTCATTTTCTTTGTTTTTTTGGTTTATGATTAAATTTTTTCATCTTCGTCAGCTTTCTCAAACGTGTTCATTCTTTCTTATACCCATTTTTTTTGGGGTTTTATGATTTTTTGCAAGACAAAAGCTTTAATTTTTTTTGGGTGTTTTCCCTTTATTTTGTTTTCTGAGTTCTCACACTACAAAAAGTTTAAATTTTTTTTATTTTGTTTTCTGACTTCTCATAATACTTTCGCTATTGTATGCAGAGAAGATGGAAGAAGAAACTAAAGCTGTGATTTTTATCTACAAAAAGCTTCGATTTTTATCTCAAACAGGTTTATTTTCTTTGATTCGCTGACTACGTTTTGTTTGTTTCTTTGTTTCTCACAATACAAAAGCTTAAATTTTTTTGTGAACCTCAGCCGTCTCTCATGTCCCACTTTTTTTGGGTTTAATGATTTTACGCAACACAAAAGCTTTCATTTTTTTGGGTGTTATCCCTTTATTTTGTTTTCTGAGTTCTCACACTTCAAAAAGTGTAAATTTTTTTATTTTTTTTTCTAGCTTCTCATAATACCTTCGCTATTGTCTGCAGAGAAGATGGAAGAAGACACTAAAGCGGTGATTTTTATCTACAAAAAGCTTCGATTTTTATCTCAAACAGGTTTGTTTTCTTTGATTCTCTGACTATGTTTTGTTTGTTTCTTTGCTTCTCACAATACAAAAGCTTCAATTTTTTTGTGAACCTCAGCCTTCTTCGATGTCCCACTTTTTTTGGGTTTTGTGATTTTTCGCAAGACAAAAGCTTTCATTTTTTTGGGTGTTCTTCCTTTATTTTGTTTCCTAAGTTCTCGCACTGCAAAAACTTAAATTTTTTTGTATTCCTGGGCCTTCTACATTTGTTTTGGGTTTATATTTGGATCATTGGGTAACTTTTTTTTTTGTTTTTATATTTTTCGCAACCCAAAAGCTTAAATTTTTTTGGGTGTTCTGCCTTTATATTTTTTTTTCTTTAATGCTGGCTAAGTTATTTCAATGGATTATATTTTTATATTTGTTCAATCCCTTTGAGTTAGACACTTCCAGCTTTGATTTTCAAATATATGACATGATTTATTATCACATATATGTCATCCTTTATTTATATGGTCAGATGATTGAATATGGTAGTTTTGGACTTCTTTGTTTATGGTTCTTTTTGGGTTACAGGGATCTCAATTTACATTTTGATGCAGAGGCTCTCAACATTTGCAGCTTGAATTATATTTATTCATTAATATAGATAATCAGGAAGCAACAAAATTGGAGTGATGATGACCCCATTTGATTGATGAAGAAATTTTTATGTTACTTTATTTTAACAGTTTAAAGTTGTTATTTAATAATTATGATTTCCCGACAATGTATTTTATTAATATTGTATTTTATTAATGATAGATGATATGAGTCATGCTGAGTGTTTGATCAATTCAATTTCATGTAGTTTTTTTAATGGCTGGATTTCATATATATACAATTTTATTATATATTTCAGAAAGAACAGTGTTCATGTTATTTTAGTTGAAACTTGCATAACAAAAAATTATTGAATTAATAAATAAATTTTAGAGAAATAAAAAAAAGTTAGGATGATGAGTTAACGTTTTAATTTTCATTTTCAATCATAAAAAAATAATGATCAATTAGGGAGTTTGGGTGATTAATATTAAACTAATGTTAGTGCAACAACCTCTTTATTTTTTTTAATAGATTCCTAAGACCATTTACATTACATAATTATTTGTTTATGAGTTACTTATTATAATTTTGTGGGTCTTATAATTTCATATAAATTTAAATATTTTAAATTAAAATTTACTCCTATGCTAAGATTACTTTATACTTTTGTTTAACATTTCTGTCAATTTTTTTATTAAATTAATATCATTCTATATATCGGTTTGTTTTTTTTTTTGTTTTTGTTTTTCCTGTTTATTGTTAATGGAAATATGTGTGATTATTCTATTACAGATCATTAATTAGATTCATACTTAGGAAATAGTTGCATTTCTATCTCACTCACCTTTACACTGTGGTGTTGTTTTTTATCAGGGTCACATAATCTTGGACCAGTCATGGAAATTAATTTATGGATAATAAAATCAATTAATTTGGTTGAACAATCAATTTAAAATATTGATATGGAAGTCACAATTTCAAATTTCTCTATTCAAGTTTCAAATTCAAAATCAATTTGTTTGATTTAACGGTCAATCCAAAATTCGTTTGTGTCTATCTTCACTTCTATGTTTGAAAGTGACCATTTTCTTGACAATTCCTTATATATTTTATTCACGTTTAATTAATAAACATATTTTATTCGTATTTTTGTTAATTTTCATTTTAAATTAATAGGTACTTAACAATCAATTTTAAATATTATGTTAGAATATATACATAATCATAATTTTCAAATTAATAAACATATATGACTATAATCATAATTTAGACGATGTTTATTCCTAATTAGTAGGTACTTAACATTCAATATTAAATATTACAGTATCAATTTTAACAAATTATTAAAACAACTTCAATTTTGTATTTGTTTTTATTGTAATCATTGTCAATTTATTGACGTTGAATTAATAAGTATATTTTATTCATATTTTTGTTAATTTTCATTTCAAATTAATAGATACCTAAGAATCAATTTAAAATATTATGTTAGGATATACAAATAATCATAATTTTCAAATTAATAACCATATATGGAAATAATCATAATTTAGACGATGATTTATTCCTAATTAGTAGGTACTTAACAATCAATTTTAAACATTACAGTATCAATTTTAACATATTATTAGAACAACTTTAATTTTGTATTTGTTTTTTTCGTAATCATTGTCAATTTATTGACGTTTAATTAATAAACATATTTTATTCGAATTTTTCTAATTTTCATTTCAAATTAATAGGCACTTAAGAATCAATTTTAAATATTATGTTAGGATATAGAAATAATCATAATTTACAAATTAATAACCATATATGAAAATAATCATAATTTAGACAATGATTTATTCCTAATTAGTAGGTACTTAACAATCAATTTTAAATATTAGAGTTTCAATTTCAACATATTAATAAAATAACTTCAATTTTGTATTTAATTTCATCTTGATCATTGTCAATTTATTAACGTTTAATTAATAAGCATATTTTATTCGTATTTTTGTTAATTTTCATTTCAAACTAATAGGCACTTAAGAATCAATTTTAAATATTATGTTTGGATATATAAATAATCATAATTTAGATGATGACTTATTCCTAATTAGTAGGTACTTAACAATCAATTTTAAATATTACCGTATCAATTTTAATATATTATTAAAATAGATTCAATTTTGTATTTCTTTTTTGCCATAATCATTGTCAATTTATTGATGTTTAATTAATAAGCATATTTTATTCTTATTTTTTTTTAATTTTTATTTCAAATTTATAGATACTTAACAATCAATTTTAAATATAATGTTTGAATATAAAAATAATCATAATTTTCAAATTAATAATCATATTCTATTAGGATATGAAAATAATCATAATTTAGATGATGATTTATTCCTAATTAGTGGGTAGTTAATCCAATTTCGTGCAGTAACGTAGTATGGACGGCATGCTTTCCTTGTTTAGATGATGATGATTTATGCCTAAGCACGGGTTAGCTAATAGTCACTGCATTGAATAAAAAACCCCAAGCACAGTGGCTGAAAAGCTTCCGCTTTTGGTGAATAATAAGAAAAAAGTCATCTATCCAAAATTATCACACTCCTTTCTTCATCCAACAATGAATTGGTCTATTTAAGGAAGATGATACACAGCATTATTGCACATCTCTGTAGAAGCAGCCACTATAGTAAACAATCTTCTCTATTTAAAATGGAGTTTGTTCTAAATTACCTAAATGCCACTGCCATTGGAGTTCTTTCTATAACCCTCTTCTTTTTGTTTTTGTATAATCCCTTCAAATTTGCATTAGGTAAAAAAGAGGCTCCCAAAGTTGCAGGTGCATGGCCAATACTTGGTCACCTACCACTATTGAGTGGTTCAGAGACACCTGATAGGGTTTTGGGTGCTTTGGCTGATAAGTATGGACCCATATTCACCATCAACTATGGTGTCAAAAAGGCTTTGGTAATCAGCAACTGGGAAATTGCTAAGGAATGCTTCACCAAAAACGACATCGTCGTTTCGTCTCGCCCCAAGCTTCTTGCCATTGAACTCATGTGCTACAACCAAGCCATGTTTGGGTTTGCACCCTATGGTCCTTATTGGCGCGAGCAAAGAAAGATTACAACGTTAGAGATCCTTACATCTCGCAGAGTGGAGCAACTACAGCATGTTCGTGTCTCCGAAGTTCAAAGTTCGATCAAAGAGCTCTTCAATGTTTGGTCAAGCAACAAGAATAATGAGTCTGGCTATGCGTTGCTGGAGCTGAAGCAATGGTTTTCTCAATTGACATACAACATGGTTCTTCGAATGGTCGTCGGAAAGCGACTTTTCGGTGCTAGAACTATGGATGATGAGAAGGCTCAGAGATGTGTGGAGGCTGTGAAGGAGTTCATGCGTCTGATGGGGGTGTTCACGGTGGCAGATGCTATTCCTTTCTTGAGATGGTTTGATTTTGGTGGCTATGAGAAGGCCATGAAGGAAACTGCCAAGGATTTGGATGAGATTTTTGGTGAGTGGTTAGAGGAGCACAAACAAAATAGGGCTTTTGGTGAGAACAACGTTGATGGAATTCAAGACTTCGTGGACGCCATGCTTTCCTTGTTTGATGGAAAAACAATTCATGGCATAGATGCGGATACCATCATCAAATCCAATTTACTGGTATGTATATTGGACCTACTATGAACATCTTTGGTTATCAGTTGAATTGAAGAAGTACTTTTAAATGGTGAATATATTTTTGGAAAATAAATTCATTTTGGTAAAATGTTTGGTTACTACCAAAAATGTGTTTGCAATGAAAATTTTGTGTTACTACTCAGTTTTGTAAAAGGAAGAATTGAATTGCCTTTGTAAATTTAAATTTAACTCAAACTAAAGTTTGTAAATTTTAATCCAAATATGCATTATACTGCTATATGATTAGGTTGTTAGCACAGATGACTTTAAATGGGACTAATAATTTTATGATTAGAACATTGGGCTATGAAATATGAATATAGTGAAAGAGGTTTAAGTTTTTCACAAAGTGAGAAACAATGGTTTAGATTCTCACTTATAGAAACATAGACTTTTAATTAAGGATATCAATTGAATGATTTAAATAAATTTTAATTAGTTCGACTATATATAGTAGATGACTTCACAATTTATTAATTTATTTATGATCTATTGGAAATGTCTATTTTGAGAGAGAGATTTTCAACTTCATGTACTAGAGATTCGAAGAATGTGTAACTACAAGATCTTAAGCATGCAAATATCATATCCATTTGCCTTGACTTATTTAAGCTCTCACTTATACGACATTCTACTTTTGCTTAACATATTATTTTTTTTAATTTTGATTTGCAGACAGTAATTTCAGGAGGAACTGAATCAATCACTAATACTCTTACATGGGCAGTATGTTTGATATTGAGAAATCCTATTGTATTGGAAAAAGTTATAGCAGAACTTGACTTCCAAGTTGGAAAAGAGAGATGTATAACTGAGTCTGATATAAGTAAGTTAACATACCTTCAAGCTGTGGTCAAAGAAACTTTAAGATTATACCCTTCAGTTCCTCTCTCATCACCTCGTGAATTCATAGAGGATTGCACTTTAGGTGGCTACAATGTCAAAAAAGGAACTCGTCTAATTACAAATATTTGGAAGATCCACACAGATCTTAGTGTTTGGTCAAATCCATTAGAGTTCAAACCAGAAAGGTTTCTAACCACCCATAAAGACATTGATGTTAGGGGACATCATTTTGAGCTATTACCATTTGGTGGTGGTAGAAGAGTGTGTCCTGGAATATCCTTTAGCCTTCAAATGGTTCATTTGATTCTTGCCAGTCTTTTTCATTCTTTTTCATTCTTAAATCCATCAAATGAACCTATTGATATGACTGAAACCGTTGGATTAGGCAAGACTAAAGCTACTCCACTTGAGATTTTAATTAAGCCACGATTATCTTCTAATTGTTATCTATGAAAGCATGTGATTCTTGTCTTAGCGGTTTGTGGAAAGTCCATTGTTAAATTATGTAATCTTCTTTTAGTTGAATCAGGTTTGCCTGATAAATTATGTCGAAACTATGAATAATTGTCTCTCATTTAATAATATCATGGATTGTTAAAGAGAAGTCTGAAGATTTTTGTTGAGGATTATTCGATCATAATGGAAATGGAATTTGAATGAAGCTTGGAATTTTTTAATTAAACCAAATTTATGTTTCTATCATTACCAACTTTTTCTAACTTTGATTATATATTGATATTTTAAATGGTAATACATACAAGTAAACATTATTTGGATTGTTGACTAATTTAAGATTGATAATAGTACTTGATGCTTAAATGATAAAAAAATATTATTTTGATTTCTAAATGATGAAAAAGTAGTATATCTATTTGGTCTCTCACTAGTTTCCGTTGCTGAGCTGTGATGGTGTCGTTGAGATTGCGACGTTCCTATGAATGTGGAGAGCAGCTATTGGTTGTTGCTTCCGATGCTTCGTACAGGCATGTGACGATATAATTACCCATCTAGATTTTTATTAGGATCTAAAAGGGGAATGGACCAAATATTTACTATCCGTTACTCAATTGTTCCCTCGAAAACGGGATTCAAAATGAGTGAAGTAAAGCTGGATTTTTGTACGTTAAAGTATTTAATTAATTATTTTTTTAATTGAATGCCTGGACATACTTTGTTAATTAATATAGGTATATTTTAAGATTTGTCTTGTTTTTTTTAACTAACAAGTTATTTAAAACTTGGAAAATGTTCAACATACTCCTTAATTTTGAGGTGGATGAGTAAAAAGAAAAGGGAAATATAAAAAATAACTAAAAAAAAATAAGGAAACTACTAAATGTGATAAATAATGGGATGAAAAAAAAAGATAAAAAAATATGTGAGATCCAAGGTGAGTTAGAAGAAAAACAAATAAATATTAATAAAATATTATTTTGGTAAGAAAAAATAGATAGAAAAAACATGTACATTCAAGTGTACAAATATAATACTATTTTTTAGTTTTTTTTCCCATAGTAAACAACAGAAAATAGAAAATATTTTTCTGGTGTATAATAGTTCAACCGAATTATATTTTCGTCAAAAGGGCATTTTTGGAATTCACAAAATTGTCACCATGTGGTGTTGTAATAAGGTGTGTTGTAATAAGATTTAAGGCTTTGTGGGTTCTCTGTAATTCTCCTTTTTTTTTTTTTCGTGAAAGTTCTATATAACTCCTAATTGTAAAAGTTCTATGTACGTAACTCCTAATTGTGAGAACCATGGATACTAAATATCAATGTATAATATTATACAAGTGATCCTTGCTTGTTGCTTTCTCTTTTTTGTTCTAAGATCTTCTTTATAATCAATTATGTTCAACCATAATCGATTACACAAATATACATATATAATCACGAAGAGAAACCAAAACCTTAGTGAAGCCATGACAGAAATTGAAAAGGCACTTTACACTGGAATCAACGTGGATCAATCAAAGCCTCTCCTTTAGTGCACATATCAGGCAGCGAGACTCGCGTTTTCATGGCAGAAGTTGAAGCCCTGCGGTGACAGCTACAATTCCAAAGAGAGACGAAATAGAGAAAGAAATGTACAACTGAAATGATTTGTTCTGCTTCTCGATTTGTTGGACATAGGTTATGTTTGTCTTTGCAATTCTGGTACAATAATGGAAGTGACATGGATGCATGGCTCAATTTGAGTGTGTCGTTTAAACAAAGTGTGTTTAAACAAAGTGTATTTTTTTAATCAATAAACGAAGTGTATTAAAATAATTAAAACCCTAACATTTAATTTAATAATAAAACATATTTTAATATTTTATATATATCTTAATACATATTAATTTAAATTTATATTTAATTTTTATTATATTATATATCCAATTTATATTTAATTTCTTGGCAAACTAAATGATTTTAGAATTTGAGTTCATTATTTTAGTCATTATTGTTTGAAAAAATTGTCCAATGCTTATGTGCCTTCGTTATCATCCATTGGAGAGTCTAATATGTGATCTAAATTTTTAGTATAATACGCAAACCAACAACTCATCACCACCAACACTCTATGTGACAGCTGTACTAGGAATGGATATGCGCAGTTTTGAAAGAAGAAGAATGAGAGAACCATTACCATCCACTAAAAAATAAAAGTTTTAGGGACCAAATACACAATAAATGTAACAAGATAAATGACTTATTATAAGTGTGTTTGTAAAGTTGATTGTTAAACTATATATGTGATCTTCTTCGGTTAAATCATATTTATCTTTGTAATTCTGTTGTAAGTGTCTTATATCTTCTGGATTAGAGAGTACATGATAAATTATTCTTGAATACAAAAATAGGATAACAAAAGGTTATTCCTTTCACTTTTGAGACATGTGTAAATAAAAAATATAAAATAATAGTAAATGAAAAATAAAGATAATTAATTAGATATTATTTTTAGATGTTTAAATAATCAAACTATACTATATGGACCGTCCGGCAAGAGGCCAACCCATATGACCGAATAAATGGATAACTAACATTAGTTCAACAGGCCAACCCATATGACCGAATAAATGGATAACTAACATTAGTTCAACATCAACACTGATTTGATTTCAGTTAGCTAACCGACAGAGACATCTCCATTATAGAGCCATGACTGCCAAAACATACATCTATCGACTGACCGAGGATATGGACACCAACTGTCCCAGGTAAGGAACATCACAATCCAGACAAAACTATATACTACCAATCACGTGGCTTCCAAAATTGTTATTTTTCATATATAAACATATATAATAAAAAATTAGTTATTTCTAATACTTGTGTCTTTTTCTTTAACTCAATTAACTTACAACTTAGGAAAAAAGTTACTTTTCAATGAAAATCAAAATCCATCCGTTGCTTTTGTCTGTCTAATATTTTTATATTTTTTCTTAACAAAAAACTGAAAACTTAAGAGAAATATTCTTCTTTTTTCGAATAAAAATCAAAAGCCCCTTCATTTGGTTGTAGTCTGGTTTCAGCAATTTCAAAAGACTTATTTTTCATATTAGCATGACTTATCTTTTTAAGCTTACACATGTTTTTATTTTCTTTAATTATTTATTATATATTATCTCATTTGTGTAATTTAGATAATTTTCTGTTTTGATATAAATCCATTGTTCCACTAATTTTTTTATGCACTGTTATTGCTCTTATTTTTTACCTTGACGTGCAACCTGTTAGCGACAGAGTATTTGAAGCTAGATTTTGAGGTCTAGCACCTCTAGAGAAAAGGGAGAAGCAGAATACGTCAGAATGAGGGAAGGTTTCGTAAAATTCTTATTGTTTTTTGCTTGTTATTACAAGGTTCTTATAGAATTCCTAGTACAGAATCATTCTAGGAATATTACAATAACCAATTCTGATAAGAAGTTGCTCCGCAGAACCAACAATTCCAAGCAAGGCGATTTGGAGAAGATTTGACAGAAGCTTCTGTTTTGGCCGTTTCCTCATACGAAATCGTGAAGGTAAGTGGGCCTCTTCACCTTTCTCTTGGGCTTATCCTCAATGTGCACCCCCTCTTTTGTGGTTTCCACCCTTTTAACTGCTGCGTCTTCTTCATCCTCTGTTGGTGTGGTTGTGTTCGTATCATCCCTCGGTCCTTAGAGAATCACCTTATCCTCAAGGTGATATTCCTCTTGCAGCCTGGTCCAGTCTTCCCATGAGGTCTCATCCGGAGAGAGACCCTGTCACTGGACTAACACTTCCCAAGGAGCTTCCTGCGATGTCCTGCGTTGGTCTAGAATTGCTAAAGGATACACCAGAGGTTGATCATTGAGGAAGGCCAAGGGAAAAGCAACTACAGTTGGCGGCACTGGTGATCCTCGAAAGGGTTTGAGTTTGGAGCAATGAAAAACTGGGTGTATCTTAGCTTCTTCGGGTAATTTGAGCTTGTAAGCAACGGGGCCAATCCTTTCCATAACTTGAAAGAGGCCGTAAAATCGTTTAGCAAGCTTAGCAGAGGATAGGGAAGTACCCTTAGCAGATGACTGGCGGTAGGGCTGTAGCCGAAGCAGGACCCAATCTCCTACTTGATAATGCATCTCGCGATGTTTGTGATCTGGTTGTTTCTTCATGAGGTCCTGGGCTTTGAGCAGCTTCTTGTGAATAGTTTGAAAGGTTGCATCTCTGTCAGTCAAGAGGCTCTCGACAGCTTCGATATTTGATGTGCTGGAGATATACTCAGGGAAATTGAATGGTTTCCGGCCAAATGTCACCTCGTAGGGAGTTGTACCCGTTCCCGCGTTCCACGAGGTGTTGTGTGACCATTCTATCCATGGAAGGAACTTGCCCCACCTATTGGGTCACCGGTGAACAAAGGCTCACAGTTATTGCTCCACAATCCTATTGAGGACTTTTGTTTGACCATCACTCTGAGGATGGTAAGCAGAACTCCTCCTCAGGTGAGTACCGCTAGCCCGAAAAGCTCTTGCCAAAAACGGTTAATGAAAAGGGGGTCACGATCTGAAACCAGACTTCGAGGTACGCCGTGAATTTTGACCACCACTTCAACGAACAAGGAGGCTACCATGTGTGTCGTATGGGATGTTGGAAGCATGCCTAGAAGAATCCCCTTCGAAAAGCGATCCACCACGACGAGAATGATGGTGTTTCCATGGTAAGGGGGTAAGCCAACGATAAAATCGAGGGAGAGATCCTCCCATGGCCGATGAGGTACCGGAAGAGGGCATAGTAACCCTGCCACCCTCTGTGTTTCATACTTGGTCACCTGGCAATCCAAGCAATTGGTCACAAATTGTTTGACATCCTCCCAGAGGCCTAGCCAACTAAAATTTTCTGAGATTCTGGCCAAAGTTTTCGTGATCCCTGCATGACCACCTGTGGGTGTAGTGTGGTATTCCACAAGCAGAATGGAAGTGATTGGCAATCCTCGAGGCAACCAAATACGACCATTGGTCATCACCAAATCCTGGGAGACCGTGAAAGTGGGAAAATTGGCCGGATTCTGGATAATATCTTGTCGGCGCTGAGTATAGTCCGGATGTGCATTCAATTGATGGCAAAGTTCCTCCAGGAAGGTTAAGGAAGGAACAAAGAGTATCATGAAGAGGGAGGGGTCCTTTTCTAGAAGTCTCGATAATGCTTCGACGACTTTGTTATGATTTTCGGCCCGATACTGAATGATGTAGTCATGGCCCAGGAGGCGTGCCAGGTACATGTGCTGCTCCGGCGTTTGGATGACCTGAGTGAGAAGTTCCTTGAGACTCCGATGGTCAGTCAGGATGGTGAAGCGTTGACCAAGAAGGTATCGGCGCCATTTCTTGATTGCAGCGGTAATGGCGAACAGCTCGCAGATATATGTTGAGGCACGAAGGAGCTTGGGGCTGAAGGGTTTGCTGAAGAAAGCAATGGGGTGACCGTTCTACGAGAGGACCGCACCCATGCCAACGTTGGAGGCATCGGCCTCCACAGTGAAATGAAGCTTAAAATTTGTTAAAGTCAAAACAGGGGCTGTCGACAGAGCTGTTTTAAGGTGGTCGAAGGCTAATTGTGCCTGAGGTGTCCATTTAAAAGGGTCCCTCATGGTGAGCTTGACTAAGGGGGCAGCAATGGTGGCGTACCCCTTGATGAAACTTCGGTAGAAGCCCATGAGTCCCAAGAAGCTACATACGACCCTGGTAGACTGAGGTACTGACCAGTGAAGGATGTCCTCCACCTTCGAAGCTACTGGTTCCACTCCTTTCTGAGAGACCATATGTCCCAGATATTCTACCTGTATCTGCGCAAAGAAGCCTTTGGATAGTTTTAAAACAAATTGATTATCGAGGAGGACCTGAAATGCTGTCGCTAAGTGCTGAAGATGAGCCTTAAGGGAATTGCTATATATAAGAATGTCGTCAAAGAAGACGATGATGAAATGTCGAAGGTATTGTCGGAATATGTTGTTCATAGTCGCCTGGAATGAGGATGGTGCGTTACAGAGACCAAATGACATTACCTTGAACTCGTAATGGTCGTGATGAGTTCTGAAAGCTGTTTTGGGGATATCGGGGCCATGCATTCTTATCTGATGGTAACCTTGTAATAGGTCAAGTTTCGAGAAATATTGTGCGCCACCTAGCTCGTCTAAGAGCTTGTCGATCGTCGAAATTGGGAACCTGTCACGGACGGTGACCGTGTTGAGGGCTCGATAATCAACGCAGAACCGCCAGCTGCCATCTTGCTTGTGCACGAGAAGGACCGGTGACGAGAAGGGACTCGTGCTTGGCTGGATCAATCCCTTCTGAAGCATGGTGTTGACCTGAAGTTCAATTTCGTTTCTCTGGTAATGGGGATAGCGGTAGGGTCACACGTTCACCGGGGTGGATTGAGGAATTAGGTGGATATGATGATCGGTGTCCCTAATCGGTGGTAGTCCTTGAGGATCCTGAAATAAGGAAAAAAATTTCTGAAGCAAGTATTGAATTGGTTGAGGGAATGGTGGGGTGTTAGAGAGGGGAGTGTGGGGTTCAGTGAGGACTGCGATATGGAAGTAGGAGACAGGTTCCAGTGTGTGGAAAAGACGGAGAAGCTGGTGATGATTTAGAAGGCCCAATTTAGCTTCACTCTCCCCTTTTAACTTCACCAAGCGGTTCTGATGAAAGAATTGCATGCACAAGGAGCTGTGTAGTCAATGATGATGGGACCTAATGTTTTAAGCCATTGGACACCTAACACGACATTGGCGCCGGCAATGGGTAAAACATAAAGATCCACAGTGAACTCGATGTCTTGAATTGAAATGGGAACTGCTTCACAAATGGTGGTGCATTCCACGTGATGTCCGTTACCCACCATAACTCGTAAGGGTAGTGTGGACCGGCAAGGAAGGCCCAGTTGAGTGACAAGCTGCTGTTGGACAAAGTTATGGGTGCTGCCTCCGTCGACGAGGAGCATCAGGCGGTGATCAGAGATGACACCTTCAAAATGCAACTTTTCGAAGGCCAGATGGCCTGCTAACGAGTGGAGACTGATTTGGGCCGGGTATGGGTCGGGTGCATCAGGTGGGTTGGGTTGTGGGTCATTAAGGTCATTATTAGCTACTGAGGGTTCCTCTTCTTCAGTGATGAGAAGGAAAACCCGAGAGGCACAGTGGTGACCCCGGTGGTACCTCTCATCACATTTGAAGCATAACCCACGCTCACGGTGTGAGGTTATCTCCTCCGGTGTCAAGCGCTTCATAACAGGGGCTGGTTGACGAGGTGGGGCGGGTAACAAAGAGGGAAGGTGTGTTTTTCGAGGGTTGTCACTGGGGTGGTTAGAGTTCGTGCGGGTAATGGGTAGTGGTGGTGGAGGAGGACATGCACGTGGCGACAGACGGACATCCGCAAGTTTCTCTTCCTGCAAGCATGCCAAGCCTGCTGCCTGCACCAAGGTCAAGGACTGAAGGGCCTGAACCTCGCGGCGTATCTCTGGGGTCAACCCAGAGATAAAGCAACTGAGGATAAAAGGAGGCGACAGCCCAATAATCTGATTGGTCAGGTCCTCAAACTCGGACAGGTATTGACTCACTGATCCCTTCTGAGTAAGCTTGAAAAGGGAACCCGTTGGGTCTTCGTATTGCGACAGAGCGAAACAGGTTTGTAATGCTTGTAAAAAGCTTGGCCAGGAGGTGAACTGAGCGTTGTTGGTCATCCATTGGAACCATGCAAGCGCTTGTCCCTCCATATAGAACTAGGCAATGGTGAGCCTGCCACATTTCGGTGTGCCATGGTACTCAAAATATTGATTAATCTTGAAGATCCAGCCGAGAGGCTCGGTCCCATTGAACCGCGGAACCTCGAATTTCATTTTCTGTAGTGTTACAGGTGCAGGGGTTGGTTGGTGCGGGTTTGGTGAAGGCTGAGGTGTGGGGGAGGGAGAGACCGGAGAAACTCTGTGTAGAATCTCATCTAATTTCAAGGTCACGGTGTGCATGGTGTCCCCCAGGCGGAGGAGGATATCTTCAAGGTTACGGGAGGAAGGGTCATGGGAGTGAGGGTCTGTCATGGTAGTATGGACAACGAGAGCACCAAAAATATTAGCAACAGAGTATTCAAAGCTAGATTTTGAGGTCTAGCACCTCTAGAGAAAAGGGAGAAGCAGAATACGTCAGAGTGAGGGAAGGTTTCGTAAAATTCTTATTGCCTTTTGCTTGTTATTACAAGGTTCTTATAGAATTCCTATTACAGAATCATTCTAGGAATATTACAATAACCAATTCTGATAATAAGTTGCTCCGCAGGATCAACAATTCCAAGCAAGGCGATTTGGAGAAGATTTGGCAGAAGCTTCTGTTTTGGTTGTTTCCTCAGACGAAATCGTGAAGGTAAGTGGGCCTCTTCACTTTTCTCTTGGGCTTATCTTCAATGTGCAGCCCCCTCTTTTGTGGTTTCCACCCTTTTAACTGCTGCCTCTTCTTCATCCTCTGTTGGTGTGATTGTGTTTGTATCGGTGTGGTTGTGTTTGTATCACAACCTGTGCTCATCATGTACCTCCGTGTCAGTTATTTATTTCCATTTCAATGTCCACAATTTTCATGCAATAATATATATATATATATATATATATATATATATATATATATATATATATTTGTTTTTAGTTACATTATATATATTTATGTACTGAGTTTTTCTTGAGTTACGATAATTTACATGCATGTTCAAGTATATGGTTATAGATTTCATCTATTTTTATTTGTGATAATTATGTGAATAATTTTCTTTTTTATGTAATTGATAAAAAGTATTTTTTTTTCAACTTTGTACTTATATGCAACTTAAACTTTAGATATAAAATATGATATTGTATATGAAAGGTATATGTGTTAAATTTTATTTTGGCTATCCCAAAATTTGGTTGAAGCCCCGCTACAATATGTACAAAAAATTGTAAGAGTTATTTTTTTTTTTTTAGGATAAAGTACTAGATATATTATTGAGAAGAAATAGGAGATGAAAAATAATCATGAATGACAAGATGATCCACTTGGTGTGGAACTTCCTCCGTCTTTTACATTTCATGAATATTTAGCTGGCATGTCAGATTTTAGTTGATAATTATCTCAATAGTGCACAAGAGCTAATACATAGTAGTTAACTATTTCAATAATTTATTCCATATGATAGTTAAGTTGAAAGAGACAATACATATACATAGCTTCAAAATAGTTCGAGACAAATCTAATTTAACCAAAATGGATCACATATACTTTAATATTCGACAATCCACCAAGATCACATAGCTACCAAAGGATCACTTGCTTTCATAACAACTTGGAGATAAACGTGGTTTAATAAAAATCTCAAGTGGAGTGGCTTTAGCGTTGACTAATCCAAAGCTTTCAGTCATATCAAGAGGTTCAGTAGACGGATTTAATATTTCAAAGGAATGCAAAAAACTAGCAAGAGGGAAATGAAGCATTCGAAGGCCAAAGGATATTCCAGGACAAATTCTTCTACCACTTCCAAATGGTAGTAGCTCAAAATGATGACCCCTAATGTCAATGTCTTTGTGAGTGGTAAGAAACCTTTCTGGTTTAAACTCTAATGGATCTGACCAAACATTAAGATCTGTGTGAATCTTCCAAAGATTTGTAATTAGGCGAGTTCCCTTTTCGATATTGTAGCCACTTAAAGTGCAATTCTCAGTGAATTCACGAGGTCCCGAGAGAGGACCTGGAGGGTACAATCTTAAAGTTTCTTTGACCATGGCTTGAAGGTATGTTAACTTACTTATATCAGACTCGCTTATGCAATTCTCTTTCCCAACTTGGATGTCAAATTCAGCTTTAACTTTTTCCAACACATATGGGTTTTTTAAAATCAAACACATTGCCCATGTAAGAGAGGTACTGGTTGTGTCAGCTCCTCCTACAATTACTGTCTGCAAATCAAATACGTAATCCGAAAGAAGAATATATAAGTAGGAGTTCAAATAAAACTCATAAACTCTCAACTTTTGTAAACAAAGAAACAAGGCAAATAAATAGGATACTTTGATTTTTAAGATTTTGCTAGTCTGTGTACTTTTCATGTATCTTCTCTCTATTTTCGAAAGTACACATTTTTTTTTTAATTTTGGGACAAAATTATAGAGATAAGTATTTTTAAATTTAAACAAAATTTGTAAACAAGAATAATAAATATTCTTATTATTAAAAATAAATATTGTATTATATTGAAGGGAAATAAATTAATTTTTTTTTATCGAAATAGTATGTTCAAATTCAAATTTCAAAATTCAGACTTAAATTAAGATCAATTAATATTGTACAAAGTTTAATGTTTGAATATGTTTTTGAATATGTTTTTAATTCTATAAATTTGAGGTAAATCTGTTTTGGTCCACTAAATTCAAAATTAAATTTTTTAGTCATGTAATTTGGAAAAACCGTTTTTAGTTCCTATAGTCCTTCCTACCCAAACACCGGAAGAATAAATGGTCTTAAATGAAAATACACGTGTTAGAATTTTTAATATTTGAGTGACTTGCAATTTGTTAATCCTAGGAATGTCAATACTATTCTTTTGCACACTTTCTTTTTGAACATTTTTTCTATAGTTAACTAAAATTTATAAAAGTTTATTAATTTTGATAAATTTTATATTTAAATCAAGAGAAATAATTATCAAATGATAAATAAGACCCAAAAAAATGTGTAATTTTCAAAAATATCAACCCATCACATGCAGTATTAAAAAGAATATAAATTAGTGCCATTAACATTTCTCTTTGTAATAAATATGTAAGCAAAGTCTCTAACAAACTAAAACTAACATTTCTCTGGTTGATAACTACGTAAGCAAAGTCTCTAACAAACTAAAACAAGTACGTGCATGAACATATGCATACCAGTACTGTGGATTTGATCATGGTGTCGGCATCGATCCCATCAATTGTTTTTCCATCAAGCAAGGAAATCATCACGTCCATGAAGTCTTGAACTCGATCAACGTTTTCATCCAAAGCCCTGTTTTGTCTGTGCTCCTCTAACCACTCACTTATGATACTATCCAAATCCTTGGCAGTTTCTTTCATGGCCTTCTCATGGCCACCAAAATCAAAGCATCTCAAATAAGGAATAGCATCTGCCACAGGGAATACCCCAAACAAACGCATGAAATCCTTGATAGCATTTACACATCTTTGTGCCTTCTCAACATCATCATCATCAACAGTTGTAGCACCAAAATATCGCTTCCCAACGACCATTCGAAGAACCATGTTGAATGTCAAGCGAGAAAACCATTGCTTCAGATCCACCAACGCGTAGCCCGACTCATTCTTTTTGCTACGCCAAACATCAAAGAGTTCTTTGATCGAACTTTGAACTTCGGAGACACGAACATGCTGTAGTTGCTCCACTCTGCGAGATGTAAGGATCTCTAACGTTGTAATCTTTCTTAGCTCGCGCCAATAAGGACCATAGGGTGAAAACCCTAAGATGGCATGGTTGTAGCCCATATTTTCAGCAGCAACAAGCCTGGGGCGAGACGAAACGACGATGTCGTTTGTGGTGAAGCATTCCTTAGCTATTTCCCAGTTGCTGATAACCAAAGCCTTTTTGGCACCAAGCTTGATGGTGAATATGGGTCCATACTTGTCAGCCAAAGCACCCAAAACTCTATGGGGTGCCTTTGAACTACTCAATAGTAAGAGGTGACCAAGTATTGGCCATGCACCTGAAACTGTAGGAGCCTCTTTTTTACGTTGGGCAAGTTTGAGGGGATTATACAGAAACAAACAGAAGAGGATTAGAGAAACAAATCCAATGGCAGTGACATTTAGGTAATTGAGAATAAAATCCATCCGAGTTAATTAAGTTTGTGAATTGTAAGGCCTGAAGAGATATGCAATAATGCTGTCCTTAAATAGATTATTCATTGATATGTAAAGAATGAAAAAGTCAAGTGTAGGGCAAGGGGTGAAGAGGACGTACATTAAAATTTAGGGCTCTAAGTCAATATTAATAAGACAAGATAAGTTTATAGGATAAGAATTGAATTTGATTTTCTTGCACATATTTGATGAAGAGGAATGAGGAGTTTAAGTGCATTTAAGCTCCTAAACAAAAATTAGTCTTATAATTAATTAGTCTAAAAAAATTAAAACTTGTGAAATTTTTTTAAAGATTTTATCCAGAAACCGACTCTAATTATATTGGCAACAAGAAAAATATTCGTGATATAATTATAATTTTATTTTGACGAAATGATATATTTATATTTATAAATAGAGTTTAGCATATTTTATGAGATAGAAGGGTATCAAATTAAAATGCATTAGTATCAGTATTAAGAAACCGATGTTTACTTAAAAAAAATACTGATGTTAAAATAAATAAAGGAACAAATGTTAATAATTGAATCATAAAAAATAGAGTAGATTACATTTACCACCATATGTGATTTTGTGAAATTACACGTGCTACTTTTTACTTTTTTTTCATCCTTACATTAACCTCCTTAATTGTTTAAAAAAATTATATTAACACCTCTTATATATTACACTTAATTCGTTAGTTGTTTGAAAAAATATTACTTTGTTTTCTTCTACGGGAGATTGTTATAAATGTTATAAAATGTATAATTTTTTGAATTTTCAAGAAATGTTAGCATAATTTACTCTCACGAATAGGTTAACCGGTGCTCATTTAATGTGTTGAATCCACTAATGTGTCAGCCTTGTAGTAAAGAATTTAGGGTATGTTGTATGAAATTATGATCAAAATTTTCATTTTCTTATTCATGGTTTAAACCTTGCCTTGGACAAAGGTTTTTGGAAGGTTCTTTGTGAAGTGGACGCAGTTTGAGCATTAACTGTTCAGATCATTGATGCAGGTACTTGACCTCTGTCTCATCACCAAGCGGGTCTCTTCTTAAATATGTAGTAATAACTTATATTATATAAAACTTTTTTTTTATTGAAAAATGATATTTTTTAGATTTGTTAATTTTTGTTAGCAAACAAATGCAACAACCAACCAACCCTATATTTATATTTATATTTATATTTATATGGAGCTTTTCTGTAAATTAATACTCTCTGAAGGAACCCTCAGACATACAAATGTTTGCTAAAATATTATGAATTCATTGATAATTAATTCTCTGGTAACTACGTTGCAATTAATGCTGGCTGGTTGTTAGTTACTGACTAGTTTCTTGCTGTTGCTGTAGCAATTGGTTAACACATACTTTGCTATCCAAATAACTTTTCTTGTAGCATAATAAGGTCATTTTTTATTTCTTCCACCAGCATCACTTTTTAATATAAAATTTAGCATTATTGAAAACTCAATGGGAGTTTCTAAATATTTAATATTTTCAGTTAATATTTATATTTCTTTGCTTAATGTACTAATAGGAGTGTTATATAATCATTAAAACATATTTTTATTAATTAACATAAATTTTTAACATTTTGAAAATTAGAAGTTTTAAATATATCTATTTTAAAATCTTTATATATTTTTTTTCATTAAAATAATTTATATTAATTAAATTAATTCCACATAATATTTTTCTTTTATTTTACACCAATACCCGCAAACGAGCACCGCTAAATTTTGTTATGAGGATAAGGTTTGACAGAAATGAAATGACTATAAAAACAAAATAAAACGACTTTTTCATTCTCTATCAATGTAGAAAAAGGACAAAAAAACTGCAATAGAATCAAAGGTAAACATTCAATGTATATTTCATAAAAAATCTATTCGAATTTCATATTTTGTTTATTATTTGAGGTTTGATTTTTATCTTTTATTTTGATTATTTTATTTTTAAATTCTGAAATTATTATTTCTTGTTCTTGAAATAAGAGTAAATCTTGGTTTTGCCCTTATATTTCCTTTTTGTTTTTATCCTTTCAAAATCTGTTTTTTTTTTTAATTTTTTAATATTAATTCTAAGGTAGATAAATAATATTCAATTTTGTAATCTAGACAAAAAAAGAGACATTACATGCTGCCATAGTACCATTGACAATAATGAATGTTAGTTAAGATGATCCCTTGCGTTATTGATTTTGAGAATTTTAAGGAAATAATTAATGAGTTAATATAAATAAATATTTTAGGAATTTCCTAATAATTAAATAGATCGATAGATTGAGATCAGTACGTCGATGACACAATTCCACAATTCAAGCCATGACTTTTCAACCGCGTTGTGCTCGAAAGAGCATCTCCAATTAACATTCTTTAAGTTATTTGTTTGGTCCCGAAAGTGTTGTGTGATTGTATGAAATCTATATACAATTTTGCTCTAAATTTTTTAAAAAAACTTTAAAAAATCACATTTTTATATTTTTTTCTATTTTTAGTTAATTATAATTTAATTATGATATTATTATGTATCAAATAAATATTATTTTATATTGCTAAGATATAATTTCTCATGTAAGATACATATCTTATTTTTTAAAAAAAAATTCTTGTCAAATAGGTTTATTCCAATAAAAAATCAATTTCTTCATTTAAGAAATTCTTTAAAAAAATCTTCATTATGCTCTAACTAGAACATTGTGCTCCATAATCAGGACCAAAATCTCTCAAATACACATGTTGCTCTTGGCTCCTATTGGGTGGTAAATTTTACCATGATTAAGGGATATATCTGGTTGGTCTCTCAATTCTTTGTCGCCATTGAGAAGTTATTGCATTAATCATATTGTTAACATCATTTACACATTGAAAAGTCGTGGCTAATGATATGACAGAGTTGTCTTATTGTATAACAAATAACTTTAGTTGATATGTTTATATATACTTTATTTATTTGTGATAAATGCCATATTTTTGTTGAGTATGTTTGTTTTAGGTAGTGTATCCTTACATTACATTGTTTGCTTTTAATTTTGATGGCTCGGACTAGGGTGAACCGTCTCATATGATGTGGTTCATTGATAGTCATTAAAAACGACTTGCTATAATAAGTCGACATTTTAACTGTTAAATTTATTTTGTGTATTTATTATTTGGTCCCTAAAATTTTGAGTTTTTAGTGGACAGTATTAATGGTTCTCTCATTCTTCTTCCTTAAAATTGTGCATATCCTTTCATAGTATAATTGCCACATAGAGTGTTAAATTGTAGAATTTCAAACCAAAAGATAAGGTGTATGTATGATAATTAAGAAATTTGAGTTAATTTGATAGTCAATTTTGGTTAAGAATGATTACAATTTTTTACTTTATTGTTGTTTTTAATGAAATAATGAAGAAATTAATATTTTTGTAATTTTTTATCAGCAAAAGTCAAAAGAAGAATATTTCAAATGCTTTAGAAGAAAATTAATGCAAAAATTGAAAGAAAAAACTTTGAAAAAAATTGAAAGAATTGGACAGCTCCCTTAGCGCACAAGACCAACTCAACATGCATGCTCGCTTAGTGGCTAACTCACGCTTAGCGTGAAGAAGACCCACAAGAAAGCACAAGGTCGTACTTAGCGCGAACATCGCGCTAAACACGTGATTAAACCGTTATTCTCACTAAGCCCCAGAGTGCGTGCTCAACGCAAAGTCAGCATGAAAAGTAAACTATCTTAGGCCTATAAAATGAGTAGGAAGTAGAAGGGAAAAACACACCGAGTCTCAAAGAGCTCTATATTGAAGATATCCAAAGCCTGAGCATCTCTAATAGGGGAAACCCTCATTCTTCAACCATTCCTCCCTTATTTTCTTTTAGTCATTCAATCCCTTCTTTCATCCATATTAGTTCATAAAATGTAAAGTCTCTTGTAACCACGAGAGGCTAAACCACTCTATTAGGAACCTAGTAGCCAACACCCTTGTAATGTAACTTCTTTTACTATTTATTAATGCAATTTTTGTTTCTATTATTTCTTTTCTGCTCTTCATTTTTATTGTATGGTCTGATCATCCATGCATTAGTTTTAGGGATTATGCATTGGGAAATGTTAATTTCTAAAGAACTAGGAAAGAGCATCTAAATAATTCATTACTAGGGATAAAATGATTTTGTTTTATCTCTACATACATCTACATACTTCATGCAATTTACTATTCTATCTTTGCAAAGGGATTTGAGAGAGCGAATAGATAAATGAAGCTCATCATTGTGAGGGATCAGGATTTAGTGTCTTAATAGATGTGGATGAAAATTAGAAAAATATTAAATAGAGAAAAATATTAATATTTCATCAAGAGTAGTTAGGCATGCTAAGCCCCACCATATTTAAATTTTAAAGTTATCATTTGTATTTAATCTTGTTTATTTTATTCTTGCCCTCACTATTACAGAAAAGACATTTAACGATGGTTAAAACATACATTCAACGACAATTTTTAACCGTCTTTATAGTCAATGTCATAGTAAAGTTTAATTTTTTATGACGGTTGTTTTATAATCGTCGTAGAAAAATCTAACTTTCTACGATGATTGTTAATTGTAACCGTTTTAAAAAGTGAACATTCTAAGACGGTCGTTAGCTAACAATCGCCTTAGAATGTCCACTTTCTAAGACGATTCTAGCTAACAACCATCTTAAAAAACGTACTTTCTAAGACGGTTAAAGTTGACAACCGTCATAGGCTTTATAAACCTTTTTCCAAAGTTTTTCTTCATTATGTTATGAATTAGCACGATAAGAATTAGTGCTACATACAAGTAGATACCAGAAAATTAAATATAGGCACAAAAAAATCATTTAATTTGTTATCTCTCTATTCATGTTCATAATAGAGTAATGCAATTTAATAGTTGAGAGTTACATAGTTGGAGGAAGAAATTTAATTAAATTCAGCTAAATGTAAGGGTAGTTATTGATGAGATAAAAATGATATGATGCATTGATTCATGAAAGTCAAAATGCATGTCTATTTATTGTGCCAATAATATAGCAACTACCTACTAGTATTATTTCTTCTAGTAATTTTGAAAAAAATAATCAAACATTAAGAAAAATATGAAGCGTTCAATTTTCATCAAACATATCTAAGTTAATAAATGCGTGGAAAAATAAATATAGGAAATCCAAAATTAAGGACTCTAATTTTAATATAATTTTTAACGCATGACTCTAATTTTAATTAAAGAATAATACCAAAAGTATTCAAAGAAACTTTAGCCTGCACGCTTGCATGCACTTGCTCCTTTTTTAGATTAGTAATATTATGTGCTCAAATTTAATTAAGATATAAATTATACCATTCTCATATAAAGGGTTATAGTATAATATTCGTTTTCTTAAATAAAAATAAGAAATAATTAGTTAAAAGGGATTTTATCTCCTAAATGTAGTTGTCCTAAAGGTAAAAAAAAAAAATAAGAAAATACTGTTAATAATTTTCATCTCCCAAAAAATTTACTAGGACCTCGTATTCCCTCAAGATAAAAAAACCAAGCACTAACCACAGGCCATCAAGTTCAATTTAATTGACTACAACTTCCTAGGCAAATATTAATTGACTACAACTTCCTAAACACTAGTACCCATGAGTACTGATTGCATAATGGCAAATTTCCCCATCTGAGGTTCTTTTAAAAAGTATTTTCCCAAATAGGGTTCTTTTGAAAAAATTTACATGGGGGGTTGTTTTTTACGTAAACTGCATGGGTTCTTTAGCAAACAGCCATTGCCAATGGCGAGTTTGCTGTGCAAAGCCACGTGGCATCAAAACCGCCAC
The DNA here is from genome assembly GCF_000004515.6 of Glycine max. NCBI lineage: Eukaryota > Viridiplantae > Streptophyta > Magnoliopsida > Fabales > Fabaceae > Glycine > Glycine max. The sequence continues at coordinate 1,438,940 of NC_038255.2, read as the reverse complement.
TCGTAGTGGCGAGTTGCTTTGCAGGTTCAAGTCGCCACCTGTGCTGGCGAGTCCGTGGTTGGCTTTGGAAACCGCCATTCAAACTGGCGGGTTGGGTTTGCAGGAGGTTTAGACGTAGGGGGTAGGCGGGCGGTGCAGCTACGGTGCTGCAGGTTGCAGCAGCAGGAGCAGAAAGCCAAATCGCCAGTCATGGTGGCGATTTGGCTGTGCTGTTTGCTTCCAAAAAAATTTCTGGCCTATAAAGCAATGCAGGAGGTGCTCCCTTGCTTCGTTTTTGAATCTTCACTCTTCACTTCACTGCATTGCTTCTTCCTTCTCTTGCCATTGTTGTTTGCTTCCTTCCAGTGAACCCATATTATTTTTTTCTTGCTACGTGTTTGTGTTATTGGTAAGTATGCTGTTAACTGAATTTTTTTTTTTTGTGATATACATGTTTAAGTATAATTGATATATTAATATTAATTGATAAATTTTTTATATATTGTAGGTGAAGTTTTTGTTCTTCTTTGGCCTACACTTTTTGGTTGCTTTGTCTTAGTACGTATTTGAGGTAAGTTAATTTATTTTTATGTTGTTTGGTATATACTTTTATGTTATATACATATATGTTAAATTAATTGTAGTTGAGATATTAATGTTATTTAGGTTAGATTTTTGTAAGTTGTAAGTTATTAGCTGTGTTATATATATATATATATATATATATATGTTAGGTTAGTTTTAGTTAATTTATAAATATTATTTTAAGAATATTAGTTAGGTTAATATACATATGTTAAGTTAGTATTAATTGTGCTTTAGGTTAGTTTTTGATAATAATATTTTGTTTAGATTTTATAAATTAGTATGGTATTATTTGTTTTATATATGTGTAGATTTTGGTTAGTATATATATAGTACGTTTGTTTAGTTTATGTGATAATTTTAAATTTTAAGTAGTATCCTAAAATAATAAAATTATTTGTGTTATACGTACGTTGTAGTTAATTTGTTAATAGGAATTTATTTAAGTTTTTTTAATTGATATGTTACTTTTATTTGGTTTAGATTTTTTACATTTGTATGATATTGTTTATGTTATATATATAGTATGCTAGGTTTAGTTAGAATGTTGATATTATTTAGTTTATTTTTTTTTAATTTTTCTTAGAATATATGATACGTTGTTAATTATATATATTGTTTAAATTTTTGTTTCCATTGTATTTTTTGGATTTTTTTAAATTTATTTGTGTAATATGTGTAATATAATTTAAATTTTATTTATTGGAAAATAAATTGGTAATTTATATAAATTTATGTATGTATTTAAATTTTTAATTTTGTTATTTGTATAGTATTTTAGTTAGTAATTTAGTTAGTATTTTAGTTAGTATTTTATGTATTTTATGTTTTTTATGTAATTTAATTTATAATTTTGTTAGAATTTTAATATTATTTAGTTTATTTATTTTTAATTTTTATTGGAATATATGATACGTTTTTAATTATATATATATATATATAGTTTAAATTTTTGTTTCCATAGTATTTTTTGAATTTATTTTAATTTATTTGTGTAATATATGTAATTTAATTTAATTTTATTAATCAAAAATAAATTGGTAATTTATTTAAATTTATGTATGTATTTAATTTTTAATTTTGTTATTGTATAGTATTTTAGTTAGTATTTTATGTTTTTTATGTAATTTAATTTATAATTTTGTTAGAATTTAATATTATTCAGTTTAAAGATTTTTAATTTTGTATAGTATTTTGTTGTTCAAATTTATGTATTTGTTATTTAGTGACATTTTAATTAATTTTTTGTAAGTCAAATTAATTTTTTTATGTTAAATTTTGTTGTCAATTTTTTGATTATATTTTTTTACAGTATCGATGGCATCTTCGTCGTCATCTTCATCAAGTATACAAATTAAGTCTGGTCCAATAGAAGGAGACGTTTTATGGATGCAACCAAACATGTTTCAGAACATGTTTGGAATAGGGAACAGACAGAAAATTGCATATTCGCGAGCTGTCCCATCTATCAAGGTCAAGAAGAGATACCAGAGGAAATTATTCCTCTGCTTCGACAATCAGGCTTTTACTGGATAATGAAGATGGGCTACCTCAAAATAAATTGTCATTAATTACTGCCTTATTGAAAGATGGAGGCCCGAGACCATACATTTCACATGAGATGAGGAGAGTGTACGATTACTCTTCAAGACGTTCTGTATTATTAGGTCTGCTGTTGATGGGGCACCATTAATTGGTCAGACTAATCTTGATTGGGCGAATTGTGTGAAGAATTGTTGGGCGTCAGACCACAGGAGGTGAACTACAAGGCAGTGTGGTAAATTAAGTTGGCTGACTCACCATTTTCAGAAATAAATATCCATGACGGTAACGTAGAATATCTACAAAGATTTACCCGTGCATGGATCCTCAGATTCATAGGAGGTGTTCTATTTGTTGATAAAAGCAGCAGTAAAGTTTCCCTAAGGTACCTTCAATTTTTACGGGAATTTGAACAGTGCAGCACGTATGCATGGGGACCTGTCGTGCTTGCTTATTTATATAGAGAGATGTGCAGCGCCACCGATTACAAAATTAAATCAATCGGAGGTATGTGCATCTTAATCCAAATGTGGGCATGGAACGCTGCACGACTTTGGCTCCAAAGAGGACTCCTCCTGTACTAGAAAATAAACCACTGGCACATGTTAGTTGTTTTAAAAAAATCATTTGAAAATAATCAATAATGTAATGCGTCGCCACTAATTATTTCATTTTTTTTGTAGGTGGTTGCGACGTGGAAACCAACATATTGGCAATGATGATCTAATAGTTTTCCGTCGCAAATTGGATATCATGAAACGACATGAGGTAAGAAGATCATTATGTATTCGTTAAATAATAAATAAAATGTCATGTTTAAGTAAAATTAACAATTGTCTTATTGTATGCAGTTTCTGTGGGAGCCTTACACAACAACTGTTTGTCGATGTTGCCTCCTATTTGTTTGGTTGGTAGTGTGGCGTGATGCGCAGTGGTGCCACTCATTTGTTTCCATGTTGTAGAGTGGCACCAACCCGATAGAGTGTTGTGACAATTTGGCATGCAACAACCTATTCCGGAGTCTGCTTCGCAACCACAGAATATCCATGGGCTGACGCTGAAAGGCAAACAAGATGAAAATTGGTTCCAGCTGTTGGCCCCAATGATCAGTCAGTGGAATAATCAAGCTGACTTTAGGGTCGACATTTATCCTCGACAGGAGGGCCTATTGAGTTTTAACTCAGATTACATGGTCTGGTATAGGCGAAAAACAAAGATGTTTGTCGACCAAACAATGCAAGACATCTACATTGGTATTTATTTCTTTTTAAATATTTAACTTCAATTTTTTTTAAAGCATCGACATTAATTTGCTGACCCTAATAATTGCAGGGTGAAGTTGCGGAGACATTGCAGTATATGGTGTCACCACAAGGGCGAACACATGGACAGTGGATGATCTCGTGCCTTATGTGGAGAAGCTGACGATTTTATCCGAAGAGCAAGAGAGGATCACTGAGCCTGTGGCACATGGTCCAGCATCAGAGCGTCGATTTCCGCCACAACAGTTTCACATGCTTCCGTCAGTGTGGAAACTCGAGGTTTTGACAGACGAAGGGAGATTGTTCAAGCGGAAGATTTTTCCCAACAAATGGAGCAGCGTGGCCATGGAATGTACTACACGCCACCAACATTTTCTCAGTATCCTTCGCAGATGTATCAGTATCCTTTCGAAGGTCATGATACTGATATGTCTGCAAGCGAGCATTCGTATGGTGGTGTTGCGGAAACACATCCTCATTTTTCATGGCTGACCATGACCCCTTCGCAGCAACATGATGCCCCAATGGCAACACCTAATGCCCCATTAGCTCTGCAATGGAATGTACCCGGAGCAATACCTGATATGGGTGATTATTAGGTGTTGATTTGCGTCACGAGTTTTCTACTGAGGCTGAGCAACAAGGGCGGTGACAGCGGCAAGAAGAAATCCTGATCGTGAAGCCCGAAGGTGGGATCGACCATGTGGCACAGGCTCACGCCATCACGGACACCATAATGACTGATTTTATGTCTCTATTTAAAATTTGTGTTGTATCTTTGTAATTTGAATTTCAGACTTAATTTATGGTATCTCATATACTTGTTATGGAATGTGTTATGGAATTTCGTTTTCAATGACTATTTGTTATGGAATCACCATCGCGGACACCATAATACTATTTTTATGTTGCGCATCAAACTAGAATAATAAATAAAGTCGTAAAGAAAAATTAAAGTAGACAAATGAAAATAAGTAATGGTACTGACTAACGACAAACACCATTTTCAACTTCTAAATGAAAAATTAAAGTAGGTTTAGGGTTTATGAGTTATGGGTTAAAGTTATGAGTTATTGGTTAGGGTTATGAGTTAGGTTTAAGGGTCATGGGTTAGTGTTATGAGTTTGGGTTATGTTTTATGAGTTAGGGTTAGGGTTTAGTAGTTAGGGTTTATGACTTAGGTTATGGGTTAGGTTTACGACTTAGGGGTTATGAGTTAGGTTTAGGGGTTATGGGTAGTGGTTGAGGTTAAGGGTTAGGGGTTATGACTTAGGTTTAGGGGTTATGGGTTAGTTTTAGGACTTAGGGTTTAGTGTTATGAGTTAGTGTTAGGGTTATGAGTTAGGTTTAGGGTTTATGAGTTAGTTTTAGTACTTAGGGGTTATGAGTTAGTTTTATGAGTTAGGGTTAGGGTTAGGGTTTATGGGTAGTGGTTGAGGTTAAGGGTTAGTGGTTAGGGTTTAGGGGTAGTGGTTAAGGTTAAGGGTTAGGTGTTATGAGTTAGGTTTAGGGGTTATGGGTTAGTTTTAGGACTTAGGGTTTAGTGTTATGAGTTAGTGTTAGGGTTATGAGTTAGGTTTAGGGTTTATGACTTAGTTTTAGTACTTAGGGGTTATGAGTTAGGTTTAGGGGTTATGGGTTAGTTTTATGAGTTAGGGTTAGGGTTAGGGTTTATGGGTAGTGGTTGAGGTTAAGGGTTAGTGGTTAGGGTTTAGGGGTAGTGGTTAAGGTTAAGGGTTAGGGGTTATGGGTTAGTTTTAGGACTTAGGATTTAGTGTTATGAGTTAGTGTTAGGGTTATGAGTTAGGTTTAGGGTTTATGACTTAGTTTTAGCACTTAGGGGTTATGAGTTAGGTTTACGGTTTATGAGTTAGTTTTAGTACTTAGGGGTTATGAGTTAGGTTTAGGGGTTATGGGTTAGGTTTATGAGTTAGGGTTAGGGTTTAGGGGTAGTGGTTGAGGTTAAGGGTTAGTGGTTAGGGTTTAAGGGTAGTGGTTGAGGTTAAGGGTTAGTGGTTAGGGTTAGTGGTTAGGGTTTAGGTTTAGTGGTTGAGGGTCAAAATTAGTGGTTTAGGTTTAGGGTTTATATTTATGGTTTTAACTAACGAATTCATCGAACCCCACAAATAAGTCATGTACAAAAGCCAAATTGTTTTTAACTACCGAATTCATTGAACCCCAGAAATTCAATACATTGAACAGAACGTAAAAAAATACAAGTCACTCGACTAACATACATAAATCAACGATTTGAACAACTCCCACACTCAGATTGCATTGGACAGCGACGCCTGTTATGCCCTTCGGCTCCACATCTACTGCATTTTGTTCGGTGCTCAGATGGTTCGACCCAATCCATCTCATTTCTTATCCTTGTTGATTTTGGCCGACCTTTCGCACGAATTGTAGTTGGGTCAGGGATAAGTGTCCATGCGTCATCAGAAGGAGGAATAACCGCTTCATTCCCAAGAGGCCACCATTGTGCGGAGTAAGCTTTTAAGATGTGCTCGTTTGTATAAACAACATCTATATATTGGTAGTAGTTCATGCTCACGTAACCACAAGTTGCAATAATGTGTGAACATGGATAGTGAAGCGCAGAATACCTTCCGCATTGACAATGACGACCATTCAAGTTTACTGCCCACTTTTGTTGCCACGTTGCGTTATAGGGTTGAAGGTCTCCTCTACTTCAAACCTTGTGGAGTGGATATCATACACGCGAACGATGTGCGTACAAGCTTGTTCTTGATTTTTCCTCAGTTCTTTAACAAGCTTTGAACAATATACTTAGCCTTCATTTAACTGTCTTTGGGCTTGGCGACCACGCTCAACAAAGTACTTTCGACACCTACTGTACGTTGATTTCACCAATGCTGTTATGAGAATGTTGCGACAATCCTTTAAACCTTATTGATACATTCTGAGAGGTTCGTTGTCATGTGGCCATATCGACGTCCTTCTCTATCGTAAGCCATCGTCCATTTTTCCTTTGAGATGCGATCCATCCATGTGCTATGGCTGGACTCAGTTCACGAAATTTTTCTAAATTTTGATAAAAAAAATGTGCTTGCAAGGAGTGTAGGCTGCATAAAATTAGTTATGAATAACAATTTTAAGTATAAATGAAAGTAAAATAAACGTGACCATCAAATATGAAATCTTACCCAATTTCTTCAACATTTCTTTTTGTTTGGCATTATTGAATTTTCGATTGAAGTTACTTGCTATGTGTCGCACGCAGTATACATGATAACCGTGGGGAGGTTGCCAGCCAAGTGCTTCGTTAGCGACAGTGGACTTCATACTCGCGTGTCGATCAGATATCAGACAAATACCATTTTTATCTGTGACATGTTCACGCAAGTGTGCCAAAAACCATGACCACGCTGTCAACGTCTCACCTTCGACCATGGCGAATGCTAAAGGAAGGACACCACCATTTCCATCTTGTGATGTGGCCATTAAGAGGGTCCCATGGTATTTGCCGTACAAATGTGTGCCGTCAACTTGTATGATTGGCTTACAGTACTTGAAAGCATCTTTACATTGGCCAAAAGTCCAAAAAACTCTATGAAATTGGCGGTGTTCGCGACTAACCGTATTTCCAACGACAAAATCGTCATGTAGTATTTGAAAATACGATCCAGGAGAATGATTTTGCATGTGTGTTAGTCACGACGAAAGTTTCGCATATGACTCATCCCAATCACCATATTCAGTAGCAATGGCTTTCTGTTTCGCCAACCAAGCTTTTTTGTACGACACCTTGTACGCAAATTGACTGTTAATCCTCTCTTGAATCAATGAAACTTTTATGGATGGATCTTCTCTGATCATGCCTGTGAATAGAATAACAAAATTTAAATGACAATTAAGGCTAAACAATAAGATAATATGAACATAAAATACGTACCTACTACACAAGTGACAATTAAATCTGAATCAAGTTTCTCGTGATCTTGGGTCATGGTCATATTGAGACATGTGTGTGGTCCACCCCATTGAGTGACTTTCCATGAATCAGTTTTTTTAGATAGAATTTCCCTCATGTAGAAAGGGCAAGGACAATCTGCATATTTATTCACGCAACAAACCACATACTTGTCCCATTTGCTTTCAACCACTTTGATACTTTGATGCACCTTCATAACATATTGTTTGACCTCATTCTTTACCGCATCTTTACTATCAAATTCCATGCCAACATATAATTCTTGGCCAACATTAAAACTGGATGGCATCTCCAAACCATAAATGTCCTCCTCATCAAGATGACTCCAGTTGATATTATTATAATGCAAAGCATCATTCCAAAATGGATTCTGAATTCCTTGTACACCTTATAGTCCAAAAAAAAAAATTCAAATCATACTTATTTGGCCTTTAATACAATTGTCGTTAAATAATAAATGTATTGACGTATTTTTTAAGAGGAAATCACACCTTCTGCTGGATGAACAATTCTTACTGGTGGAATCATGTCGGGGACTTCATTGTCTGTATCTGATATACCATCAACACTGTCATCTTCGTCTAACGACTCTTCAACGTATGAGTTAGACACAAGATAATCATCATCATCATGATCATCATCTTCGTCAAGATTTAAATTGCTCATATTTGTTGGCGATTGTGTGTCATCATTAGATAAATAATTTCCACATGATGTAAGGGAATTTGCAGAATGAAACATTGAACCACTAGCCACATCCTTTTCTATGTACAATTCTAGAACTGACATTTCTTGTTGTTGTTTAAAACTTTCCAGCATCATATCAACGTCTTCGTCATCGCAAATTAGCAAGGCAATATATTTTCCTGACACTAAAAATCTACAACTGATAGCAGAAATAATTTCATTATTTTCTAACTTTACCTTGTCTCTAATTTTTTTTCTTCAAAGCATTGAAACTAATTCCACGTTTAATCTGAATCGCTTTTTTACTACCTTCAAATATTACACCATCGTTATCTTCATATACCCTTCCATTGAAATACAACACTGTTATAACCGAATTCATCGTGTACCTACAAAAACAATATTTTAATGAATTATTCATAATAAATTCAAAATAGTCAAATGTAATCACAAAAAGTCTTATGAAGCAAATTTCAACCTTATGCAGACAAATTTAAATCTCAAGAACGCTCACACTTTTTCAAAGCTGAAATCTAGTTTTTAATATACTCCAACACTAAAGAAATTTAATTAAAAAATTTGATGACACAAATCATTTTACTGAAAACTAGTTTTAATTAAAAATTACTTAAAAAAATTATAATACAAATTATTTTACTAGAAACTACTAAATAAAATAAATTACTTAAAAAAAATTACTTGAAAGCTTAAATCTAGTTTTATTAAAATTACTTAAAAAAATCATAATACCAATTATTTTACTGGAAACTAAGAAATAAAAAAAATTACTTAAAAAAAATTATCATATAAATTATTTTACTGGAAACTAAGAAATAAAAAAAGTTACTTAAAAAAATTACTTGAAAGCTGAAATTTACTTTTAGTTAAAAATTACTTCAAAAAAATTATCATACAAATTATTTTACTGGAAACTACAAAATAAAATATAAAACTAATTTAATTATAAAATTAATAAAAAATATACATTCAAACTGCTATAAAAAATTACTTACATAAAATTACAACACACATTATTAGTTTCCAAAAAGGAACGAATTATTTTTACTTCCAAAAAAGGAACGTATTATCAATTATAATTTTATTGAATATATATAAGAACATATTATTTTTACTTCCAAAAAATAAAAGTATTATTTTTTTAGTAATAATATAAATAATTTACACTAATAATGTTTTGATATTTAATTTATTAAAAAAACTTCAATAACCTATAAATAAAGTAGTATGTTTAAATTTAACATAACTTCAAAATGCATGTTTTTTTTCTAGTCAGACCTAACCTATATTAATGATACTAAAAAATTTGTTGTATGGTAAGTACTATTGTTTTTCTTTCCTCCTTGTCAATAACACATTAAACAAATTTATTATGACAATTTGAAAATAATGCAAACATGGATAGTAACGGTGTGAAGTTGAGCACAAAATCAAATAAGGCTATCTGCATGTGTAACAGGCATGGATTCAAATATTTAACCCTCAAATATCAAACCTTATGCAGATAAATCCCTAAACACTCACGGTTATGGAAAAAAAATTATAACAGAAATTATAGCAAATTCCATAACCTTATGCGGACAAATCTTAGCAAACAACAACATACTTAAAAACAAATTATAACATAAATTATTAATTTCGAAACTACAAACTTGATTAAAATATAGACTTAAGAAGCAAATAGAAAACCTTGCGGAATTCCTTAACACTCACAATTTTTAAAAACTGAAGTTTGAGTAAACAGGCAACAGCGTTGAGAAACTGAAATTTGAGTACACAGGCAACAACGTTGAGAAGTATTTCGTGTATTTATAGCCCTTAAATCGCCATTAGAAGTGGCTATTTTCTCTGCCCTAAATCGCCAGTGGGAGTTGCAACTTGCACTCAAATCGCCAATGACAGTTGCAACTCCCCTTTAGGCCTGCACCCCTGCAAAAGCAACCTGCAAACACTGCAAAAGCAAAACCCTACGTTTAGGCCTGCACCAGCCAACCCGCCAGTTTGACTGGCGGTTTCCAAAGCCATGACCAGACTCGCCAGTCATGGTGGCAACTTCCACCTGCAAGGCAACTCGCCACTACGAGTGGCGTTTTCCATGCCACGTGGCTTTGCACAACAAATTCGCCATTGGCAATGGCGGTTTGCTAAAAAACCCATGCAATTTACGTAGAAAACAGCCTCCCCATGTAAAATTTTTCAAAAGAACCTCATTTGGGGAAATACTTTTTAAAAGAATCCCAGATGGGGAAATTTGCCTAAAAATTTTATCATGTGATACATGAACGTACTATTTTCTAAGTGCATTAACTAATATTTCCAAAACTTCCCAAACAAAGGAACTGAATAATATTCAAGGCTTGACGAAAGGAAAATTGTCAATTCACACATTCACATAAATTTAAAGAAAAAAAGAGAGACAGCAAAGATAACTGTTAATGACAAAGAACGGTCATACAATTTCAAAAAAGTGAATGTATATGTCTAAATCATATTATGTCGTGAAATGCACCTCATTTTTGGCTTCCTGAATGACCAATTCAGAAGGTAAAAAAATATTCTGGGAACCGAAGTAACTTGGAGGTGTAGCAAGCAACAGCCACTAATTTACTATGATATGAAAATACTTGGGAATGGACCTATGTTCAATCCAAGTCGCAATTCAGGCCCACGACTCTTGGAAGTGGTTTTTAAAACTTCTACTATTCAACAATTTTATTATATATTTTTACATTTTCACTAATTTTTCCCCAACATGAGAAAAGTCTCATTTCATATTCCTCTTGGAAAGTTATTAACATGTACTATAAAGTATGCCATTAAGCATGTGAGCATAAAGAGAAGATTTCTTTCCAATATAAAAAAAAAGGAGAAGATTTCTTCTTTACAAAAGTAATGTAACTAAGCACGTGCATAAATACACGTTGAGACTTCAATCATATTCTTAATTTAAAATTGAAGAGTTATCTATACATGTTCGTAACATGTATTATTTGAAGACGTACTCAACGGATAACAAGGGTACCAATTTGCATTCCAAGAAAATTCCAATGTAACCATATGCTAGAGTACCTGTTACTCCAAGTATATATATTCCATATACTTTATGTTTATAGCTTCTAGATTTAATTCCTAAATTGAGGTGATGTATTATGAACTTTAATTCAAATAATCAATTAGAAATATTAACAATACACTCTTAAATATCATTTTTTGAATACAGACTCTATTACTGATTAAAATTTATTAAAAATAAAAAATAATCTAACTTATTTAATGAGTGTTTCTTCTAATTTTTTTAGTTTTTAATAAATTTTAAATAATAATAAAATGTGTGTTAGAGATAATGTTGCTAATACTCCTAGGTGAACAATATATTTTAGAAAAGTTTAATGGATAATTTCTATACCCCTTAAATGAGCTGCACAATATTAAAATGGAGACAAGTAACATTTTAGGAACTCAGTTGGTGTGGGAAATTAAGCAGAGAGGATCATAATGTAGGAAATTTCACTCTACAGATTTCTCTTGATCTCACTGTCTAGTATGGACGTACCTGTCTTATGCTTTCCAGTGCCATTTCAAAATTCTGCTTTGTCTTCTCCTGGCGTATGACCTTGGCATGAACCCCCAAATTAAAGCATTATGATACACCAAAATAATTAAGTAAAAGCATTATGATAAAAATAAAAAATAAAAACAAAGGGAAAATGGTTGAGAACCATCAGCTAGTCCAATTATTTGTATTGATTCTATATGTAAAAACATGTTTTTTTTTTTCTATATGAGCTTACCTGCCAAAAGTAGAAGAAAACAATTCCTTTGATGCACAAGAATTTAGCTAGAGGTTTGTGTGGTGCCAGTTCTTTAGCAAACACATGGTAAAAGACCACCAGAGAATACAAGGCTAAATAATATAAGTTTCACTATTTGGTGGACTGACTAAATAATATAAGTTTCACTATTTATTCAATAACACAAATCTTTCCGGTGTTCAATGATGATGATAATGAGATATAAATCTAAGAATTCAGGTAAATTACCAAAACTTCTTACTACTAAAATCAATTATATTCAGTCAAATGTGATTAGAGGTATACATGAGCAAAACAACTTATTTTCTATGTTAAAATAGCACCTAAAAGTAAGGGGTAAGCAGCTGCTTCAGTGCCATCAAAACAAATAGCACCTTAAAGTAATTACCCAAACAAATAGCAGCAGCTTCAGCCTTTGATTTTAATGTTATTCTTCTTTTTGATTTTTTATTTCTTTTTTGCAAAAGATAATTCAGCTTGAATAACATAACATATCTAGGTTCAGTGGGAAATTAATTGACAGGAACAAATTAGGATTTAATTACATAAATGACCAGCATTGAAGAATGAATACACAAAGCTATGAGCATTGAGCACAAACAGTGAAGCCATATATCAAGTACAGGGGCAACTCACCCAAATAATTTTATTGGAATTTGAAGATTCAGAGTCCTTGGCAATAACGCTGGATTGTAATCTCTGGTACAATGGCACAAGTGCTCCTTGACCAGCAATCTCAAGAATGCTGGAGCTCCCAATAACTAATCCCTTTGGCAAACCCTTCTTATTCATGTACTCTGTCAAATTATTGGCAATTGTCTCTGTTGGATTCTTTGAAACTCCATGCAATTTCTTAAATCCTGTCACATGAATTGTTGTCGTTGTTGTAGTAAAAACATAACAACTAGATAAAAGTGAAACACAAGGACATTTCATCGAACAGGTAGAAGGGAGTAAACAAAGCAAACCTGTGAAGATTTATTTTCATATCTCCTCATCTAAATGCTATTCAAAATAGAGCAAAGATGTTTAAGATGTGAACGGCCATCGGCTCGAACTCTTCCGGCAGCCAAATCGGAAAAATCCGCGGCAGCACTGCGGCCACATCGACGACGAAGATCCCAGAAGAAGGCAAAATGACACATAATTTTCCTCTCTGAGCGACGATTTGTTCGACTCCTTTGAGTCTTTGAGACGGACTGTGCATTTTCAGGTTGAGGAAAAACGATAAAAAAACAAACAAAAAAAGATGATTCACGTTTGGCGAATTAGAGAAAAATGGTGCGTTTTGGAGAAAAGAGCGCAAAAAAGGAAAACGCACCCAGGGTCATGATTGAGCATGTCGCAGATCTTGATGTTCATGGCCCAATCAGGCCCTATGAGCATGTCGCCCGTGGCGCGTTCCACCATGGAATTCACCATCTCCTCCGGTCACCGGTACGATTCGAAACTCTCAGTGAGATCGGCGATTCTCCGATGACCATAAATTGAACCAGCGGTGCAATCAGAGAACATGATTCCGACACCGCGTGCTCTTTCTCTCTCTCTCTCTAAAGAAACGAAGATTGATGCGAGAGTTTGGTGGATTCCGTTGCTGAGGGAAAGGTTTGGAATCGAGTTAGAATTAAAAGTTTGAAGTTGGAAAGACGAAAGAGGTTTATAAGCACTGAGCTTATGAGAAGGTGTCACGTGTCCGCTGAGGTGCGATTTGCATTTTCAGAGGAGAGAAAATATCTAAAGACAAGGATGATTCTTAAAAACCGTATTTGAAAGGTTGTTTTCAAGGCGGTTTTCTAAAAACCGGCGTTGAAAGGTTGCTGCATTTTTTACCAAAGTGGTTTTTTAAAACCGTCCTTGTTTTAGTGTCGTAAATTTACGCTTTTGCAGTAGTGCCTTTTAATTTCAATTTCTTTCTTTCTTCTATCTGTTGCAACTATTTTTCTATTGCTTACAAATTGGATATTCATCAACTCAAGTATAAACAAAGACCATGTGGATTCGACACTCAGTCTTACGTTTTAACTTTACTACTTGTGACAAATTGATACACTTGCCAATGAGTTAACAATTCATATTGGGAATTTGAATTTTATCACTAAGGTTTAGGTTGCTTAAATGCAAAGTGAAAGATTGTATTTTACTAGATGAACCTTAGTTGAATGGATGCATTGGAAGTTGTTTTTGTTTTAATTTCCAAGAGAGTTTATATATCATAGTTGGTAATAATCTTCACTATAAATAGAGAAGAGAATTAGTGGAAAAACACAACACATGAAGATAGAGTGTGTGAGAAAAGAGATTGTGAAACAAAGTCACTTTGTTAAAAGAAAAATGTCATTGTGTAAGAGTGTTATCATTTCTTGTAACCATTGAGTAAAGTACTCGGGTTTGTATAGTGATACACTATTTTGGGTGGGTTACAATCTTGTAATTATTTTTGTGATAGTGAAATATTTTTGAAACAGTTCTGTGGATGTACGCAAGAGGTACTGAACCACGTTAAATTCTTGTGTTTATTATTACTTTTCCTACAGTGTAATCTTTGTTGTGTTCTCACGATCCTTTGTGGGTGTGTGTAATTTTTTTTCCAGTTTAGTCTTTTATTTTTTAAAAAGTTTATTTTGATCATTTATCTTTTTAATCTAATTCAAAATTATTCTTCCGTCCATCTAATGTTGATTCCATTAATGAGAAAAATATTAATGGCTTTAAACTGCCACAAAGTGTAAACTTTTTCTTCCTTCTCTTCTTCTCCTTCTGCACCACTTTCACCCCTCACAACCACTCAACCACAATGCACCTAACTACCAAATCCTTTTGACCTGTGCAACCAAGGTAGATACCACCACCATCAACTGACCTGCTTCCCGAGAATGGTGATGTTGCCTTTATCACGACCCATGTTGACCTCCACACTGTTGTTTTAACTATGTTTAGTATGAATAGAAAATGGGAGATGTTTTAGATTTTATTTTACTCATTCTCAAACAATAAGAGTTTTTGAGCTTTGCATTGTGCAAAGGATAATTGGGGTTATAATCTGTATGATTTTTGACCTCTTTCATTTTTTATGCTATTTCATACATTTTTTTGTTGTATTATGACAATGCTTGGCTAAACTGTCAAGGCTCAAATTATAATGTAGTTTCACCCATGTAATCTGATTCTGAATTTTAATTAAGTTCTCAAATGTTATTCTGTAAATTGTATTGTTTTATTGTCTTACCTTTTACTTCTGGAAACAAAGTGGCTTTACTTGACAAAGTGGCTACTTTGTATCTCTGTATTGTGTTCCTTTAGCACTTCTTGTGCAATTTTGTATACACATATTACAATTACCTATTAAAAAAATTATGTGTTTGTGACCATCTACACATAAAGGACTGATCTATAGAACTATAGGATTCATAAAATTTACATGATTCAACTGGTTGCATGATATCTCATTTTGTGTGCCTCTCTAATTTATCCTTAACCCTAAATTAAATCTCAAATAACTAATTAAGGTTTGATTTTGGGGGAAGAGTATTTTTAGACCTTGAGCATAGGCTGACAATTAATTTAAGAGGTAATCAGAAATAAATCGTTTGATTTAGGGTTCTTAGTTATAATTGGGATTAGGGGAAAAGGGTGTATGCGAATTCATAATCCGAGGTTGTTTTTATCTGCACATTTCTCTATCAAAATTTTTTGTTTACTTTATTTATATTTCTCTGGTGCAATTGGTGAATAAGTTTCAAACTTAAGATAAAAATCCCTAAAATTATTTAGTTTATGTAAATTAAGTTAATCTAGGAACGCAATTGATCTCTAGGGTACAATATCCTGAATTTTAAAAATGAAGTTCTACTCACTTAAGCCTAGATTGTTGTGCGCTTAAGCAAGCGAAGATAGAATTAATTGGAGGAGTCACTGACTTGCCTTACTCAAGCGAGCTTCGATCCTTAGTGCTTGAGTAAGGGGAAATCAGAAGTTAAATGGTGGAGTCAAACTTGCTTGAGCGAGGGGAAATCAGAAGTTGAATGGTGGAGTCAAGCTTGCTTAAGCATGGCATCGCTTAAACGAGCTAAGTCAATGAGTAGCTATGGGATTATTGGAGGTACTCGCTTAAGCGTCATATTTTGTGCGCTTAAGTGAGGAGAGTCCGCAACTGAGAAATTTAGGACTAGTGGACCTCGCTTAAGTGAGCTTTTACTCATGCTTAAGCGAGCTAGGTAGTCACGTTAGGCCCAAGCCCACATCAAAATATAAAAACTAGGGCGCCATAAATGAGGGGATTCAGAGCGTTTTGGAAAACAACTTTCTCTGTGAGAGAGAACCATTTTTAGGGCTCTTAGCTTTAAATCTTTATATACTTTTTATGTTTGGGTTTGATTATTATAATCAAGCAACTAATCTCCTTCTCTGTCGAAGTTGGAAATGGCTGAATCCAATTTCATGTAATACTCTTCTTTTAATACTTCAATTTTATTATTCTTCTTCTTCCCTTAATGCATGTTCTAGATTGGTCATATATTACTTGATCTTAGGAATTGATAGTTTAGTCGATAAACATTCGTTTGATTCTCGAACTGAGAAGAGAAACTAATTGAGATTTATTCTAGACATAGGTCAATACCAATTAGGCTCCTTTAAATTCTTAAACGTTAATGTTGGTCATTTAGAATAATTTGCCAAAACATTGAAAATTAATCCAAAGGACTTAGACTCTTCTGCCTAAGACATCAAGGTTAGAAACTAAGATTAATTGATGTTGCTTCATTGAAAAAGGGAGAAATCAAGTCCTACCCTAATTGTTCAAACTACTCATTTTCACAACAATATTGCAAGTATGCTTCATTTACTCTCTTTCAATTACTTGTTTTTATTCTTATATTGTTCTTTTATTATTCAAACACAAACCATTGAGAAATACTCTTACAGAAACTTAGTCTTGTTATTGGAATTGCCTTGAAATTACTAGTCTTCTCGGAGACGATCTGGACCATGTGTTCACATGAAAATTCCCTAACAACATGCACACACATAAGTATTTCATCTAGTAAGTGATATTTTAACATGAGTATTACATAGGATAAAAATTGTTTTAAATAATTATAATTATAATTTAAGATAAATAGATATTTTTAAATTTATAAATTATATTATAAGAAAAATTGCTTCATAATAATTAAATTGGAATTGTGATATAATGTTATTTTAAAATTAAAATGCATCAATGGTTAAGAAAATCAATTATAAAAATAAAGAAAAATGAAAATAGTTTGAGTTGATATGATTGGAAGAGATATTTTGTAGTTTTTGTGGATGTGTACACAACTCCCACTAAGAAAAGAGAGTGTATTGGGAATATTTAATTAAGAGAGTAAGAAAAATGAGAGTATTAATTAAAAACATTTAAGAGTGTAAGGAAAATGCAAATTAAATATTTCAATTTATACTGTATGACTCATAAGAGTAGACGAAACATAAATATGAAAGATAATATAATGTGATAAAAAAATATAATAAAATAAAAGGAGAACAATATTAAGTGCTAGAAACAATTTTTTAATACCATTACCCAAACAAACAAAATTTCATTGGCAATTTATTAGGTATCTGTTTTCTTAGGCAATCATGTTTGTAGCCACTAAATATGGATACAAGTTCCAGTAGATAGTCAATCCGTGATTCATCACTACATTGTGGAAGGCTAGTCTATTTTGCTAGACTCAACTCATGTAGGTCATCACCATCATTACTCTCTTCAGTCTTGACCTTCTTTGATGGGTTATAATTAGTTTCTTCGTTCATGTTTTTTCTTTTAAGGCCCTTCTCACAGTTGATTAATTGATTACGCTGCTGTAAGGCCAGAAGCATCAACTAAGCAGCAGAGTTATCTGCATCCTTTACCTTAGATTTTTCATCTCCTGACATCTGAACGATACCATCTCCAGTCTCTATTTGAAGGACACGAATATATCTCCTATTATGAGCGGGACCTCAATTAATCTCAAAGCTGTACGTGAGCCATTGCAGAGGAGATATTAAAGAGTTAGTCAACAAGAAAGATCAAAAGTTATTATTCATTATCATTCATTTATAGTGAATAGATTGCAACAACACTAAACAATAATCTATAACTGTTATCATTTATTATCATCCCAATGGATTTACAATCATGGTGAGTGAGAGAAACACTCTCCATTAAGGAGGAGTGAAAAGGGCTTCTACTAGAAGCTCTTTCTTTCGGAATGTGTAACCTATTATGTTCTGCACTTGCTGAACCAAATTTAGTTCCATCTCCGCAGATGTAGTGGTGATACACTGGGGGAAATATTTTGACCCTTTGTCTTTGTTGTATTTTGTTATATGTGCCTTGGACACTGATGACATTGTATCACTGCAAGTGAGGAACAATGGTCTTTATAAGCCTCTCCAGATTCTGTATTAATTACCAGAATCCAATTCGACAAAAAATAATCAAAGTATGATTTGACAAAATTAAATAAGTTAATTCTGATAGAAGTCAAAAGTAAATATTTATTGAAACTGTGTATATTGCCACATTTAATCTAACCATCACAAAGGAGCAGTTTGATTTGAAGATATTTTTGTTGAGGACGATTCTGTAATAAAAGAATTTGGATTAAGGTTGAATTTTTTAATTCAACTCCAATTCATGTTTTGATGATCACCAACTTTTTTATTAATTTATTTTTATAATTGATATTTTGAACTGTAACTAATATGATTTATTTCAACAAATCAAAAATTTAAGTTCACAAACGACTCTTATTCCAAAACATGAAAAAGTTTATTAAATTACTATTTTTTTAACATTAATTTAGTCAAGTTGATTAATATGCTCATTTTTTAGACAAAAAATGGTGTTTTCCATCCTTTTGAGACACACTAGCTAGATACATGACACTTGTTTTTGCTAAAAAAAGAGAGTAGAAAATGTAACCTTAGGGCGTTAATTAAAAAGACTGAATATTTTAAATTTTTCATCAATTTCTTGTAGTTTTACATGAAAATTATTCTTGAAATAAAATATTGTGAGATATTTAAAATAAAAAAATATCCAAGTATCATTATCCAAGTTGTAATATGGTTTGTTATGTTATCAGTCAACACGTCGTATTAATAATTAGCGTGTCATAACAGCAACACTTTCATTAAAGAAAACAAATTTCAATGAATGGAGGAATTAAAACGAGTGATTGCTCGTTAAATGCTTAGCAAACATACTAACTCTCGCAAATAATATAAAGTGGGAAGTCTAAATATTATATCTATAGGGATTGGCATAATACTCGATAAAATAATAATATTTATCAATTATGGCTTTTGAAAATAACAATTGTAATGATTGGATTGTATAAATGTAAATAACAAGAGTATAAATAAATAAAAATTATTTTCAAAATTTTTATGAACATATGAAGTATGATAAAAAAAGTAAAATAACAAAGAATAATGAAGTTGAGATTGATTTACTAAATGACTTCCTCGCGTAACAAAATGTCACTAATATAATTCAAAATCTAACCCCTTGATCAAAATACTCAAATCATAGTCCTTCGGACGAAAAGAATTTAAATTTCTTGACCAAAATATTAATTCCTTAACTAGCCTAATCAAATGATTTTTTTAAGAGCAAGAATTAAAAGATGATTAACAAATTTTATTCCATCGCTAAATATAAAATCCATTAGATGTTTCTTTCCATTTCTAAGTTCAAAAATATTTTTCAATGACAATTTAAATCACAACATCAAATAAAGAATGATCAAGTCAAAGCAAACATTAATTCATAGAAGAGAACATTTAATAATGAACAATAAATATAGATTAGTAATCAAAATATAATCATAAGAATGGGTTCAACTACATCAACATCCAAAATAGATAAACCTAACTACATGATTGCAAGAAGAAAAAGAAGAAAATAAATGAAAAAATAAATAAAAAATGGTAAGAAAGCCATAGAGGACAAGAGAGAGCTTCCCAGCTGTAACCTAAAATTGTAGATAATTCCCCAACTAAATCTATCTTCTATTCACATCCATGTGCTTAAATAAAGCCAAATGTACTTCATTATTGTTTTTGTGTAATTGAGTTGTGCGCTTACTGCACACAAAAGTTGTACTGATTTAAGTAATAGTAATTAAAATAACATTAGACAATTATCAATGATGAATATAGTTTCAGGATTTTTTTTTTGTTTTGTTAGTTTTAGGAACTAAAGTAACAAACATCACAATTTTAAAAACTAAAATAATCCCTTATTCTTTAACTAATGTTTTGGTAAAGATTTGAATGGATTGAGTAAATTATCATTTTGGGTCTTGAATTGGAAGACATACTCACATTAGTCTTTGAATTGAACGAAACATTTAAAAAAATAATCATTTGAAACTGTAAATCAGCAAATAAATGGGTAATTAAAGTGATAATATTAATAATAAAATGATAATAAATAGTTAAATTTAAAATTTTAGTATTAACATTTTAATTTTTTTTAGGATTAATATGACTGTTTAATTACTCGGAAAAAAAAGGGATAAGTATGATTGTAATTATCACTTTCACATACCAACATAACTGGGATTAGGACAGGTTTTGTTGGGCGGTGCATGTGGTCAAATGAATGAAGCATCCGGCATATACAAGGGGCAATTGATTGATACGTGTCAATATGAGCAGTGCAGAATTTGTGGTCAAATAGGTTGGCACAGTTTATCAGAAAAAAAAAAACATAGAGCTGTGAAGCTCAATTGTTAGGAACAACACAACTTCAATGGATTTTGGGCAGCTTGATTAATACCATTACATGTGGTTTGGAGACAGCTGCATCGAATGTTATAGTAAAGGCTTTTGGTGGAGGCGATTAGGGATAGTTAATTTTAATTAAAAGACCAAATTGATATACTACTTTTACATCTTTTAGAAATCAAACTAATATTTTTTTATCATTTAAGAATCAAGTAATATTATCAATCTTAAATTATTAGTCAACAATCGAAATAATGTTTACTTGTATTTATTACAATTTAAAATATTGATGTACAATTAAAGTCAGAAAAAGTTGATAATATTAAAAACATAAATTTGGTTTAATTAAAAAATTCCAAACTTCATTCAAATTCTATTATAGCCGAATAATCCTCAACAAAAATCTTTAGATCAGACTTTCCCTTAACAATCCATGGTAGAATTAAATGAGAGACAATTATACATAGTTTCGACATAATTTATCAGGCAAACCTGATTTAACTAAAAGAAGATCACATAGTTTAACAATGAATTTTCCACAAACCGCTAAGACAAGAATCACATGCTTTCATACATAACAACTAGAAGATAATCGTGGCTTAATTAAAATCTCAAGTGGAGTAGCTTTAGTATTGGTTAATCCAAAGGTTTCAGTCATATCAATAGGTTCATTTGATGGATTTAAGAATGAAAAAGAATGACAAAGACTGGCAAGAGTCAAATGAACCATTTGAAGGCTAAAGGATATTCCAGGGCACACTCTTCTACCACCACCAAATGGTAATAGCTCAAAATGATGTCCCCTAACATCAATGTCTTTATGGGTGGTTAGAAACCTTTCTGGTTTGAACTCTAATGGATTTGACCAAACACTAAGATCTGTGTGGATCTTCCAAAGATTTGTAATTAGACGAGTTCCTTTTTTGACATTGTAGCCACCTAAAGTGCAATCCTCTATGAATTCACGAGGTGCTGAAAGAGGACCTGCAGGGTATAATCTTAAAGTTTCTTTGACCACAGCTTGAAGGTATGTTAACTTACTTATATCAGACTCAGTTATACATCTTTCTTTTCCAACTTGAAAGTCAAGTTCTGCTATAACTTTTTCCAATACAATAGGATTTCTCAATATCAAACATACTGCCCATGTAAGAGTAGTAATATTTGTTTCAGTTCCTCCTGAAATTACTGACTGCAAATCAAAATATAAAAAAAAAATGTTAAACAAAAGTAGAATGTCGTATAAATGAGAGCTTAAATAAGTCAAAGCAAATGGATATGATATTTGCATGCTTAAGATCTTGTAGTTACACATCCTTCGAATCTCTAGTACATGTCTCTCTCAAAATAGACATTTCCAATAAATCATAAGTAAATTAATAAACTGTGAACTCATCTACTATAGTCGAACTAATTAAAATTTATTTAAATCATTCAATTGATACCCTTAATTAAACGTAAATGTGTTTCTATAAGTGGTTTCTCACTTTGTGAAAAACTTAAACCTGTTTCACTATATTCATATTTCATAGCCCAATATTCTAATCATAAAATTATTAGTCAGGCTAAGAAGAATCTTCGATTCTTTAATCTTTACTTTAGCAAAATCACAGCTTACTTCTACAACATCAATAATTGAAATTGAAGATTTTATATAGTTAGTCCCATTTAAAGTCATCTGTGCTAACAACCTAATTATAACGTACAGTATAATGCATATTTGGATTAAAATTTACAAACTATAGTTTGAGTTAAATTTAAATTTACAAAGGCTATTCAATTCTTCCTTTTATAAAACTGAGTAGTACGTAAGACAAAATTTTCATTCCAAGCACATCTTTGGTAGTAACCAAACATGTTACCTAAATGAATTTATTTTCCAAAAATGTATTCACCATTTAAAAGTACTTCTTCAATTCAACTGTTATTCTGTTAACCAAAGATGTTCATAGTCGGTCCAGTATACGTACCAGTAAAGTGGATTTGATGATGGTATCTGCATCTATCCCATCAATTGTTTTTCCATCAAACAAGGAAAGCATGACGTCCATGAAGTCTTGAATTCCATCAACGTTGTTCTCACCAAAAGCCCTATTTTGTTTGTGCTCCTCTAACCACTCACCAAAAATCTCATCCAAATCCTTGGCAGTTTCCTTCATGGCCTTCTCATAGCCACCAAAATCAAACCATCTCAAGAAAGGAATAGCATCTGCCACCGTGAACACCCCCATCAGACGCATGAACTCCTTCACAGCCTTCACACATCTCTGAGCCTTCTCATCATCCATAGTTCTAGCACCGAAAAGTCGCTTTCCGACGACCATTCGAAGAACCGTGTTGAATGTCAAATGAGAAAACCATTGTTTCAGCTCCACCAACGCATAGCCAGACTCATTATTCTTGTTGCTTGACCAAACATTGAAGAGCCCTTTGATCAAACTTTGAACTTCGGAGACACGAACATTCTCTAGTTGCTCTACTCGGCGATTGGAGAGGATTTCTAAGTTTACAATCTTTCTTAGTTCGCGCCAATAAGGACCATAGGGTGCAAACCCAAACATGGCTTGGTTGTAGCACATGAGTTCAATGGCCAGAAGCTTGGGGCGAGACGAAACGACGATGTCGTTTGTGGTGAAGCATTCCTTAGCAATTTCTCAGTTGCTGATTACCAAAACCTTTTTGACACCATTGTTGATGGTGAATATGGGTCCATACTTATCAGCCAAAGCATCCAAAACCTTATGGGGTGTCTCTGAACCACTCAATAGTGGTAGGTGACCAAGTATTGGCCATGCACCTGCAACTTTGGGAGCCTCTTTTTTACCTAATGCAAATTTGAAGGGATTATACAAAAACAAAAAGAAGAGGGTTAGAGAAAGAACTCCAGTGACAGTGGCATTTAGGTAATTTAGAGCAAACTCCATTTTGGAGAGAGAAGATTATATTGTTTATTGTAGGGGCTGCTTCTACAGAGATGTGTGTATCATCCTCAAATAGATTATTCATTGTTAAATAGACCATTCATTGTTGGATGGAGAAAGGAGTGTGATAATTTTGGATAGATGACTTTATTTTCTATTATTCAGCAAATGCGGAAAATTTTGACCCACTAAATTTTGTCCTGAAGATAAATTTTGACAGAAACGAGATTACTATATTAAATGAATGAAGAAAGGGCGGTGCTTCGGGTTTTTTATTCAATATGCAGTAATTGGTTGTGCGAAAAGTAGTGATGTGTTGAATTTTGATTGAAATATAATTTTGTTTATTTATCTTCTTTGAATTAATAATCACGTTATCGTTGATCACAGTTGGATTCTAATTTGTGATGTGTCGTGGTGAGCTGTTTGGTAGCAACTAGCATTGTTCGTATAGTACAAAGTCAAAAATACTGCACTGAAATGTCAGATTGTGTCGTTGAAAAAAACAAAAGCTTCGCTGGTATTGTTTTAACTTTTGTACCTTGAAACGTGTGTTTCTGTTTAATATGAGCTTTAACATTTAACCAAATACACAGATTGTGTGAGATTTACTTAACAAAATTATATCTCTTTCTAAGATTTATCAAACACTAGATTAGAGTATAAGAGGTGCTCACTTAACAAAAGATGAAATTATTTATATTTTTAACGTTTAACTAAGTACACACAAGTCGTATGAGATTTACTTAATAAAATATATCTCTTTCTAAGATTTATCAAACACTAGGTTAAAGTATAAGAGGTGATCATTTAGCAAAAGATGAACATAATGCCCCACCCAAAACCATACACCCGACGAAACTCATCAACAGCAAGAGGGATTAAAATAAGACATACCCCATATAATGTACAAAATAGAAGATTTTCAATTCCCCAATAACATGTCAGAAGCTAATCTATCTTTTAAATTATTTCATGTAAATATTTGGGGGACCGGTTTCACTTCCTTTGTTTGTTTAGACAGAGATATTTTTTCTCATTATCATTGATGACTCAACTATACTTACACGTGGCTCTGGCTATTTATCAAATTTAAGACATTTGTTGGATCTCTTACCTTGACTAGTGATATGAGGTTAAAATAATACATATTAAGTAAAAAATAATTTTGAACTTGAAAGCCAATTTTATAGAGTTAATTTCATATTCATCATAGAATTTGTAGTAATTGCAGAATTTTAACGATCTAATTTGTGACATTACTCTAGGTTTTTTGATTTGCATATATATTTAGATACTTTTGAATTCATATATGTGTTAACCCAAATCATGTCATGGTTGATTTTATTATGATATTTTTCTTTTTTGCTGGTTTGGGATTATTTTGCAGCCTTCTTTGTTTTCTTCAAGATCTCAATTGACTGCAAAATGGCTCATATCATTTCATTTATAAGAAGAACATTGATACAATCAGGTGGATAATCAAAAAGTTGTAAGGTGTGTGATAATATACATGTGTAACTTGTTAATGGATAGAGCTTTCAACGAAAGTGGAAGGGGAAATACAAGAATCTTTCCCTAAGGTGTACCACCTCTATACAAAAAGAAATTATATTTTGGCCCTAAGTTGTCTTGCTTGTAGAGACAGGTTCCTTGGAGGGATTGTTGGTGAAAGTGATGGAGTTCGTGCACAATATTCATTGCTTAAAATAAATATAGCAACTACTTTCAAGAAGAAAATTCGTTGAATGCATTCAATCATGAATATACTCAACAGTTGTTTAAAATCACTTTCTCTTTGCCCATATTAGAATGGGAGTTTCGAAACCCTAAATGAGAAAATGGGGAAAAGAAGCACCCTTTTGTAGTTAATGGTGATCATTTTAAAGGAAGGGTCGAGGCTAGCAGTGTGGGGGAGTCCTTGCTCTAGCGGTAATGTGGCAAACAAAGTTGTAGTCGATGTGAATGCAGGAGATCTTGAATTCAGTGTTGTCTTAGATACATGCATAAGATGATCAACGATTTGAGGTCCTCATTTTGAGGGGCCATAACTTTTAAAAAATCTATAAAAAATTATTAACTTCATTTTGGTGAACTTTTTAATATACAAGGTTTTTATGTTTTATTTATTTATGATTAAATTTATAAATTTATGAAATTTTTTGTCAATAAATTATTTATGAAATACGTTTCGGTTGTTTAGGGATCCATTTTTTATTTTTTACTCTGAACCCCAAAAAAGTCCAATACAACACTGAATTAGTACTTGAGATCGAGGATGAATCATTCTTGGAGAATGCCTATGACGACCACAAACGATGGCATCAACCTCATCATGGGTCTCCCCTCCTCCATGAGCTTTGGCAAGGTGTAGCGGCAAAATCAAAATCTACCATTGACAAGTCACCTTCAAAATCTCATCCCCATCACATGTCAAACTTCTGGTAGTGTCAGTTTAGTTTAATCCTTCATCTTTTAGAAAGTTTATTTTGATCTTTTATTTTTTTAAAGTTGATTCAATATGGTCCTTTTGTGTATATAAAGTTAATGTCGTTAATGGCATAAAGGTATTAGTAGTTAAAAACTACCACAAAATATAATTTTTCCTTCGTCTTCCTCCTCTTCTTATCCCTTCTCCCCCCTCCTCTCTCTTGTCAATCCTCCCTTTCTTCCTTCCTTGGTGCATCCCATCAAGATTTGTCCCTTGGATAACACCCAAGAAGTTCACATTGACAGTGGTGATGGTGGTGCATTGGTGGTTTCATATCTGAGTTGTTTTGGATGGATTTGGCCTGTGATTTGTGTTTAGGGGGTGTTTGGGTTATAGTTGGTGGTGTTGGGCTTGGCAAAGATGGCACAATGGATTGGTTATGGATCTAAGTTGTTTTGGACAAATATGAGTGACTAAGGTTGATGGTGCACATGATATGGTGTGGTGGTTTGGATGGTACCTGGGATTATCGGTGTTTGGGTGGCTATGGTGGTCATTGGGTGCGCATCGACATTTTGGTAGGAGATGGTGACACACCAGTTGATGGTGGTATCTAACTTGGTTGCATGGATCATAAGACTTTGGTTGTGGGTGTACGGTGGTTGTGAGCGGTGGTGATGGGTGAGGGTGGTGCAGTGGGAGAAGAAGAGAAGAAATAAACTTACACTTTATGGTGATTTTTTTCCATTAATATTTTTATCTCATTAATGGAGTTAACATTAGATGGGCAAAAGAATAATTATGAATTAATTTAAAAGGATAAGGATAGAAATATTTTTTTTTAAAAGATAGAGGAATAAACTGAAAAAAAAAATATCATTTGACATTATTTTTATTACTTTTGGCTTTTGATTTACCTTCATGCTTTTGGAGTAGAATTGGACAGGGTATTTCTTGGCAAACTAAATGATTTTAGAATTTGAATTCATTATTTTAGTCATTATTGTTTGAAGAAATTGTCCAATGCTTATGTGCCTTCGTTATCATCCATTGGAGAGTCTAATATGTGATCTAAATTTTTAGTATAATACGCAAACCAACAACTCATCACCATCAACACTCTATGTGACAGCTATACTAGGAATGGATATGCGCAGTTTTGAAAGAAGAATGAGAGAACCATTACCATCCACTAAAAAAATAAAAGTTTTAGGGACCAAATACACAATAAATGTAACAAGATAAATGACTTATTATAACAAGTCATTTTTAATGACTTCCAGCAAACCAACTATATATGTGGTGGTTCACCCTAGCTGGAGCCACCAAAAAGCAAACAAAATGTAAGGATACACTGCCAAAAACAAACGTACTCAACAAAAACATGGCATTTACCTCAAATAAAGCAAGTACTATATTAAACATATCAACTAAAATTATATATATATTTAATATCAATATACAATAAGACAACTCAATGTCATAATCACCACCCACAACTTTTCAATGCACACCAATTATTGAGAGACCAACGAGACTATATCAACATGCATGTGTCAAAATCTATTTGATCGATTTTGGTCCCGATTATGGACTTTATATTAGTTAGGATATGCATAGATGGGGGGTTTCACCACAACAACGCGGGGTTGAAAAGTCATGACTTCTTGGGGAATTGTGCCATCCACATTATCTCAAGCTATTGATCTATTTATTTATTAGGAAATTCCTAAATTATTTATGTTAACTCAATATTTCATTAAAATTCTCAAAATTAATAAGGTAAGTGATCTTCTTAAGTAACATTCATTATTGTCAGTGGTAATATATATGTCAGCATGTAATATCTCTATTTTTTCTAGATTACAAAATTCAATATTGTTTATCTGCCTTAAAATAAATATTAAAAAAATTATTTAAAAATCAGAAATGAAAGGATAAAAACAAAAAGGAAATATAAGGAAAAAATCAAGATTTGCTTATATTGCAAGCACGAGAAATAAAAATTTCAAATTTAAATAATAAAATAAACAAAATACAACGATAAAAATCAAACCTCAAATTAAAAACAAAATTGTAAAGTCGAGTAGATTTTTTATGAAAAATGCATTGAATGTTTACCTGTGATTTTATTGCATTTTTTGTCCTTTTGCTACATGGATAGAGAATGAAAATGTCCTTTCATTTTGTTTTATAGTCATCTGATTTCTGTCAAACCTTTATCCTCAGAACAAAATTTAGTGGTGCTCGTTTGCGGGTATTGTTGTAAAATATAAGAAAAATATTATGTGGAATGAATTTAATATATATAAATTATTTTAATAATAATAAAAATATATAAATATATTAAAATATATATATATATATATATATATATATATATATATATATTTAAAATTCAAATTTTCAAAATGTTAAAATTTATGTTAATTAATAAAAATCTGTTTTAATGATTAATTGTAAACTATATTATATAACATGAAGCAAATAAATTTAAATATTAATTACAAAATATTAAACTTTTAGAAACTTCTATTGAGTTTTCAATAATGCTAAATTTTATATTAAAAAGTGATGCTAGTGTAAGATTTCAAGAATGACGTTATTATGCTACAAGAAAGTACCAATTGCTAAAGCAGCATCAAGAAACTAGTGAGTAACAAGCAATCAGCATTGAGACGTAGTTATCAGAGAATTAAAAATGAATTGATAATATGTAGCAAACAGTTAAGTGTCTGAGGGTTCGTTTAAATAGTGTTAACTTACAGAAAAGCTCCATATAAATTATTAAGAGGCTTCTCAAAATATTTTTAATTTTTTTTATTAAGTTTATTAACTTAAGAAAAACCAATTATCCAAGTGGAGGCCTGGAGGATTGATACCCGCGTAGTGTATGTACGCGTGCGTGCAGCTAGAAATTTGATTCGAGCGCGGTCAAGGAAAAGGAAAACATAATTTATTAAAAATTAAATTTTCACAAGCATAAAATATATATAAAATTTTAATATATTATCTATATTTAATATTTTAAAAATAAAATATATACAACTATATTGCGTAACAAATAATAATATATGAAAAAAAGATATAAATTAGATGAATAAAATAATTTTAGATAATTATACGTGAACTTCTTCTCAACATTATAAATACTTCATTAACACCTTTAGTTTTCATTACCTCTCTTATTTCTATTAAATTATGATACTTATTATATTTATATTTCTCTCTTTTTTCCTTTCTCAATGTTAACTAGTATAGTAATTTTTTATATAATTTCCAATACTTTTGTTATAAATTTTAGGGGGCTGTACTTTTTTATATACTAATTTAAGTACACTTAAATTTTTTGGAGAGATCATGCGCCTCGAAGTCCTCCTTTCCTCCTCCTTGCCTTCATATTATATATATATATATATATATATATTATGAAAGATAAATCTATTTGAGTTTAGCCATTACTATAAAATATAGATTTAACATCGTTATCTTAACATTGATTTTTGATAAAACCGATGTTAACAAAAACGTGATGACATAATTGGAAATAACGTGACTTTGTTAACATCGATTTTTTTAAAAATCGATGTTAACATGACTGAGTTAACATTGGTTTGTTGAAAACTCGATGTTAATGAAGTAATGGTAAAATCGGTTTTTTTGAAAAATCGATGTTAATAAATGATATGTTAACATCACTTAGTTAACATCAGTTTTTAGTAAAAATCGATGTTAAAATCTATATTTAAAAATATATGAACTGTCTCTATGAGCCCTATTTTCTCTCACACACTCTTCCTTACGTTCTTGTCTGTTCGCGTCTCTTTGCCTCTTCGCCGTGTTTGCTCCATCAGCAGGTAAGTCCGTGAGCAGGTAACTCCCCACGCCTCTTCTTCCTCGCATTCCAACATTTTGTCGTCACCACCTTAGCTGCGTTTTGTCTTTTCCATACCTCGTGACAAGTAAGTCCTATTTGGTTTCGAGAAGACGAAACACGCTTGAGGTGGTGACAGCATTGCAACGCGTTTGCTTCATGTCTGAAAATGTGTTCTCTGAAATTGATAATGGTGTAAATGTTGGTGTTGTTGTTATTGCGATTCTCTAATGAAGTTTGTATTCGTAAGTGTTAACTCGTTGGCAAGTATATCAAATCGTCACAAGTAGTAAAGTTCTCGGAAGTCCGAGTGTCGAATCCACGGGGACTTTGTTTGTACTTATATTAATGCAAATCCAATTTAAAAGCAAAAGATAAATTTAAAATAACAGATAAAGAAAGATAGAAGATAAGATAAAGAAAGGATAAAAGATGTAAAGATAAAATTAAAAGATAAAGAATTAAAGATAAAATTAGAAGATAAAAAAGATAGAAGATTAGAAAGATAAAAGGATTTAGATAAAAAAAAAAAAGATAAATTCAAGATAAAATAGTGTTAGGAACTGACTTGCCTTGTCTGCCTAGGATGTATGAGTTTATGATTTTTTTTTTTACCAATTCAGATGATTTTATCCTACCCACATCTATTCATTTACTTGCCCCTGATGTCTCACGATGACAAGCCTATTTTACCTATCTATCTCCCAAATGCCTTTGCAAAGACTCAATAAATAAAATGCATGAAGTTCTAATTCTAGATGTTTGCTTTGACGCATGGGCATAATGCAATCACTCTATGCCTAGCAATGATTTTATTATGATATCTTTTCTTCTTGTTCTATTAGAAGTTATCCTCTCCCGAGCGTCTAACCCTTAAAACTAATGCATGCATATGTTCTTTAAATCTTATTTAGAAGTTACCCTCTCCCGAGCATCTAACCCCTAACAAAATATAAAGATGAGTATGCAAGATAAAAACAGAAAAGAAAATAGGAAAGAAAAAACCTGGTATTACATTGATAAATAGTGAAGAGTACATCATACATCACATTGGCTTCTAGGCTTGCCAGACCCTAACTAAGGGTTTAACCACTCATGACCATTGAGGGCTTTACAATGAGAAAGGGGTGAAAGAAAGAAAGGGAATAAATGAAACCCCTAGGAGAGGGGGTTCTGTCGTGGTGTGTTCTGTCCCTTGGACTGACTCTCTATTTATAGCTGCTGAAGTGGGCTTTGGGCCTTCGTAGGCGCGCTCAGCGCGTGTAGATCGCGGGCTTAGCGCACGTGTTGCAGGCTTAGCGCGCACTTCTGTTGGATCATGGGCTTAGCGCGTGATGCGCGCTCAGCGCGCGTATTGGACTGGGCCTGCTTCAGATTTTCTTCTTTTCTTCAATTTTTCTGGCCTTTTTGCTTGTTACACCTCCAGTTTTTATATCTGTAGCCAAAATTCAACAAAACATTAATTCTTTAATATTTAAGCGCAAATAACTGTTAAATAATTATTTTTAAAGACAATTTTGCCTTATTTTCTATTATCAAAATACAATTATTTAACAGTTATCAAAATCCCCCAAATTAAAACTTTGCTTGTCCCCAAGCAAATCAAATTAAAAGCAGGCTCCGAATGCTTCAACACTTTCAATGGGTACAATTTCTCAGATTCCTCCAAGTGGTCCTTTCCGCATTTGTCATAATCCCACAATGGAAGCATGAATTACATTAAGATGAAATTGGTTAGTATCGGAAATCAATCAAGTTGGTTTGCCTCACTTTCCTCACAAGGTTAGTGTTTATCTCTACGCACAAGTGTCTGGGGTGAGTGTTTAAAATTTATACGACCTGCAACTAAGATTCCTAAATTTTGCACTTCATCTCAATTAAAGTTATTCTTACTTACATTTGGTGGATCACTAAGGACTTTTATTGGCTTGTAATGGGGCCAGGCTAGACAAGAAATCATGGTTTTTCTGGGATTTCAAACTTAAGGTTATAAGAGAGCATTCATCCTAGAAAAACTTATACTTAGCCTAGGCTTTATTTGTTTTTCAGCCTTAACACATATGCAATCTATTTTTCTTATTTCCAACCTTAGCACTTATGACACCTCTTTTTTTTTTTTCTGCCCTTATTTTCTTTTTTCTTTTTTTTTCTTTTTTTTTTTGGAAAGAGACTTTGGGCTTACAAGCTCTTTTTTTTTTTGGGTGCCTTATTATGTGCTACTTTTACATTCCCAAGACCATCTTCATTCTACCCATCCCCCAAATTAGGGGTTTATTATGACTAAAACCTTTATGCTCTCTTAGAACCCTAAAATAAGGTTAGAGATATCACAATTAGGCTCAGGGGTTTTTTTTTTAAAAAAAAAAAAAAAATTGCTAATTTTGGCTCAACAAGGGTGCAAGGGATAAATTTCATCACAGGTTGGCTTTTTGGCTATGTGGCTAAAATAAAAAAATAAAAAAAACATGGCCTTGATCATATCCACCTTATGTAAATAATCTAACAGTCTAAGAATGATGCAAAATTAGGAATTTAAAAACAGACGTTCTCTCATAATTAAGTTCACACAGCTCACCGGGACAAGATAAAGTTATTGGCTTACCGGACCATGATCTCTTTCCATCAAGCTAACCTTTTCTCTCTTTGTGATTCATGTCTCACTGTTTGACTGACTCTTGCTTCCAGGAAACCAGTATTTTCACAATTGTCATGTAGCATTTCAAGTGTTGAATCCTTCAGAAAAAACCTAAATAGTGACTTCACAAATATCATGCAATTTTTATTCAATGACTAAATTTAAACTACTGAAATTAAAATGCATAAAATCAAAATGCACAAATTCAAAATAAAGAAAAGAAATAACACAACTATCCTAAAAGAAACAAATTGCAATTAACTAAAAGAGATAAAGTTAGAAATCTTGGGTTGCCTCCCAATAAGCGCTTCTTTAACGTCATTAGCTTGACGGGTCAAATGCCTTCAAGGTGGCATGAAGGTCACAAAGAACACATCTTCCTTGCATTTTCGTCTCTTAGCTAGAGACGCCATGAAACTCATGTATGCTAGAAACACCTTCCATATTGTAGCAAGAAAAGTGCTGGTGGTCAAGGAGAGAAGGACACTTAAGGGTTTATCATGTTTTCCATGTCTTTCTTCCTTGACAATCAGTTGATGAGGAGTGGTATTGACTTGGAGAATACTTTCTTGTTGAATTTCTACTTGTGAGTACTTCTCCCATTGTTGTGCTTTCTCCTCATTTCTTTCTATCTCTTCCTTCTTTTCTTCTTCCACATCTTCCTCAGTTAAAATTACCTTGCACTCCTTTTTGGGCTTCATCTTAGTATTTACCGTAAAGGTTTCGGTGGGCCTTTCAGCAACTAGCTTAGCTAATTGTACTTCCAGATTTCTGATTGCTGCATCAGTGCTCTTCTGATGTGACCTTGTTTCCTGCATGAATTGCCCTTGTTTTTTGGATGAAGCTTAATAGCATTTCCTCTATACTGATAGGTTGCTTCTCTTGCTGACTCGAATCCTGGCTAGGATGCTGATAGGGTGAACCCCCTTGGTTGAAGTTATTACTTGGATAATATCTCCAATCGTGGTCCTGCAAAAAATTATCGCTCTGATAGAATCCTGGTGGTCCTCTTTGATGAAATCCTTGATGATTATGACTGCTCATGTAGTTAATTTCATTGGATGCTTCATCTTGGACCATGCATAAGCCTGACGCATGTGTTCCTCCACATATGTGACATCCCCTTACCTGCATAATAGAAGAGTGAGAATGACTTATCGCTTGTAGTTGCTGTGGAAGCTTGTTGAGGGTCTCTGTCAGGGCTTCTAATTGTTGGGACAACAACTTCTTTTGAGCCAAGATTGCATCTTGAGTGGTGAGTTCTAGAAGGCTTCTCTTTGTTGGTGCATATGTGTGATCACGAAGAATGGCGTGATCACTAGCTGCCATGTTTTCTATGAGTTCCATTGCCTCCTCCGGTGTCTTTAGCTTGATCTTCCCTCCTGCGGATGCATCTAGTAATTGCTTTGATTGTGGTCGCAGGCCATCTATGAAGATGTTTAGTTGCACCGGTTCACTGTAGCCATGTGTAGGCGTCTTCCTGAGTAACCCATGAAAGCGATCGAGTGCCTCGCTGAGGGATTCATCTGGAAATTGATGGAATGAAGAAATTTCCATCTTCCCTTCAGTGGTCTTTGACTCTGGGAAATATTTCTTCAAGAACTTCTCCACCACCTCGTCCCATGTCCGCAGGCTATTCCCCTTAAATGAGCGAAGCCATATTTTTGCTTCCCCTGCTAGTGAAAAAGAGAAAAGATTGAGGCGTGTTGCATTTTCAGGAACTCCGGCTATCTTCACCGTGTTGCAAATGTCGATGTATGTGGCCAGGTGTGCGTATGGATCTTCACTTGGTAGGCCGTGAAATAGATTCCCTTGAATCAGCTGGATCAAGGAATATGGATATGAGAAGTTGGCCGCCTACACCTCTGGTCTGGCTATGCTGGTGAAGTATTGAGGTATAATAGGACTAGAGTAATCATCTAGTGTCATACTCTTTGGACGATCTTCTGTCATGATGCGTTCTCTAGAGAAGGAATGTGCACTATTCACAAAAGAAATAACTACCGTGCACGTTATCACAGAATAAAAATTAAACTTAAATATCTTTTTATTTTTATTTTTTATTTTTTTATTTTTATTTTTTTAAAAAAAAGAATAAAGAGAAAAAATTGAAAAATAAAATGAAGCAACTAAAAAAATAATAGAAAAAAGAAAGTAAACTAAAAAATAAAAGTGAAAACTAATTGCTTTAAAATTGGAATATACAAATAATCAAGTACGAAAAACAAAGTCCCCGGCAACGGCGCCAAAAACTTGTTAACTCGTTGGCAAGTGTACCAAATCGTCACAAGTAGTAAAGTTCTCGGAAGTCCGAGTGTCGAATTCACAGGGACTTTGTTTGTACTTATATTAATGCAAATCCAATTTAAAAGCAAAAGATAAATTTAAAATAACAGATAAAGAAAGATAGAAGATAAGATAAAGAAAGGATAAAAGATGTAAAGATAAAATTAAAAGATAAAGAATTAAAGATAAAATTAAAAGATAAAAAAGATAGAAGATTGGAAAGATAAAAGGATTTAGATAAAAAAAAAGATAAATTCAAGATAAAATAGTGTTAGGAATTGACTTGCCTTGTCTGCCTAGGATGTATGAGTTTATGATTTTTTTTTACCAATTCAGGTGATTTTATCCTACCCACATCTATTCATTTACTTGCCCCTGATGCCTCACGATGACAAGCCTATTTTACCTATCTATCTCCCAAATGCCTTTGCAAAGACTCAATAGATAAAATGCATGAAGTTCTAATTCTAGATGTTTGCTTTGACGCATGGGCATAATGCAATCACTCTATACCTAACAATGATTTTATTATGATATCTTTTCTTCTTGTTCTATTAGAAGTTATCCCCTCCCGAGCGTCTAACCCCTAAAACTAATGCATGCATATGTTCTTTAAATCTTATTTAGAAGTTACCCTCTCCCGAGCATCTAACCCCTAACAGAATATAAAGATGAGTATGCAAGATAAAAACAGAAAAGAAAATAGGAAAGAAAAAACCTGGTATTACATTGATAAATAGTGAAGAGTACATCATACATCACATTGGCTTCTAGTCCTGTCAGACCCTAACTAAGGGTTTAGCCACTCATGGCCATTGAGGGCTTTACAATGAGAAAGGGGTGAAAGAAAGAAAGGGAATAAATGAAACCCCTAGGAGAGGGGGTTCTGTCGTGGTGTGTTCTGTCCCTTGGACTGGCTCTCTATTTATAGCTGCTGAAGTGGGCTTTGGGCCTTCGTAGGCGCGCTCAGCGCGTGTAGATCGCGGGCTTAGCGCGCATGTTGCAGGCTTAGCGCGTGCTTCTGTTAGATCGCGGGCTTAGCGCGCGTGTTGCAGGCTTAGCGCACACTTCTGTTGGATCATGGGCTTAGCGCGTGACGCGCGCTAAGCGCGCGTATTGGACTGGGCCTGCTTCAGATTTTCTTCTTTTCTTCAATTTTTCTGGCCTTTTTGCTTGTTACACCTTCAGTTTTTATATCTGTAGCCAAAATTCAACAAAACTTCAATTCTTTAATATTTAAGCGCAAATAACTGCTAAATAATTATTTTTAAAGACAATTTTGCCTTATTTTCTATTATCAAAATACAATTATTTAGCAGTTATCAGTAAGCTATGATAGTGTTGTTGTTTGTGTTTTATTTTTGCTTGGTTTGCGGTTATTACCGTGGATGTTAAATTATACATGTGTTTTTAAGCTATGATAGTGCATCGTGTTGTATATAGTTGTGGCCTTCTGGTTCATGTATATGGTAGTAGCTTCATGTACACACTGCTTGAAAATAGGCTTTGGTTGCACAACTTTGTTTCTGATTTGCATGGTTTTGTATGTATGTGCTTGTTAATAGGACTTTGTGTTGTTGTGACAATTCTTTCATAGCCTTAGGCCCCCAAAATAGGAATATCATATAGGTATGTCAAATGTATCATGCATATGAATGTCATGTTTATATTATAAATGGAGTTTAGAAACCATGGATGAACATCAACAAAATTGGAAGGAAATGGCTAACATAATGATAAAGATTAACAAAGAATCAGATGAAATGTTCAACACTATTCATGTTATTGATTAGGTTAGAAATTATTTCAAGACTATTCTAAAATAAACACGACTTGATATATAATAATACTTTTGCTTATATTAATTTATTTGTTAAATATAGTCTTACAGTGAAATGAATAGGTCATTTGCTATAAGATGAAAGGATGAACTAGAGCCTACGTGACATTTGCTACACTCTAGTGGTAGCATGCACTTTGTCATATATAACCAAGATTTAGTGAGTCCAACTCTAGCTACTTGTTGGATGGACAAAACTTAGAGAGTTTTATAGGCTCACTGAAAATCATCAGGTCACCTTGACCTACTATGGACAAAGTGTTTTATTCCTCACCATCTTCAAAAGCAACTCTGAATCAAAAGTTTTTCCTAAATGACATTCTTTGTACCATTAAGTTCCTAACTCAATCACTTTTAAATTCTTTCTCACTGAGTACAAAGTGACTTACAACAATTTAATGAGTAATTAAGTACTTCTTTTTGTATGTCAAATTTTGATATCATATAATTATCTAATATGAATTTCTTTTGCATTTCAGGATGTGCCAAATACCATTTACTCATTTATAAAAACTGCAAGATTCACTCATCTGAACTTGGAAGGGATAGAGTGTAGAATAATTTATAATCATCATAACAAGACCGCAAAAATTGAAAATGGATGAATGACTTTTTCACAAATACAAAATTTGCTTCTTAGAACTCAAATTATATTTGAGTTCCCAGATGTAATTTCTAATTTTGTTTTATGTTGGCTTTGTTTGTAATTAAATTATATTACTACTTTAATATATTATCAATTTGTAAATTTTTGTTTACAATATATTATTTTGTTTATAAATGTTTATAACTACCTTTGGTGCATGATATATTGATATACTTTATTTATAACTTTTGGTCCATGGCTGATTTTATGCGTTTTTATACAACTTTGAACGATAAGTGATATGAATTAATTACTATAAATTACTGATTAAAAAACAAATACAATATTTAAAAATAAATCATAAAACAACGTTGGTTTTTAGGATAACCGATATTGTTAGTAAAAAATATCAAATTTTTAAATAACCAATGTTATTTTCTTTATACCAACATCGATTTTTAGAAGAATTGTCATAGAATGTATTGTTCTTTATGTTATTTTTTGTTTTGATTATTACCTATATTACAATGATTCATACCAATACATTTTGATTAATTGTCACTTAATAATTGGTAAAAAATCTACCATTTTACTCATGTGTAACAATAGAAAGCCACACATACATATACATATATACATACACACACACATATATATATATAGTGGCTACAAACATGATTGCCTAAGAAAACAGATACCCAATAAATTGCCAATGAAATTTTGTTTGTTTGCGTAATGATATTAAAAAATTATTTTGTTTCTAGCACTTAATATTATACTTCTTTTATCTTATTATATTTTTTTATCACATTATATTATCTTTCATATTTATGTTTCGTATACTCCTATGAGTCGTATAATATAAATTGAAATATTTAATTTGCACTTTCCTTACACTCTTGAATAAATGTTTTTAAT
Organism: Glycine max; assembly: GCF_000004515.6. Lineage (NCBI taxonomy): Eukaryota > Viridiplantae > Streptophyta > Magnoliopsida > Fabales > Fabaceae > Glycine > Glycine max. Next base: position 1,400,846 of record NC_038255.2, on the reverse strand, counting down.
TAATACTCTCATTTTGCTTATTCTCTTAATTAAATATTCTCTATACTCTCTCTTTTCTCTTAATGCGAGGTGTGTTTACACATCTCCACAAAAACCATAAAACTATAAAATATGTCTTCTAATCATTTCAACTCAAATTATTTTTTTATTTTTATTTTTATACTTGATTTTCTTAATCATTGATGCATTTTAATTTTAAAATAACATTACATCACAATTGATTATGAATAAACTTTCTTATAATATAATTTATAAATTTAAAAATATTTATGTATCGTGAATTATAATTATAATTATTTAAAACAACATTTATCCTATGTAATACTCATGTTAAAATATCACTTATTAGATAAAATACTTGTGTAATGTGCATGTTGTTAGGGAATTTTCGTGTGGACACGTGAAATTAAGTTTCGAAGTAGTGTTTAGGACACATGGGTCTAGGTCGTCTCCCATAAGACTAGTAATTATTCAAGCAAGTCCAATCACAAGACTAAGGTTTTGTAAGAATATTTTTCAATAGTTTGTGTTTGAATAATAAAAGAATAATATAAGAATAAAAACAAGTAATAAAAAGAGAATAAATAAAGGATAGTCGCAATATTGTTGTGAGAATGAGTAGTTTGAACAATTAGGGTAAGACTTGATTTCTTCCTTTTTCAATGAAACAATATCAATTAATCTAGTTATTCATGTAATTAATTTATTTCACATTCAGAGTTATTTTCTAACCTTGATGTCTTAGGCAGAGGAGTCTAACTCCTTTAAATTAAGTCCCAATATTTTTGTAAATTATTATAAATGACCAACATCAACATTTAAGAATTTAAAAGAACCTAATTGATATTGACCTATGTCTATAATTAATCCCAATTAGGATCTCTTTTCAGTTCAGAAATTAAACGAATGTCTATCAACTAAACTATCAATTCCTAAGATCAAGCAATATCTGATCAATCTAGAACAGACATTAAGGGAAGAAGAATAATAATAAAATTGAATAGTATTAAAAGAAGAGTATTACATGAAATTAAATTCAGTCATTTTCAACTTCGATAGATAAAGAGATTAATTGTTCATAGATTGATTATAATAATCAAATCCAAACATAAAAAGTATATAATGATTTAAAGCTAAGAGCCCTAAAAATGGTTCTCTTTCACATAGAAAGTTGTTGTCCAAAACGCTCTGAATCCCCTCCTTTAGGTTTTTATAAAAGGAGATATGTTCGTGTCATTCAAATAGAGACTGGATATGGTATCCTTCAGATGTCAGGAGATGAAAAATCTAAGATAAAGGATGCAGATAACTCTACTGCTTCGTTCATGCTTCTGGCCTTACAGGAGTGTAAGAAATTAATCATTTGTGAGAAAGACCTTAAAAGAAAAACTTCGAGCATACAGAAAGGAAATGAAGTGGAACATTACCTACAGTATGCTTTTCTTTGGTAAAGTAAGAATGAAATTAAAAAGACAAAATTACAAAAGAAACAAAATCACGCATAAAAGCATCAAACAAACACTTGTATGAAATTTGGATCATGTAAAGCGAGCTTCGATCTCTTTTAGAGGGTAAACTGACCTTATAAATATAAACACCGTTTAATTGTTTATCAGTTTAGATGAGTTTTTATTTATTGTTTTTAAAATAAATCAACATTTGGATTAGTTTTTATTTTTAAGAATTAAAATTATTGTCAACAACATCTTTGTTTGTGAATAGCACCTCTAGAATCCGATGGAGTCTTTTTGACCTTCGAGTACTACGGTCATCGTTCATGGCTGTCCCGTCATGGTGAAGAGACCACAAAGGCCTCTTGCTGTTCTTCCAAAGCCAGGAGCAGCCATGGTAGCAGCCTCGATAAAAAGTCGTGCTTGTCGTCGATCTGGTTCTATCAAACCCTTTGTATTTTTTTGGAGAAGAAACCAATATACACCTCTTTTGAAAACACACCATCTGAGTTCACTCCTTTTCGTTCATTGCCACTTCTAGCATTCGGAAGATCTCGTTCATGAATCAGTATTCTCACATGCTGCTTGTGTCCAATTTGTCACCACCTTTGTCGCTTTCGGCGTTTGCCTTTGTTTAAGATTTTGTTGTTAGTATTGAATTGTTTTTAAACCGTAGTTTGCGTGTCTAAACTGCTAAAAATATATTTAAACCTTATTTTTCTTCAAAAATATTTCTCTATCCACCCTAATTTACACCCATTTTTTAGATGCACGTTTCTACCATCAGGTTCTTTGGCAAGAACAAGTATAAAGTAATACACAATAATGTAATTTATCAGACAACAGACAATAGTAAAGTGTGCGGCACTCAATTTTGTCCTGAATACAAGTGAGCTTGTTTGACAAATTCTCCAAGTAGCAAAATAAGGACAAAACACACCAATAATCACACATAAACAATCAATTTAATTTTTTAAAAAATTCGTTTGATTTAACTTGATGTTGAACTGGCAACCAGGCAAACTTCTTCTTTCCCTCTATAATTCCAAATATATTAATGGAAAGTCTTTTTTTTTTTTTACAGTCAAATTAATGGAAAGTCTTGTAGATGTTTAACTTGGCAAACACGTCAAGTTCTAAAGGCAATCTTTATAAGATTACAAATTGACTATACATGTTAGATATTTTTCCTGTATGAGTGTTATAAATATACACTTTGATCATTTAAACATTAAAAAGTTAACACCATGAGCAATATATCGTATGTAATTATCTATATATTTTATTTTTTTAATACTTTTAATGAACACATCTAAAAATATATCCTAAAATGAAAGGAATAACTCTTTGTTGTCCTATTTTTGTATTCAAAAATAATTTTCATGCATAAAATAGTAGCAACTAGCAATTGCTTGACAAGTAATTATATATTATCACACTCTTCTTATTGACTGAGGATTTTTCTAGTTTTTTTTCTTTACAAACACACTGAGGATTTTTCTACATTCTTAGCAAAAAAAACTAGTCATATGTCTTACGTGTCTCAAACATATTTGATAGAGTAAAATAGCTTTGTGATTTCCGAAAGATTAACAAACTGTCATATTATATTAAAAACTAATTGATATAAAAAGATTAATAAGTTATAAACTTTTTTCTTTTAAAAATAAAAATAGTGCTTTTATCATTTAAGAACTAATATTATCAATCTTAAATTTTGCAATAATGGAAATGAAGTGGAACATTTGCTGGCAAAGATATAAAAAGGATTATATTTGAGTGGGTTAAACAATAAGTTGGTTGCCCTTATCAATGTTGTATCCTACACACTGAAGATAACATACAAAAAGTTACATCAGCATCATTCGCAAGAGGATGGAAGGTGGTCATTGATAGAATACTAACAAAGGAGTACCTACTTAGAAAGGGGATTCTATCACACTTAGATCAATAACTTTGTAAGTGTGAACTAGAAATATCAATATAAATTATAAGAAATAAGAAAAAAAACTACAGTTTAAAATATCAATATACCAATGAAATAAGAAAAGGTTTGCAATCACAAGAACATGAATTTGGGTCGAAATAAATAATTAATTCAGCTTTAATATAAATGATATTGTGACCAAATAATCCTCAAAAAAAAATCTTCAAGCAGACTCCCTCCTTCATGATAGTTAATAGTTAAAAAAACTTGACAATTATACAGGCATATAAAATAGAAAGAAAGTAACAATTATACATTGTTGAAATAATTTGAGGCAAACCTTATTTAATATAGAAGTAGATCGAATAGTTCAACAATAAACTATACACCAATATCACTCAGCTAACACATGGATCGTATGCTTTCATACATAACAATTAGGAGATAAATATGGTTTAATAAGAATGTCAAGTGGGGTAGATATAGTGTTGGTTGATCCAAAGGTTTCAGTTATATCAAGAGGTTCAATTGACATATTTAGGATTTGAAAGGAATGCAAAAACCTAGCAAGAATTAAATGAACCATTTGAAGGCCAAAGGATATTCCAGGACAAATTCTTCTACCACCTCCAAATGGTAATAGCTCAAAATGATGACCCCTAACATCAACATCTTTGTGGGTGGTGAGAAACCTTTCTGGTTTGAACTCTAATGGATCTGACCAAACATTAATATCTGTGTGAATCTTCCAAAGATTTGTAATTAGACGTGTTCCTTTTTCAATGTTGTAGCCACCTAAAGTGCAATTCTCCGTGAATTCTCGAGGTACTGAGAGAGGACCTGCAGGGTATAATCTTAAAGTTTCTTTGACAACAGCTTGAAGGTATGTTAACTTACTTATATCAGATTCAGTTATACATCTTTCTTTTCCAACTTGGATGTCAAGTTCCGCTTTAACATTTTCCAACGCAAAAGGATTTCTCAACATCAAGCATATTGCCCACGTAAGAGTAGTACTGGTTGTGTCAGTTGCTCCTAAAATTACTGCCTGCAAATCAAACATATGTAATGAAAATGAAGAATGTCCCATAAGTGAGGAGTTTAATTAAATAAAACACAAAGCAAATGGACATGATATTTACATGCTAAAGATTTTTGTTTTTTTTTATTGTAGTTTCACTTCTTTTCGATCTCTGGTACATAAATTTAAAAGATATCCCTCTGATCAAAATACATTTCCAACGGATCTCAAATCAATTAATAAATTAGATTTTTACTCATCTACTATACTCCAACAAAAAACTAACCTCTTTTACTATATATATATATATATATATATATATACCATTCTAATCATAAAATTATACGTATTAGTCACGTTTTCTTGGCTTTAATCTTTAATTTTTCAAAATCATAGCTTACTACATACCAGTACAGTGGATTTGATGATGGTATCGGCATCAATCCCTTGAATTGTTTTTCCATCAAGCAAGGAAATCATCACATCCATGAAGTCTCGATCAATACTTTCACCCAAAGACCTGTTTTGTCGGTGCTCCTCTAACCACTCACCCAAAATATTATCCAGTTCTTTCCCAGTTTCTTTCATGGCCTTCTCATGGCCACCAAAATCAAACCTTCTCAAAAAAGGAATAGCATCTCCCACTGTAAACACCCCTATGAGACGCATGAACTCCTTCACAGCTTTCACACATCTTTGAGCCATCTCTTGATCATCCACAGTTGTAGCACTGAAATATCGCTTCCCAACGACCATTTGAAGAACCATGTTGAATGTCAAATGATAAAACCATTGTTTCAGCTCTACCAATGCATAACCAGACTCGTTCTTTTTGCTACACCAAACATTGAAGAGATCTTTAATCGAATGTTGAACTTCAGAGACACGAACATCTTGTAGTTGCTCCACTCGGCGATTAGAGAGGATCTCTAACGTTGCAACCTTTCGTAGTTCGCGCCAATAAGGACCATAGGGTGCAAAGCCTAACATGGCTTGGTTGTAGCCCATGTACTCAACGGCAACAAGCTTAGGGCGAGACGAAACAAAAATGTCATTTGTGGTGAAGCATTCCTTAGCTATTTCCCAATTGCTAATTACTAAAGCCTTTTTGACGCCAAGTTTGATGGTGAATATGGGTCCATACTTGTCAGCCAAATCACCCAAGGCTCTATGGGGTATATGTGAACCATTTAACAGTGGAAGGTGACCAAGTATTGGCCATGCACCTGCAACTGTGGGAGCCTCTTTTTTACCTCGAGCAAATTTGAAGGGATGATACAAAAACAAACAGAAGAGGATTAGCGAAAGAACTCCAATTGTATTGGCATTAAGGTAATTTAGAACAAAATCCATTTTTGCTAGTTAAGGTTGCTTCTTGTAGCTGGAGTCTGGAGATCGAGATGTGCAGTAATGCTTTTCATTATGCTTAAATAGATCAATCATTGCTATATAAAGAAAGAAGTCTGAAGAATCATGAGGGTGAAGAGAAGATTTACGATTGTGCCACCATTTTATAAAATGAGTGTTGATTTTGCTTTCTTTTTTAAAAAATATGATTTTCATATATATCCTACTCACTTCTCCTCAGGTTTAGAGTATATAAATGTATAATATGATGCCTTCAGGAGAAATTTTCTAACTGCATGCGTTATGGGCTCATAATTGCTTCACATTTAATTATTAGCAATTCTGTCCAAATCTTCTGGGAAATCTTAGACACCTCATGTCAATTATATTTTATTTTATGCTTTGGCATCTTTTTCATTGTTGATGTATCAAACATTGACTTGGCTTTCTCGTGCGTCATGTTATTGGGGATTTATTAGAAGCCGTTCACCAGCTAGCTGTTGTTAACTTGTTATGCTATTATTATGTACAATTCCTTTTTTCTTTTTTAGCTTTATGTTGGATTTGGAGGCAACGTATGTTCTTTGCTGGGGAGGAGTATTTTTGGATGGAGAACAACATCGTGCTTCCTGTACAACTCTCTTCTTAAAAATAAACCTTTTTGCTTATCTAATTTTATTATATTTTTTGAAATCACTGTTTTTATTCATGTAAAATGAGTGACTTTTAATTTTGATTCTTGTAAATCATTTTTTTCATTACTCCAAAATTTAAAATTATTATTTTTTGTCCCTAACAATTAATGACTTTTGACGTAAATAAATAATATATATTTTAGAGTTCTAAAAAAAATAGAGGTGTCACATGCTGACATCTTAAGCAGACACTATTGCACTTCTTCCTAAACTTATAAATATAATGTTTAAATCTCATTTCTCTTCGCTGCACTTCTTTTTTTTTTTTTTTTGAGGTGGGTTCTCTGTTCTAAGACATAACACATGCAAGTAATACACTACTATTTGACTTCTGAGATGCTACAGTTGGCAGACTTTTATGTTTTATATGTATGTATAAAGCTTTTGATAATGTCAAAAATGTTACTTGATGAACATGAATTGAATTAAGTTAAAAATCAAGTAAATCTAAGATAAGAACTTAATAAATTTGTTTAAAGAATTTTAATTTGATTGCTTTACTTTGGTCTCGACATCTTTAGTATCAAAGACTCTTTTATCAAAGATTAAATCAGTTCAAAAAAAATATTTTTGAATTCGTAATCGATTACCAGACTGTGTAATCGATTACTAGAGTTTGTGAAGATACTTTTGACTAACGACACAAAATTGTTTGAATTTTGATCTATGTAATCGATTAGCAGTGAAGAGATCTCAAAAAACTTTTGAAAAGTCATGATTCTTCAGAAATACAATTTTGTAATCGATTGTCAGAATCCTGTAATCGATTATTAGTGAAAATATTTCAGAAAAACTTTTTGAAAATACACATCTCTTCAAACCATTTTGAAAAGGCACAATAGGCCTATATATATGTGTGTCTGACTTCGAAAAATAAGAGAGATTTTAAAAGAGAACTTAATTGTCAAATACTCTCTAAACAACTATTGGCCAAACACTTGGAAATCAATTGAGTATTCTTCTAAGATCTTCAATTTGTATTATCATCTCTAAAAGAGAGAAATCCTTCTGTACATTCTAAAAATATTGTTGTGATCAAAAGATTATTCGTCTTTTGACTTGTGAGAATCCTGAACACAAGGGAGAGGAATTTCAAGGTGTGTTTAGAAGTTATAAAGAGTTTACAAAGATAGTGAAAAATCTGAAATGGATTGCTTAAGGACTGAACGTAGGCACGAGAAGTGACCGAACCATGATAAAACGACTTGGCAATTTTCTCTTCCCTTATCTCGGTTATTTTATTGCAGTTTACTTTGTCTTACCGTTAAAAGAACATTATTAAATTGATTACTTCTTTTTCTTCTTCTGCATTTTGAGCCTATCATATATCATTTAAAAGGGAGTTAAAATTTGTTAGTGGGATAATTTTGAAACTTAATTCACCCCCCCCTCTAAAGTTATTGAGGTCATTTGTCAAGTAAGATTCTTGTCTAAAGTTTAAAAACTTCAAGAATAATTATGGTCTCATCTAACTTTCCATTTCCTAAGGAAAATTTTATTAATAGGCCTCTTATTTTCAAGGGTGAGGGTTATCACTATTAGAAAATTCATATGCAGATCTTTATAGAAGTCATATATATATATATATATATATATATATATGAGAAACAATATAAATTGGTCCCTTCATTCCTACAATGATAGTGAGAAATACAATTATAGAAAAACCTAGAAAATAATGGGATGAAGATGAAAGAAGAAGGATTCAATATAATTTAAAAGTCAAGAATATAATTACTTCTGCATTAGGCATGAATGAATATTTTAGAGTCTCAAATTGTAAAAATACAAAGAAAATGTGAGATACATTACAAGTAACTTATGAAGGCACAACTGATGTAAAAAGATCTAAAATAAATACTCTCACGCATGAATATGAACTTTTCAGAATGAATCAAAATGAGACCATACAAGATATGCAAAAGAAATTTACACATATAGTTAATCATCTTGCGTCATTAGGGAAAATATTTCCTAATAAAGATCTTATTAACAAAATGTTGACAATGACAGCCAAAAGTAACAACAATTGCATAATTAAAAGATCTCACTAACATGTCTCTTGCTACTTTCTTTGGAAAACTTTAAGAACATGAAATAGAACTTATGAGACTCTATCAACATGAAGAGAATGACAAAAAGAAGAAAGGAATTGCACTCAAAGCCTTATCTTCTTCTATTCATGAGAAAAATGACAAAAAAGACTCAAATGAAAAGAACTTAGAAGAAGATCAATTATGATTTCAATCTCTTTATAAAGAGATTCAATAAATTTCTGAGGAACAAAGAAAATCAAAGGAGATTGAACTTCAATCCAAAAAAAAAATGAGAAGATTCCTTCTTAATTCCAAAACGTTATGCATGCGATCAAACCATAACATGCATGGTTACATAACCTTTTCGAAAGCAGACACAATTTAACTTAGAATAGACCTCAAACCATAACATGATATGAACAATGGGGATCACACAATCGGATCAAACGACTAACATAAGGATTACAAAGTTTCATAATAATTGGGAGACTGACGTGGTTTAACCAAAATCTCAAGTGGAGTAGCCTTGGTGTTGGTAAATCCAAAGAATTCAGTCATGTCAATAGGTTCAGCCGATGGATTCAAGATGTCAAAGGAATGCAATAAATTAGCCAAAGTGAAATGAACCATGTTTAAGCCAAGGGACATTCCAGCACAAACTCTTCTCCCACTTCCAAAGGGTAACAACTCAAAATTGTGACCCCTAAGATCAACATGTTTGTGAGTGGTAAGAAACCTTTCTGGTTTGAAATCTAGTGGATTTGACCAAACACTAGGGTCCCTGTGGATCTTCCACAAGTTATGGATAAGACGAGTTCCCTTTTTGATGTGGTAGCCACCTAGGATGCAATTCTCTGTGAATTCACGAGGTGATGAAAAAGGAGCTGGTGGATACAATCTTAGTGTCTCTTTAACTATAGCTTGAAGATACACAAGTTTGCTTATATCTGACTCACGTATATATTCATCTTTGCCAATTTGCATATCAATTTCTTCTTTGGCCTTTCCCAATGCAAGAGGATTTCGCAATAGAAGACTAAGTGCCCATGTAAGAGTAACAGCAGTTGTATCAGTTCCTCCCAAGATCAACTCCTGTAAATAAGTTTAAACTTATCATAAGAGTCGTCCAAAATTATCTAAGAAAAAGAAATACAATGAAAATTTATATTCAATCATTAGTATTTAATTGTTTAATATTTTATATATACATTATAGTTCAGAAAAGCCACTGTAGACCACCGCTTGAGATTCGAAGGTAATGCTTATCTTAAGCTTTTTAGAATTTAAAAATTACTGTAAAGCTACTGTTAAAAAATAATTAAAGTTAGTTATATAATATGTTTATGCTATAAATTACTGTAAAGCTTAAATCTTGGAATTTAAAATAGAGAAGAAAAAATAGTAAAAAAAATCAGAGACTATTTTTCTTGACATTTTCTTCGTTACAAAAAGTTTTTTTTTTAACTTGCTTATAATGTTGTTTCTTTATAAAAATACACTATAATTCCAAAATCAGTTCAACCAATACTCCTGGTGTTAATCATGCAGAGAAGTTTGAAACGTCATAAAAGTGTAATTTTACTGACTCATTAGAAATTAAAATAGAATTAATACTAATTTCATAAACTACTTACCAAGGTTGTCGCTTTGCATATGGTATCAGCATCAAACCCATCGATTTGTGAACCATTAAGTGCTGAAATCATCACGTCCATAAAGTCTCTATCACTTTCAACCTTTTCACCCAAAAGCTTCTTCTGAAGGTGCTCCTCCAACCACTCACTCAATAATTTATCAATTTCCTTAGCGGTTCCCTTCATGGCCTTCTCATAACCCCCCAAATCCAACCACCTCAAACAAGGAACCCCATCTGCCACCGTGAAAGTCCCCATCAAATTCATGAACTCTCTTATATTTTTCATAAACCTTTCTGCTTTGTCTTTGCCTTCAACGTGCATGACACCAAAATACCTCTTCCCAACGACCATTCGCACAACCATGTTGAAAGTTAAATACGCGAACCATTGCGTAATATCCACCAAAGTATAACTAGACTCGTTCTTATTTCCACTCGACCAAACGTGGAATAGCTCTCTAATCGAAGTTCGAACTTCGGAGACACGAATGTGGCTCCGTTGTTCGATTCTTCGATTGGAGAGAAACTCAAACGTAACAATTTTACGCAACTCGCGCCAATAGGGTCCATACGGTGCCAAGCCAACAAAGGCTTGGTTGTAAGACATGACTTCGACGGCAACGAGTTTAGGGCGAGACGAAACGGCAAGGTCGTTTGTGGTGAACAATTCCTTGGACATTTCCCAGTTGCTGAGTACCAAAGCCGGTTTCACACCAAGCTTGATGGTGAATAAGGGTCCATACTTGTCAGCCAAAGTACCCATCATTTTGTGGGGTGCTTGTGAGCCATTCAGCCATGAGAGGTGACCAAGTATTGGCCATGCACCAGCCACTACTGGAGCATCTTTCCCACGAGAATTTTTGCTATGTAGAAACAAACACACGAAAATTAGACAAATGAATGACGCAATAGCAATACTGTTTAGGTTTATGCAATTTAGGAGAAGGTCCATTTTTTGCTTGATATGGTGTAATATTGTTGCCTTGCTCTTCAAACTCTATCCTTTCTTCTTTTATAAGTAGAAGATGCGTCTAGGGTTTAAGGGCATGACCGGCTGCATGGTTGGACCAATATGATGTAAATTTTTATTATAATGTATTAATTTGAAATAGTCAGAGAATTATCGTAATGTGCATAAAGTATGAGATATTCTAAAATAGGCAATATCCTAACTTGATCGGCAAGGATTAGAATATTAGATGATACTGCATACTTGAGTCCAAAATCCGATGTATGATGAGTTTGAATGCGATTTGACTTCTTTTTTCTTTTTCAAACCCGGCTGCTGCTCACTTTTGTATTTGTTTCCGCTTGGTGTAGTATTATAAAATGCAAAGGATGACAGAATGGATAAAATATATATATATATATATATATATATATATATATATATTATTTTAAAAACAATTAATATTTTACATAGATAAATTATATAAAATATTTTTTAGTTAATACTTGCACGTTAGTATAGTACTTCTGACAAGTATTTCTGTATAAAGTATTACTAGTATAAAATCATTTGAACGGTCAATATCACAACCTTGGTAACCAAGGATTCTTGACGACCAAGGATTCCACTGTTGCGGCTGTCTCCATGTAATGAAAATAAGACAAACGCTAGCTTATGGAGTCGGTATCGGTATTCGGTAGTGACGGATACACTTTTTGGAAGAATCAATAGAAAATAAACTGGAACGATAAAAATAAAACAAATATAAAAAATAAAGTAAAAAAACTATTATTTAGATAGATAAAAATCAGAAGGAAAAGGTGGTGAAAATTTTCTTCTATCCTTTAAGATGAATGAAATATAGAATATAAGCGTTTGTTCAAGAGTCCAAACTCCAATATATGATGAGTTTGAATGTGACTCTTCTAGTTAAAATATCTTCCGAATGATCTCAGGGTATTTTTGGCTCAACTTTGGCCATGAAATCTTAATTTATCTTGGATAAGACATTTTTATCTTGACCTTGACTAGGGTATCTTTGGTTTCGTCTCAGACCAAGACATCTTTGGCTTGATCAAGGGTGGACCAATGTATAGAGGAGAGGGGGCCTTGGCTCCCTTGATTTATATATATATTAAATTAATTATTTTTATATGAAGATTTTGATTATAAAAAAACAAATCAAATATTATATTAAGTTGTACATTAATCAATTGTTGGTTTGAGTAATAGTAGGTTCAAGCAAGATTTTAGGTTTAAATCTTGTGATTGAAAGAAACAAAATGGAAGAAGAGATTCAATAAAGATTCATAGACAATTAGATTTTCTGATAAAAATTAATCATTGATAAAGTCAATAAGTATTTCATATCAATAACATGATATAATAAAAAGAAATATTAAGTTGTACAAGACATTCTTCAAAATTTATTTGAATAGATTTTGAATTTTTTTTCTTATAAATAAATAGTTAATATAGATTTTTATTATAAAATTATCTAGGTTATATTTGATCCCTAATTTTTTTCTGGATCCATCCCCTGGGGTTGACCTCAATTATGGAATCTTTAGTTTGACTTTGACTAGTGTGTCTTCAATTTAACATGGACCAAAGCATTTTTGGTTTGATTTCAACCAATGCATTTTAACTCAACTTCGACCAATGAATGTGTATCAACAACAACCAAGGGAATTTCAGCTTATAGCCTCAACCAATGCATGCATCTTAACCTCAGCTCCAGCAATAGCATCTTCACCTCAACCCATCTTCCATATGACCTAGGCCGAACATCTTTGCTAAGCCTTATGCCAATATTTTTTATTTTTTATTTAAAGCATATGGATTGGTCCTTAACCCACAGAATCTTGTGGGCTTTTCATGAGCTTTTTTATGTATGCCTCGTGGCCATTTGGGTGGCCTTAACCCACATGAGCTAAGGCTAAGTGGGGTTGGTCCAATCTAATGAACTATTTTTAAGATTTATTATATTTTAAGATATATTAACTTTAGACATACTGAGTTTTATATTTGAATTCCTACTTAAAAAAGAAAAAAAAAATACTTGATGACATTTTGCTTTAATTTCAAATTTGATTTAATAAATGATGTGAATTAAATAAATGTATCGAATCACACAACAAAAAGTAGAGTTGATAAAACTGTTATTTTAAAGGATTTATGAAAATAATTGGTGTAACTTAGTTGACAAACATGTTAAGCTTATAGAAAAAAAAATTGAATTTGATTTTTGCATAACATTTACATGGGGAGTGATAATGAACTTTAAATGTAACAATTAAGTCTCAACTTGAGAATTAATTTCATAGGCCATCTTTATTTGATTATTTTAGGATTCCATTCTTTTTCAGTTCTACAGATTTTATAGTCAATTATGTCAATGGTTATGTTTTAATATTTCTAAAAGAAAATAGGTTATGCACTAATGTAAAATAAATTATATTATTATTCAATCACATATTATCATAAAATAATAAGTTTATTGATTTTTATAATAATTAATTTAAAAATCATACAAATAATAATTTTTTTATTAGTAGAAAGTTTAAAAGTTTTTACACTTTTTTTACAAACAGCGAAAAATGATATATAACATGTACCAGAAGTACCAAAACAATACACGGAAGGGCTTCAAAGTTCCACAAGTAACAAGGGTTATGAAGTTGTTGGCAGCGTGAGATTTTTCTACTGTCATAAGTATCTTTGAAGATTTTGTGATTGCTTGTAAAATTGGTTAAATGTTACTTGTGCTTAGATAAAACAACTTGTAGTTGTAAGTCAATAATCTCTAATTTAAGGTAGCCATAATATGCTGTTTATTTCACCCAATGAGGGACTTGTTAGTTCTATATTTAAAGCCCTGTTGTAACAAGCTTAATGTGTGTGCAAATTTTGAGTTCAATTTTGGATCAGTTTTGCTTCACCCTTTTGTATGTTGCTGTCCCATATGAGAGCTCCATAATATATGAAAAACCAGGCTGCATGTCGTATATGACTGCAGTGATGCTGCTTCCACATGTTGTTGTTCTGTTTTCATGTTTTTTTCTTCTTCTTTTTTTCAACAGAAGTATATATATATTATTGTAATATAGATACCAGAGAGCATTAACCAAACTGTCCCAAAATACAACACATATAGAGGCAGCTCCCCCGAATTGAATAGAAAGCTGCCCAATACCAGACCATAAATAAAACATGATGCACAACACAGTTTAGCACTACATAGATTGATCCCATCAATATCTCCTCTTCAGCTCCACCAAAGTAAAGCTTGAGGCAGCAATGATGTAAATAAAGGGACTTTCCTCTTACACATGCTGACATGCTCTCGGGTTGCTTGCACATTGAACAAAAGATCAGCATTGAAAACAAAGGAATCCATTAGCTAGGTAACCATTGAAATCTTTTTACAGTGTATAACTATTAAACTCCTTTTTTAATAACTCTATAACTTGCCTGATTCATTATATGACAAGGAATCGATTTTGTTGTCAAGATTTGTTTGGCCAATATTGAGGCAACTGATAGTCTCTTCGAGTTTATGTGTGGTAACCTGGCACGTGTGGTGTTCAGGCATGGCGGATGTGGTGATTGTAATGGTGGCGATTGAATGGTGTGGTGGTGGTGATAGGTCGGACCAGTTGATTGAGGACTGGAGTTAGAGAGAGAGGAAACTACAATAAGAGCTAAGTTCGGATTTAAACTTCTCATCATTATTTCTTTGTTGCTTTTGCGAATTTATACAAAAAGGAATTCTAACTTGAAGCTTTTACAATTTGTTGCACAGGGGAGGGAACTAGCTGGGATTTCTTGGACTGGGATTCCTTATACAAGACTCACACATACTCCTGCAAGTAAGTGGATTTTCTTATGACTCTCCTTGGCCTGTTACTGCTGCTAGCTAATGCCCTGTTCCCCGTTGTCTGATCATCATCTAGCCTAGCATTGCTATCAGCTATGAGCAATTTGCCCTTAACAAGTTAATGTCAATCATGTTATCAATCTTACACGGTGAATTTTTTAATATTGCGAGCTTGATACTATGGTTGTGTCCAATTTCTTGGCTTAGTAAGATTTAATTTCTGTTACATTATGATGAAAGGAAAACAAATATAATGCATTGGTGAGTTTAAATTGAAGAGTGAGGTAGAGGTCTAAACCCCATTTGCAGTAAAACCCCGAAGTTATATTTGTTTTCCTGTGTATAGAAGCGTTGAGCATAACCCTAGTGCACTAACAGTAGACCTCTATCTAGAGACGTGGTCTGAAACCCCTGCCTAGGTTCACTAAGCAGTAAGTGCAGTTTGAGTGCTTTATGCATCGTGTTTGTAGCGCTAAGTGTGACCTTGCCAGCACATAGCATAAAACCCCGAAGTTGAATGTGAATGATTAAATTGTCATGATTATCTTATAAATTCCACATTCTTATTTATAAATACGTACGTATTGAATGATGAGAGGTCTCCTTTGGCAGGAAAGAGTAATAAACCCTTTCAGCCTCCAAAGGAACACAAAAGATAAATGTTAAAACTTAAAAGAAAGCATGCATAAGACTTATAGCATGCTCTCTTTGGGAAGATAAGGGTTCTATCCCTTTTGAACCCTAATGAGTACTGGTAAGAGTCATCGATCAATAAGGGAAGAATGTATGGCAAAAATAAAATGAAAGTCACATGAAGATTATAAGCTCAGATATGCCAATAGGATGGAAAGTTAAAATACATATTTAATGCATGCTAAATGTTATGATTTCTCGGACTGAGTGTTAATGGTCTATTTGAAAAGATAAAAGTGATGATTACATGTTAAGTATCTTGAGACTTTGTCTCATTAGTTTAAGTTTAAATATTTTGGACTAATTAAGTACGTCTTGGAGCAACAAGAAATGAACATTCTCTTATGCTTTATGGCTTTGCAAGGCTATTATATATATTTAGGGCATCATAGGTCATTGAATTTAATAACCTCCTGCACAAGGCTTAGTTCTTTATTGATGATTGTCTTCTAATATTATTTCAGAAAAGATTGTACAACACCTTAGTATACCCTTGTTCAAAGTTGTACGCTGAAGACAGGTTTTACTTTTATGTCTTATGGCATGAAGTTCTTTATATATATATATATATATATATATATATATATATATCCCTTTTGAGTCGGTTAAATTACACATTTTATGACGGTTTTGAACCGTCGTAAAATAAGGCGTCGTAAAAAGTAAAAAAGTTACAAAGACGGGTTATAAAACTGTCGTTATATAGGTTAATTTCTACGACGGTTGATACAAAACCATCGCAATATATCAAACCAATCTAAAACAGTTGTTGGCTTAACTGTTTTAATATGTCTATATTGTGACACTACTTTCTACGACGGTTATTGTATAACCGTCTTAGAATGTTTTAACTACTACGACGGCTTATGGGGAACCGTCTTTGTATGTGTCTGTAGATAATGGCTTTTTATGACGGTTATTGAACAACCATCGTAGTATGTCTAATATATTAAGACGGTCATCTAATAACCGTCATAGTATTCATTTACTTTTTTATTTTATTTCTTTTGGAATGGCCTTCTTCAAGTCTTCTGCTTCCTTCTTTGCAAGTCAAAGATATACCCGAAAATAATAATGTTTTATAGCATCAATATAACAACAAAATGCAGCTAATAAAGACATTTCATACAAGGCTAGCCTCTTTTAGTCCTCCTTAAACTTCTATCATCACTTGGCAGAAGATGTTCCATAAACAGCAGATTCAGCAGTAACTAGAAAACAAAATGTGAGCATAAAACCATGTAGGAATAAGTGGCTGCTAGTTATAATACTTAAACTGACAACTTAAACAACTAAAGTCTAACACTAACATTTAGATGCAAAAAAAATGGGCTAGCATGATGGTATTTGTGGATAAAATACAACACACCAATTATATTGCATATGTTAACATAGACATGCATTTTCTACAAGGTTGACCATAATATTGCATAAACAAGTAGTCAAGTACTAATGGTACAATAGTAATCAGCCACGTTATGCAATTGAATCACAAGTCAATGCAGGTTTTGCTTCCCGATGCCTTCCAAAAGCCAAAAGTGCTAACGTCAACCTTTGATGATCAACACTTGGAGAGAGAGACCCACCTTCAAAAATAGTGCAGCATGAAAAGAGATATGGATGCCAAAAAGTATTGAGTATTGATCTACATAAGGAGTTTTAATCATTGCAGTGCATAATCATCTCTAGAAGGAAAATTTAAAAGTAACTAATTCTTAAGTTATGGTCAATTTTTCTCTTGTTTAAGCTAAAGATAAATTAAATATAGCTTCAGAACTTGAAATTCTGTTTATGTTTTAACACTATAAAAAAAATGCAACTTTTCATCTATGGTCCCCTATCATAACTGTGGACCGTAATATGATTCAACAATGACAAAACAAAAATAGTAACTAGCATGCTTTGTCTTAATTTAATCCAACCTTAAATAAAAATTGTATTTGGTCATGATTCCCTCTCTTGATTTCCTATTTATAACAACAGATATCACCAATCAATTAATTTGTTTCTGCTGAGTCTCTTTGACAGATTTTTTTTAAACAAAAAATGACCCAAAATGTCACTAGTATTAATGCCCCAATTTGTCATATGGCCCATTAAGGTCAAGAGGCAGGTGTAACATAAACATGAAGCAAAAATTTCATAACAAATAACACTATTCTTGGAAATTGACTAGAGAAGAATCATAATAGAAGCAGAAAATGGAATTGTTCCTAAACTTCATTTGGCTTTGAAATTGCTTCAAAACATGCAGAGCAGACTGAATATATATATAATCTTAATTACCTAAAATCACATATAGGAAATAATATTATAAAAATATTATATTTATATATTATAATCTATTTGTTTCAAGATTAGATAAGAAAGCCACATAAATAAATGACACGTTGTGGTTAAGCAAGTATACAGAAATCATGTTGCGATTATTAACAATGAAATCCGATAATTTGTTAAGGAACAGATAGGAAATTTACTAATTTACTATAGACTAAATCAAAATATCAAAGAATAAAATTAAAATTATTGTTTTATTTAGAACTCAACACAAAATATGGGATGAATTGAATTGAAATGAAGAGAGAGAAAATAAGGAAAAAGAAAAATATAAAAAATGATTTAGCTAAAATAATGTTCATAGGTAGACTAGTTAATTATACTTTTTACCAAAAAAAAAAGCATTTTAAAATATTACTGCTCTACTAATACCTTGTAAGTCTAGACATACAAAGACAAGTCTATTGTCCCATTGTTCAGTCCCTTGATCTTCACACTAGTTAGTCCTGCCCCTACGAAGTCATAAAATGGTCCACGCGCTGTCTAAACATAAAGGAAAAAATAGTATGAGAGGGGAATGAGAAAAATAGTTTTAATATACTTTAATATTGAAATTGCCCATCATTAATTATAATGTAGTAATATAGCTCAATTCCTTCTAAGTTTTATCTTGAATAATAGGTAACTTCATGAAAAGTGTTTTAAATTGGAACTTAAATCCTGTGCGGTGCTTCCTTTTGGCAAAAACAAGGCTATCATTGACAATTTTTAGTATAATTATCTTACAAAAATATATTAATGATAATTGAACTTAAATCCTATGTGGTGCTTCCTTTTGGCAAAAACACTTAAATCCTGAACAACAATATATCCTAAATATTTCAGAATTTATAATCAATATATATTAATTTAAACTGCAGTAAAAAAAATATTATTTCAAATCACTATTGATATACATTAGAATTAATCTATAAATTTTGGGCATGTCTAAAAATTAAAATTTTAAATACCTGTACTTTAATTATCATTAAAATTAATCTATAAATTTATTTTACACATTTTTTATAAAATTATATTTTCATTAGATGAGATAACTAATTTCAAATAAAATTAATATTCTTTTAAAAAATGATCAAACAACTTTTAGCATAAAATGGGATTTTAAGTAAAAAAATAATAAAAATTGACATATTAAATAAAAAATTATGAATATTGGTAGGCGTAAACAATTGTATTATTGAAATAATGAATTCTGCATGCTTACCAATTACACGAGGAGGCGCCTATGCAAATGGAGTATTTTGAAGTTAGTACCATTGTTTCATGATTTATGGAAATAGAATGTTAATTCTAACATTTATCAAGAAAATGCAGGTCCAAATCCTGCAACCAGCAAACTTCAGTTCCTTGGAGATCACTAATCATATATATCTTGTAACAACAAATTAAAGCAAGAAAATGCAGGTCAAAAGCAGTACAGCTTCAGAAATTTCATAACCAATGTAATTCATATATTGGTACAAGAAAAATGAATGGCATTGACAGAATAAAACTATGTGAAGAGACATTAATATTACTACTTAAAATTGTGTGAATTAAATTAACCTTATCAGAATCATTGCAGTGAAGTGAAGACGTTGAAATTAATTGCATTACAACCCTTACCTTCTTAGGTGCCTTGTGGACAAAATTAACTTGCTGCTTCACATCACCAACCTATCATAGACAAGATACAGTAAGCAATCCAATTACCCAGTCTAAAAATAAATGGAATGCCATCAATAGTAAATACACATTTAAATTCTCAGTTCATGGTTTCAAGTACTTCCATGCTACCAGCCAAACATGGGGGCAAATTTACTTCTAATAACCTATAATCTATAATCCATTAAATTGTTATGATCTTGTAGTTTCTGAAACCTGAGGACAATGGAATAGTTGAGTTGTAGATATACAAGAAAAAACAGTTTTCTCGGCATCCAAGGATTAGAAAACTAGATACAACCATAAAACATCATAGCACCAAAGAGAAAAGTAGGGAATAAATGCAGTAATACTCCGACAATCCTACTTAATAACAATTCACGATTTCATAAAGAACAGAGTAACCATCCAAGAAAGAAAGCATTTAAATCAATGCACCATGCGGAGCAAACAAATATCTTATGGTAGAATGCAGTGACATGATTCAATTCAAAAAATGTTTGCCAACTAATCAAGCGTTGCAAGACTGTTTGATTTTCACTAATAATTCATGCCTTGAACCATGACAAAGGACAAGTTTCTCCAATAATCACCTTGAGCTAACAATTGGATGGGGCTGATTTTGCTTAGCCAACAGACTAGTAGTAGGTTTCATTAGTGTTGAACCCTTCATCACAGCAGATTTAACCTTAGAATTCAAATTGCCGCCAATTGTCTTACTGCTAAAGGTCATTCCTAAAAAGACATAATTACATATCAAGCTTAGGAAAAATAAGGTTTAGACAGAAGGTAAAAGGAAAAATACACAAAGAAAAATGCAAAAACATAATGTTATAAGTAATAGAAGCAAACTGCAATGAGTTATAAATTACGAAAAAATACTATAGTTCAGAACAAAAATGCTGCAGTCAACATCATCTATAATCACATTATCTATAAGATTGGTTACCTGAGGTTACCTGTAACAGTTGCATATTAACATCCCGCGGAACACCACTCAGCAAGGCAGAAATGTTCCCACTCCCACCCCCTCCTTTTGAACCTGCCAAGTCAAAAGCATCAATAAAGTAAGCCACGAGCCATGACCCTTCCAACATAACATATAATAGAAAATCAGAGTAAACTCTCATTCTAGTTCCGAGATTGCAAGTGTAGGTCATTTTAGTTCTTTACAAAATTCTCATATTAATCCCCTAATTTTTAGCATAAAAAATTAGATTAAAGTAAATGTTGTTTTGTAAAATCAGGATTATGATGAGCCTAAATCTAAGGATTGAGTTTAGACTGTGGGTTTAGCAGTGCGAGAGTAAAATCAATAAAACAGGGGAAGAAGATTGCATACCGTCATGGTGAAAAACGGGGCGAGAAAATCCAATCCCGGACAGAACATTAGAATTGGCAGCGTGAACAGTGGTTGCACATTCCCTAATGTCGTCCTCTCTCGCCACTGACTTCGCCACAAAAGCTGAAACCAAAAAAAGAAAGAAAGAAAACACAGTGATTACAAAACAATGAACATTTATGGAAAAGAAGGAAAGAATAGAAGAAAAAGAGGGTTAAATAGACGAGAAGGAGGATAAATGAGGTGCTTCTTGCCGCTATGCTGGCCGTCTTCTTGCTCGAACACGATGCTCCGAAGCCGCCTGGCGCGACGTTCCTTGGTGGAGATGTTCTTGTCGGAGGCGGCGCGGGGGATGGCAAGGATCGTCTCATCGTGGTTGGGATCAGGGTGGGGGAAGTCATCCAGGTAGGTGAAGGGCTCCGGCCCCGGAGCCCGGAGGATGATGACGGCGGAGTGGGTAAGTGGTTGCGGAACCTCACTTGCTCGCTCACTCACTTCACTAGCGTAAGCTAAGGCAGAAGAATGTCAAGCAACTAAGTGTTTAAAAGCAGGGCCAGAGTATGAGACGCAATTAAACTAAGACGGGCTTACGCAATAGCCGTCGTTGGCTTATTAATCTTAATTACAAAATTTTCATTACCTTACATTCTAAGACGGTCCTTTCTAACCGTCTTAGAATGTGCGACGTAAAAAATATTATTTCTTCTCCAAATTACAAAATTACCATCGCCTCCTATTCTAAGACGGTCCTTTAGAACCGTCTTAAAAACAGCGTCATAGATAATAGTTTTTCTAGTAGTGATATTATCCATCTTCGGTTTCCGAGAACTTTTAAAAAAATTAAAACAGAAAACCACCCGGAACAGGTGAATAGATTACTTTTATGTATTTTGAATTTTGTTCGAGGAAAAATAATAATTTGAAGGTCAAATTCTTTAATAGTTAATAGATATTTATAAATAAAAATCTAGTTCAAGGTATTCAATCTCATAATAAAACACGACTTGTCTAAATTAGGGAGAAGAGTGTATATTATACACTCATCAAATTATTTTACATTATTTTACACTTTTATTTAATCATAAATTATTATATAAGTTAAGTTTATTGACTTTCACATTAACAATTTTAAAAATCATATATTAACAATGATTTATCATTAAATAATATATAATATAAAATTATTTTATACAATCAATACATACTCATCAAATTAAAAAAAATTAATGTAATCCCAACTTTATATGTGAGAACATTGAATTGAGAAACTAATATATCTTTATCTTAGTAATTCAATTCGATTTAGTTTGATTTTGAAACATATGAATCCAAACTAAACCAAATAACAAAATGCATATTTTTTTTTTTGTTTTATAGGTACGTAGTTTTGGTTAACAAATTGTTTGGTTTTATTTTTTTAATAAAAGGCAGTGCTACAGTAGTTGACTTTTATTATTTTATCAATCCTAATTAAAATAAAATCTTTTGTTAATTAGTGTTGTAAATGTTGGAAATGTTCAATGTTACCAAAATATTGATGATCATCGGCGTTTTATTAGCTATTATACATAAATTACTTATGGAATAACAATGCCAGTAACATAGTTTAACATGCTCTTTCTGACACATATTCTAGTATTGATTAAAATCTATTAGAAATTATAAAATTAAGAGAAATACTCTTTAAGCGAGAATTGAAGTTTACAAAATTTTGTGATTATCAATAAATTTCAGTCATTAATAAAAAATGTGTTAAAAAATATATTTCATGTGTTGTTAGTATTTTCTTAATGAAGATTAAATAGATTAACTTTATTAATGTAAAATAACTATTAAATAAATTGACGACGATCAGTCAAAAAAAATGATGATGATGATTTATAGAGTATTTTATATATTAAAAACATTAAAAATAATCTTCAAATAAAATTTAAATTATTGTGATAAATCATTTTAATTCTTTGGACACATCTAGTAAAATTCATTTTTTTAAGTCTAGATATATAGGTTTGGCTAACCTTATTGCAATTGCTATTAACGTCATCGTCACTAAACTCATGTATTTAGCTATTGATTGGTTTTGATAAAGATTATCTTTAGCTAAACTAATATATCTAGCTTCTAGAAAAAAATAGAGATGTTCAAATTAATTGGTCTGAATAAATAATCATAACTTTGAAATCACTAAAATCAAAATTTACTAATTTCGTTCTATTTCAACCCAAACATATAAAAAAAACAAATCAACTTGGTTTGGTGTTTGGTGTATGATTGTTTGCAGTTCAGTTTAGTTTAATTTTGAGGTGATCTTTATGTTTTTTTTTTTAACTTTTTCTGCATTTAGAAGTTAGGCGAGTATAAATTTAGTTTGGGGTTCTCAAATTTTATTATTTATGTTTCTTTGGCTTTTAGCATTCCTTATGCTATAGGCTCAGATTTTTTCTAATGAAATTATTTTTTCCAATAAATTCTTTTTTCCTATGCCAAAAAAAAAAAACAAATGAGGCAAAAAACTGACTTGGTTGAATCATAAAATAAGACTTGCAATTTAGTTTAAATTATCAGTTTGAAAATAATATCAAATTCAAATCAATCCAAATATGATTTTTTGTTAAGTTGTTTGTATTGAATGGATTATATTTATGCATTTTTTTAATTCTTTAGGGGACAATTTTAAGAAATGATACTTTATTATGGTTTACAATAATTAGAAAGTAAACTAATATTTTAAAATTTTAAAAACATTAAATAAAATTATTGTTAGTTGAAAAATACCTTTTAAAACTCACTTTTAAGTCTTTATATAAGTTAGGCCAACCTTATTGGAATTGCTATTAAAGTTTTATTGTACTGTGAATTGACAGGTTTAGATAACCATTATTAATATTACCTAAAGTAAAGTTGTATTTAGTTTATAGGAGAAAAGAAATAGAGAAGAGGCTCAAATTAATTGGTTTTAGTTACGCCTCATTAAGATTCAAATCATTAAAATCACATTTTTACTAGATTGGTTAAATTTCAACCTAAGCATATAAACTGAAGTAAGTCAACTTGATTTGGGGTTTAGGGTTGTTCGCAGTTCAATTTAGTTTAACTTTGAATTTTTTTTAGGTAAAAATCATGTGGTCCCATCATAATATTAGACTTGTGATTTGGTTTAGATGAACAATTTGAAAAAAAAATATGAAATTAGTATCAATCCAATATGATCTTTTGTTTATTTGGAATGAATCGATTAATTTTATGTATTTTTAATTTTACTCAGGACCGACATTAATTGAATAAAAGATCAAATAATTATAGATGTAAAATATAAAACATTTTTAAGGTATTAAATCTCATCATAAAACACAACTTGGTCTAAATTACAAAATATAAATCAAATTAATCCCAAGTTTATTTAAGGGGACATAGAATAGGGAAACTAATATACGTTTATGTTAGTTAATTGATTCAATTTGGTTTGGTTTTAAACATAAGAATCCTATATGAACTAAACAACAAAATGTGGCTATTTATCTGTTTTTTTTGTTATTACCTATTATACATATGTTTTTTAGGAAATATTATTAGCATATGTTTCATTCTCCACTAAAATGTTTTTTTAGAGGGAATTCTATTTTAGGTCAAACCACAATGAATATTGAAACCCATTGGTATACAATATGAGCTACTATCCATTTTGCTAGACTCAACCAATTGGTATATTGTTAGAATTTTATATTTTTTTCCTACGAATAAACTATACATAAAATTATTTGTGGAATACTAATTTTATTATTAATAATAAAATATTAATTAAAATAATAATATCTTAATAAATATTAAATAGATCAATTTTATTATTAATTAAAAATATTAAATATTTTTATTAGAATAATTTATAAATTAATTTATATCTTAAAATTGAAAAAAAAACTTCAAATAAAATTATAATATTTATTTATACGTTTATGTTAATTAATTGATTCAATTTGGTTTTGTTTTAAACATAAAAATCCTATATGAACTAAATAACAAAATGTGGCTATTTAGCTGTTTTGGTTTTTTTTTTTTTTTGTTATTACCTACTACACATATGTTTCTTAGGAAATATTAATTAATTGTAGAGTATCTCCTAAAGTATGAAGGTCCAGTTCATTTATTTAGTAGCATAAATTTCGTGTATCTAAGTTTAATTTCTATGAATAAAATAAAGTATCTCGTACCTCTTAAAATTCACTTTTAAATCTAGATATAGGTTAGTTCACCATTATTAGAATTTATATTCAAGTAATTTCCTAGTGCACTGTAAATTGATTGGTACATATAACCAATATTAATTTGAAGTTGTTTTTTACTTAGATTTGAGACTATGAATCTTCTCTAATTTATTGGATTAAAAATTAATTTGACTTATGATACATAATTATTACTAGTCCAAAAATATTTTATATATAAATACAAGATCTTTCACTTATATAAATACAATAAAATTTTGTATTATTGTATCAACTCTTATTGATTCACTTAATCAATATTTAAAGCTAAACCAAAGTTATATTTAACTTAAAAGAGGACGAAAATAATATGCAAAGTAATTCGTGAAATTAAACTAACAATTAATTAAGTCATTGACTTTCAAACCACTAACACGGGGTATTATTAGTTTATATATATATATATATATATATGAAGAGAGATAAAAAAAGATTAATGATTCACTTTCTCTAAAAAAATAATTCTTTTAAAGTTATTTTTTATTCTCACCTTTCATTTTATGGTTAGTCAGTGATGTCCCCACCAAGTTACAAAAGGGTATGGTCCAAAAACAAGATCCCAATCCAAAAGAGGTTATGGTTTTACCATGCAAAGAATGATAATATTACATAGCCAATGTGATTAGAAACCCCACGTGCAGACCCCTACCAATTCCATTAATACACTTAAGTCAAACCCCAACCGCCACTCTTTAAAACGCTTAGCCATAGCTGATGCACCAACTTCCTTTTCGCAGATCAACCATCCATATTTATTGGCCAGCTCAACAACCACTAACACCGAATCTCAATGGTTTCACAATAAACACCCATGGAAGTTAGCTTGCCACTGAACCAAGGATGCGCAGAAAGCCTTATCAAACCCTCTTAACCATGCCCAGCTTCCAGCTATATGGAACAGACTTTGTTGTATAATATCCATCTTGAATTGTAAGACATGCTGGAACCAATGCGACTTTGCAATTTGAGGAAGCACCGAGATAACCGACAGCCTTGACAAAACCAATTTTCCAGATCCCATCTACCAACTTCCATGAGAATAAAATGTGATTCAAAGATTCCTCAAATTCATTACAAAAAGGGCATAGGTAATCACCATTCTGGACCTCAACATTTCTTCTCCTCAAATTATCCAAAGTAAGATAAAGTAAATCAACATGGTTTGGGGTTTAAGGTTGTTTGCAGTTTAATTTAGTTTAATTTCGATCACGAAAAAAAAAGTGTAAAACAAATAGAATGGCAAATATAATATACGTCTGTGTTAGTGATTGAATTTGAACCAAATAACAAAATGTGGCTTTTTAGATGTTCTTTGTTGATACTTCAGGTTATCAGTGTGTTTGATTTTTAGTTTTTTTATCAGGTTATCAGTATGTTTGATTTTTCGTTTATAGATGTATAATAATATCCACGTACACGTTTATTAAAGTATCTTATAATTATTGCAAGCATATTATCATCACAAGTGTAAGTGGTGGCTTATTTAGCTATTGATTAATACATTGCAACTCGCTACCATGTTCCAGCAGCCAAGTTAAACAACTAGCCAGCACACGTACTACACTTGATAATTAATTATCTCACACAACATTTATCAAGTTCTAGTTCTGTCCATATAGAGCTTGTATGCCATCAATATCATCCTGGCTCAGAGACCTTCTTTGTCCATCATAATTGGGTTGCATAACGGCGTCTGTATCGTTACTATGTCCAAGCCCTAGAGAGTGACCCAATTCATGCAAACCCACTGTTTGAAAATCAATGTCTGACCCGTTAGATCTCCACAGTTCGTCTGCATCAAAGTGAATCCTCCCATCTTCCGGCGCAAAAGCATGGGCTAGCACCCTTCCTGGCCCGTCAAATGGGTACAAATCAAGGTGGAGTCCTCTGTGAAATCCATAGGTTATGTCAGCTGAACGATCTGTAGTTTCATTGAATGTGAAGGGGCTGACGTTTGCCCAGGATTGAAAGGCATCCCGCATTGCTCGTCTCACAGCGGTTTCATTGATGGACACTGTAGCACCTGATGTGCGTCGATAGGTTAAAAAAAATTTGCTCCATTTTGGCGACCCAGGGAAGAAGGTGTAGTTTTCAGGAGCCCCCACCAACCCGTTAGGGTTAGGGTTAGGGTTGGTGATAATATCAGGCATTCCACAACGTGGGAGGCTCATTTTTTTTATAGTATCGTCATCCACCACACCAGTGTCGCGTAAGTGATGGAATGCTTGGTAGTGCTTTAGGGCGGACTCGACGTTTTCGTCGAAGTTGTCGTTGGAAGAACTACCCTTTGTTAGGTAGCCATATTTTTGAAGGTAGCCTCTGAGTTCGCCCACACCTTTTGCATTTTGTCCCCTGTGAACACCCCTCAGGTTTTGGAGAGTTTTGGAAAAAGGAGTTGTAGAGGCTTCTAAAGTTCTTGGCTCTGCAAAGGGAAACGGATTGATGATGTTGAGTAAAACGAACAAGATTGAAAGGTTTAGAAGATTAAGAGCCATAGTTGAAAAAGTGAAATTGGGGTTTTTGGTTTTGTAATAGTTTGGCGGCTATTCTATTGCATGGATGCATGGCTATTTATACACAATACCAAACGAGCAACTAGGCATGGGCATTGACTAGAAACATTCAATTTACATAAAATTTTATATATCTTATGATTTATTTATATAAACACAACCAGACGCAAACTGGCTCTCTAGTTGTACATATCAAATATGTTTTTAATCGCCCAAAATCATTTGAGATAAAAATAAAAAATTAAAGCTCTTATCCTGATTAATTGATTGAATTATTTTTAACATATCAAAATAAATTTTAAATAAAAATATTCCAACATAGTATATGTTTGCTAAAAAATTTATGTAGCTAGTTTACTAATAAGGTTTTTTTTTTCTTTACAAAAATAAAACAATAATAAGTCATACAAGAAGTGTTTGAATAGAAAGATTTTTCAAAAAAATATTATTAACATCAAAATTATGCTTCAAAAGTTATGTGCTACTCTTTTCTTTAAAAAAAAACTATTAACTTAATTAAAAGATAAAAAATTTGGACATAAAAATTATACAATTCGTCTTGAAAGTCATATGGTACTTTTTAAGTCGTACACTACTTTTCAAGATATTAAATAAAGATTGTATTTGAAATACTACTTTCGTCTATAAATATATTTATCTTAAAAAAATCCTACTATGAGACTCTCTTTATGTTTTTTCTTCATTAATTGTTTTTTACAAAAATATCATTAATTATTTTATAAAAATTCTATATATTAACAAAATAAATCCATTCTTAGTCAGAAGATTGAAAAAGATGACTAACACGTATCAATTAATTATTAAAAATATTTTTTTTACAAAATATTTTTTTATAGTTTTAATTGTGAAAATAAGGATATTTTTTTTAGACAATTATTCTATTTTTCCTTTTAGTTTTTATAGTCCTTTTTCATAGAGATTATTACATTCTTTTCTTTTCATAGCCAAAATATCTGAGTAACATTTATTTTTATTTTTGTTGGATCTAGAACATTAATCTAGCACACATCAAGCAATGTAAACTTGAATCACACACACAAACTCATCAAGAAACTCACCAAGAAAAATGGAGAAGATGAGCAAGAAAGAGATTGAAGAAAAACATAATAACGAAAATTGTGTATTTTGCGAAAACGGAAAAGTGTTTATCTCATAACAAAATGCTTCCCTTATTGTGAAATTACACTTATTCCCCTACTTATATCAGTAAAGACAGAATTATCCCTTTCTCTAATACTCTCCTTTAATTCTGTATCTATCATTTAAACTCAACATTACAATAACAGTAAAAGAAAACAACAAATCACAGATACAACACCCTCACAGCACTTAACAGAGATCTTCACTGCACTTCAATCACTCTCAATCTGCTCCTTAACTCTTTGAACTGATCAATCTTCAATGGTTTAGTGAATATTTATGCTACTTGCACAGTAGTTGGACAATACTTAACACTTAGCTTGCCTTTTGTCACTTGCTCTCTAAGGAAATGAAATCGTGTTTCAATGTGTTTGCTCCTCCCATGAGCAACTGGGTGTTTAGCTAGATTGATGGCAGATTTGTTGTCCACCATCAGTGTAATAGCACCCTTTTCCTTCATCTTCAATTCACCAAAAATATTATCAAGCCATTGAGCTTGACATGCTGCCATAGCAACTGCAATGTATTCTGCCTCACATGAGGAGAGAGCCACCACTTGTTCCTTCTTTGAACTCCACGAGATTGGGGCATCACCATAGAAGAACACATAACCTACTTTGCTCTTCCTATCACTCTTATCTCCACACCAATCAGAATCACTATATCCCAGAACATTACATTTTTTGGCAGCACTGGAAAATAGAATACCATAATCGAGAGTACCTTTCACATACCTCATTATTCTCTTGGCAGCACGGAAGTGAGAAAGTTTAGGATTCTCCATATATCTACTAATTAAGCCAACAACATACAATAAGTCAGGTCTAGTACAACAAAGATACCTCAGTGAGCCCACCATTTGTCTATACAAAGTTGCATCTACTTCTTCTTCATTAGGATCTTTCACCAAGTTCACACCAGTGGCAATGGGTGTGTTTGCAGAATTGCAGTCAACCATTTTGAACTTCTTCAGTACATCTCTTGCATACCTCCCTTGATGCATGATCACTCCCTCATCAGTTCTCTTGAATTCAATTCCAAGAAAATAAAAAATAAGGTTCAAATCAGTCATTTCGAATTTTCTTATCATCTCTCATTTAAAGTTGGCAATTTCAGTCTCATTATTTCCTGTCACAAGCAAGTCATCTACATACAGGCACACTACAGTCAAGTTAGTAGTATTGCTGCCCTTTATATAAACACCATGCTCAGTTGTACATTTGAGGAATCCAAGCTTCATTAGAAAGCCATCAATGCGCCTGTTCCAGGCTCTAGGCGCCTGCTTTAAGCCATACAAAGCCTTGTTCAATCTATACACTTTCTCTTCACTTCCTTTTATTTCAAACCCAGGTGGTTGACTCACATAAACCTCCTCCTCTAGAGGACCATTCAAGAAGGCTGATTTCACATCCATATGGTGCATATGCCACCCTTTTTGACTTGCTATAGCAGTAATAATTCTCACTGTCTCCATTCTTGCAACAGGTGCAAACACCTCCTTAAAATCAATGCCAGCCTTTTGCAAGAATCCCTTTGCCACTAGCCTGGCCTTATACTTGGAAATCTCTCCTTTCAGATTCTTTTTTACCTTATAAACCCACTTTACTGCAATAGGTTTTTTCTTAGCAGGCAAAGGCACAAGTTGCCATGTATTATTCTTTTCAATAGCTTTCAGCTCTTCTTTCATAGCATCAGTTCACTTTGTGTCATGTCATTCATTGCTTCGTCCAAGCTCACTGATTCAGATTCAGCAAATAGAGCTAAGTGTACTAGCTCACCTTCCTCCCCTATTGCTGAAATCATGTATCAATTCATAATCATGTAACTTGTTAGAGGGTTGTCTAGCTCTCTGTGATTTCCTTACTCCTCCTTGGTCACTGTCATCAATTACTGCAACAGAAGAATCACTTGGCTCATCAATAGAAGCTTCAATCACAACTTTTGTAGGCTCCTCTACCATCTCTTTATCCCAATTCCAGTCCTTGGATTCATCAACTACCACATCTCTACTCACGAGCACTTCTTTGGTTACTGGATTAAACAATTTGTAACCACCAGTGGCATGATAACCCTGCAGTATCATTATCTCACTTTTGCTATCTAACTTCTTTCTCAACTGATCAGGCACATGTTTATAACAAATAGAGCCAAAAATTTTAAAATGACTAACCACTGGTTTGCGTCTAGACCATGCTTCTTCAGGTGTGATTTTATTGAGCCTTTTTGTTGGGCTTCAGTTTAGCACATACACTGCAGTGGAGACAGCCTCTGCCCAAAGAAATTTTGGTAGCTTCTTTCCATTAAGCATGCATCTGACCATATTCATCATTGTTCGATTTCTTCTTTCTGCTGCACCGTTATGTTGGGGAGTGTAGGGAGGTGTCACATCATGCACAATACCTTCCAGTTCACAGAATTCATCAAATTCATTGCTAGTATACTCTCCTCCTCCATCAGTGACTATAGTTTTTATCAAGAAACCAGTTTGTCTCTCCACCATTCTCTTGAACTTCTTGAATACTCCTAGCACTTCACTCTTTCTCTTCAAGATATACACCCACATTTTCCTAGTGAAATCATCTAGGAATGATACAAAGTATCTACTCTCACCAAGAGATTCACACTGCATTGGGCCACACACATCAGAGTATATCACTTCAAGCTTTTCTCTTGCCTTAGTTTCAACAAATTTCTTAAAAGACTCTCTGTGCTGTTTAGACTCAACACAATTTTTACATAATTCTTTTGGTACATTTATCAATGGCAGCCCCCTAACCATGTTGTGAGTATTCAAGTCATGCAAGTCTCTAAAATTCAAGTGACCATATCTGTGATGCCACGCCCAATCATCTTCACTCACTACTGCAGCTAGGCATTTATGGCAAAGTGCTTCCAGATTGGCTCTAACTGTCCTGTTTCTAGACATAGAAACATCAAATATCAAACTGTTTTTACCACCTGAATCAAACAGTTTAAGTTTTTTATCTTCCATAATCACCTTATGGCCTTTCTCCACTAATTGTCCTAGACTGAGCAAATTGCTCTCTAGTCCAGGTACCTCTCTGCGACTGATCAGGTTTATTTTCAACATTATTCTGGCCTCTTCCACTACTAGAAACATAGCCACTTCTTCCTCTATTGCTCCTACCACGACCTCTTCCTCTAAAACCACTTCTTCCTCTGTTACTGTCGCCAGAATTCTTGTTACTAGATTGAGCCAATAAGGCTTGTTCAACAATTTTCTTCTTATTTCTCTCTAGCAATCTAAGTTCTCTAGCTTCTAGTGAACTTTGCAATTCTTCTAAACTCATTTCACTTACTTCCTTGGATTCCTCAATTGCACATACTATATAATCATATTTTTCCAGCAGAGATCGAGTAATTTTCTCACAAATTTTTCCATCAATTAGATCTCACCTTGTGTAGCCATCTGATTGGTGACTACCTTTACTCGTGCAAAGAAGTCAGCAATCTTCTCATTCTCTTCCATCGTCATTGAGTCAAACTGTCGCTGCAACACTTGAAGTTTCACCTTCTTGATTCGATCTCCACCAGCATAACATTTCTCAAGTTTATCCCAGGCC
Source organism: Glycine max (assembly GCF_000004515.6). NCBI lineage: Eukaryota > Viridiplantae > Streptophyta > Magnoliopsida > Fabales > Fabaceae > Glycine > Glycine max. Next base: position 1,368,371 of record NC_038255.2, on the reverse strand, counting down.
TGCTTCGCTGAGGTCGCCTTCGAGATCAGATTGAAATTCGCATCATCTACACTCTGATGCAGAAAGAATATTGCCTTCGCATCCTTCTTCTTGCTATCCTTGTATGCATTCCTCACCGCCTCAGTAGCGGGTTCTGCTGGTTCCGCCGCTACGCCATTCTTCACTACCTCCATCACGTCTTAAAATTCAAGCAACACCTTCATTTGAATATGTCACCGCTCCCAATTTTTTCCATCAAGAACCAGCAATTGCGCAGGGACATTTCCTCCATTTGTGCTTAACTTCATTTTCACTCAATTCGTGTTCAATTCACTGAATCGATGAAGAACACTCGCTCACACTCGTGTTTCCCAAATTGCAAATTGAAACCTCACTGATTTCACTCATGTTTCCCAATCCCAGACTCGATTAGGCTCTGGATACCAAAATGTTGGATCTAGAACATTAATCTAGCACGCATCAAGCAATGTAAACTTGAATCACACACACAAACTCACCAAGAAACTCACCAAGAAAAATGGAGAAGATGAGCAAGAAAGAGATTGAAGAAAAACAGAATAACGAAAATTACGTATTTTGTGGAAACGGAAAAGTGTTTATCTCATAACAAAAGTTTTTGATAGTCTTTACTTTTTTAATTTGCTATTGTTAATTTAATGGCTATAAATAATTTATTTTCAATCAAATGACTTTTAATTTTTAGTTTTGTATTTATGTTGATTTGGCTGCAATTGACTTTGGAATTAAATTTTATTTATTAAGCTTTGTCAATCGGGCAAGACTATGAACATTATATTTTTTTTCTAACCAAAAGATATCTAAGACTTTTTATTTAGCGCAACTATTTTTTTTCTCGACAGAAAAATATATACTAATAAAAAGTAAAAGGGTACATTGAACCATATACATGAGGGCTAAAAAAAAAAAAATTAAGTATCGCTCTACCGCAGGTTATATAATATTTTCACCAACCTCGGGTAAAAATATTTTATAACCCACGTTTCCTAACAAAAAATTCCCTCCCATCCAGGTAAATAGTGAATACGACAACTAACGTCCTTCCAACTTATCGGTCGACTCATTTTTTTATAAAATAATATGTTCAGTTGTGACTTGATATTTAAACAGGAGATCAAATCGGACTTAAGTATTAAATCATTTGGGTCTGACAATTTTTTTTATTACCAACACTACATAATCCATATGACATATTAAAAAACAAATTAATTATGATTAATGTACATATTCATTTTTACTATAAAATAAATTCACAAAGATTCTCGTACAAATTATGATTAATAGAAAATTTTTATATTAAGTACAAATCGGAGTATATGGAATGTAAGTTCAACAAAAGAAGGAGGGTTTCTAACTCAGAGGTGAAAATAGGAGACCATATTATCCCTCAAGTCACACGGTTTAAATATTTTGGGTCTGTAATACAGGATGATGGGGAAATTGAAGGGGATGTGAATCATCGCATTCAAGCAGGATGGATGAAATGGAGAAAAGCATCGGGGGTGTTATGTGATGCAAAGGTACCGATCAAGCTAAAGGGAAAGTTTTATCGGACTGCGGTAAGACCGGCGATTTTGTACGGAACAGAATGTTGGGCGGTCAAGAGCCAACATGAGAATAAAGTAGGTGTAGCGGAGATGAGGATGTTGCGGTGGATGTGTGGTAAGACTCGACAGGATAAAATTAGAAACGAAGCTATTAGAGAGAGAGTTGGAGTAGCGCCTATTGTAGAGAAGATGGTGGAAAATAGACTTAGGTGGTTTGGGCATGTAGAGAGAAGACCGGTAGACTCTGTAGTGAGGAGAGTAGACCAGATGGAGAGAAGACAAACAATTCGAGGCAGAGGAAGACCCAAAAAGACTATAAGAGAGGTTATCAAAAAAGATCTCGAAATTAATGGTTTGGATAGAAGTATGGTACTTGATAGAACATTATGGCGGAAGTTGATCCATGTAGCCGACCCCACCTAGTGGGATAAGGCGTTGTTGTTGTTGTATGTTTTTTTATTAAATTGGGAAAAGAAAGAAAGAAATTATCCTTGAACAAAAAAAAATGACATCCAAACTTTCTTTATTCTTTTTACTCAAAATTATTTTTAATATGTTGAAATAATGCTTATTATACTGATTTTTTGTTCAGAAAAATATTTATTTTGATAAGGAAACTGTTGAAAAGTTTAGTATAGATTCAATTTTAGATATTTTGTAATATACATTAGTGATGTTTAGATAAATTATCAATGTAGTGATTAAGGTTTGAAAATATTTAACTATATGAAAACATTTTGTATAGATTTTGATGGATATATATTTATTAGATTAACATTAATTTTTAAAGTTGGTCCCCTTGGGGTAGTGGTGAGGAATGAGAGAAATTGGTGTGAGCAAGTTGGAACACTATTTACAAGATAAAAAGGAGGAAGGAGGAGTTTAATAATATACTATTGACCAACGTTGGTCAATAGTGTATTATATATCTATCAAGGTTCTAAAGTCAAAGTATGGATCATTCTAAAGTTCAATGGTGTACAGTGCACATGGAATATTAGAAATGGTTGCATGTTCAATAATCGTGCCTTTAATAAAGCTAACTTGCTGCAGAATATTACATTCCCCGCTTGGTCCTGGCTCACGAGTTTATTGGCTTCTCTTTTACGCAGTTGAGCGTGTGTTATGATCTCAACAAAGATTATCCTAGAATTTGAGGATTAAGGACCTCCCAAAGAAAGAAAGAGAGAAGAAAATGAATTTTATATATTTTTGCTTGTATTTCCATTTCAATTATTGTCCATTTATAGGCACCAAATGCTAATACTAGTTCTTTCTACATGTCCTACGAAGATGCTAGCAATAACAGATTTTAAAAATATCCTAACAGAAAGATATATTCTAGCCAACAAAATATTCTAATTGTCAAATGCTAAGGTGCCAAGCATTCCTGGTCCAAGTTTGTTATGACATCCTCAAGTATTGAGGATGTGTGCTGTGCCTTTTGATCCTAGGTGAGTGCTTGTCTCCCCTTAATTTGATAACTTTGGCTAGTCCCATAACTTTGGCTGATTCATAACAGTGTGAACCTGGAATATGGTTTTAAATTGTGGTGGCGGTTATTGTTGCATTGCAGTAAATTAAAAAACTTTTATACTGCAAAAAAATGCGACTGGCATTGTAGCCGCAATTTCGGTTGCAGAACTCTATTTAAAACCAGTGTGCCTCATTGATTGTCCTATTCTAGGTTGAGCTAAAATGTGGAGATGTCTAGCTGGGGTGCGTGAGGTTATGTGGATAGTGTGATGTTCTTTGTAACCATGCACATGCATCCTTTTGGTATTGCAATATGTAAACGGGGGGTAGTAAAGTTTTGTTTGTTGGGATTGGTTTCTGGGCATTTAATGTTTAAGTCATTTAATGTTTAGTAACCAATTGATGGCAGTAAAACTTATGGATTCTGATTATGTGCTTGGATGGGTATCATTTGTACCTTATCCCATCAATACATATACATTTTTTGCTGACAAAAAAATTTGGATCATTTGAAGAGTTAATCCCCAACGTACTTATATGGACAAGATATCAACTTGGTGGAAGGATGCCATGAAAGCAAGTGGCGGATTGAATGAGGGTGGTTGGTTTGAGAATAATTCTAGTTGGAAAGTTGGAAATGGTAAAGTTGTTAGACTTTGGAACTACAAATGGGGGGGACAACAACCAATCTTTGTGTGAGAAATTTCCAAGAATCTTGTCTAACTAGGAAAATAAATGGTGTAAGATTAGTGAGTTGGGAAGATGGATTTGAAGGTGGTATCGTGGAGAAGGGAGTGGTTCGAGTGGGAGAGAACTATTGTTGAAAATTTTCTTGAATGATTTGAACCCTTTTCAGTTGTGTCAACATGTAGAGGGCTGGTTTGTGTGGACAGCTTGCAATTCTGGAGTTTTTTTCAGTAAATTGCTTATAAGGTGTTGATGTCCCTACAAAGGGAGATTCGTCTTCCCATCTTTAGGACCTTTTAGAAAATACCCATCCCTTTTTTATATATAAAGGCGATGATGCACAAAGCATCACAACAACAACAATGATCATCTTTGATTGTGTTAATTTTGTTCTTACAATCATATTTGTGTGTGCGAGTGTGTGGGGGGTATTTATCAGTAGCGAGCTGTTACTCTCTTTGGTTATTCAGTATTTATTTGAATCTTCTGCATAATTACCTTATAACCAGATTTTTTGTGTTCTGCTACTGATGGTTGCTGTGTATTATGGTTTTTGATATCTCTTATACCTGATCCTAGCTTGAGTAATATAATTTTATTTTCTGTCCACCAAAAAAAAACAGTTGATCCCCCTTTGCTTGTGTTCTGGCTTCGTAGGTGGCACCTCTTATTCCTCCAATGTGTAACCTCTTGAATATTAGGACCGGTTATTTTTTAATTTAAATTTAAATAGTAAATTACTGATATTTATTTGTTATAAATACACACTTTTATTTATTTAAGTTTTAGAAAATTGTTAAATAATTTGTAACTTAAATATAGCAGACAAAAAAAAATTCAAGACGATACCTATACAATGTCAGTGTAGGAAATTAAAATCTAAATATTCCAAAACTTTAAAAAAAAAAAAAAAAAAACCCTCTAGCAGGTATACGTAGTTCATAACTCCTAACTTTAAAACCACAAAACACCTCAATTAGAAAATTGGATTAATACAAATTTAGACATGTTAATCACTGATTAAGCGTCGTCAGTTAAAGACAAAAATCTTATTTAACTGTCTAAGTAGAATTTTTCTGCTGAATATTAATTAACGTAGGTTGACTACACTTAATATTAGTTAGTGAAATACTATGATTAGGGTTTTTCTTTTACAAAATGAATAGGGTTAATTAGTTAATTACAAAATAGAGGGGAGGTAGCAAAAGCAGATAACATTGTTGATAGGATTAAGTCCGTTTCATGGCAATGGCTTCTGTACAGGAATGGTACCAATACGGCTTTATTCTATTCTTCATGGTGTACGGATCTGTTCTTGTGCTCATGATGGATGGTAATATAGCCTTTTGATGCTTTTTGCAGAGGGGTTTTATGCTTTTTGGGAGGACTCGTACGTACAGTCACTTACTATACATTTTCTGTAAACCTGTTATTACCCTTATTAATATACATAATATCATCTTTTCCTTCCAAAAAAAAACTTAAGTCAGTAGTTTAGTACTTAATTAATCATTAAAGTAATATAATTATTCAGCCAGTATATGAAAAACGTGGGAATCGTGAATACTCATGTAAATGGATCAAATCTTTTATCTATTGTTTTGATTTTTAATAAAATTAAAAATGGTAATATATATATATATATATATATATATATATATATATATATATATATATATATATATATATATATATATTTTTTTTCTGCCTTAGACATATGGCACTGTCCCTTCCCTTATATATATATATGTATATAAAAAACTATATATCATGTTTATTTGAGGGAATGCGGAATAGGAAAACTAATATACATTTATGTTAGTGATTCAATTATATTTATTTTGGTCTTAAACATAGGAATCTTACCTACACCAAATGAAAATGTGCCTTTCTAGTTTTTTATTTTTCGGTATTTTTGGTTAATAATTTATTTTTTCATTGTATAATGGTTAACAATTTGTTTGCTTTGCAAATTTGGCCCCGTTAAACTCATATAGAATAGCTAGCAAAACTAATATAGAAGAGCAAAACATGTTACGCACTGATATATATATATATATATATATATATATATATATATATATATTACTGATGACTCACGTGGATTTAGTTTGGTATTAAAACCTACGAATTCAATATCTGAACCAAAACGTGATTTGAAACTTTGCATAAGGTGTAAAACATGCATAAGAAAAATGACAGAAACCAATATGTAAATTAATTTTTTGTACTTAGCATATATATTACCAGCATCTTACGGAAGAATATGTCAGCGAAATATATAAGAACAAAAAATGTTAAAGGGGTGAAGGGGCCAGCTACTACCCAAATTAGTTACCCCATTAACCACCTATTAGTGCAATCTTGTGTGAGTAATTAATAGACTAACTGCACCAATTAATCTGATCCGTGTGTACTTGTATCAGTTTTTATAAACTTCCATGTGATAAAATAAATAATTAATGTTGTGATTTAGCCAACTTAATTATTAAAGTATCTTATAATTATTATAAGGATATTATCACAAGTGTACATGGTGGGTTATTTAGTTATAGATTAATACATGCAACTCTGCCCTTAACATTTCAGCAGCCAAGTTAACAAGCAGCCAACACACGTGCTACACCCGAGCTTTCTTTTTTAACACAATATCAAGTTCTAGTTCTATAATCCATACAGGGCTCGTATGCCATTAATATCATCCTGGCTTAGAACCTTCCTTGTCCCTTGAATAGTGGGAAACATAACCGAAGTGTGAACGTCACTATGTCCAAGACCTAGAATGTGACCCATTTCATGCAAAACCACGGTTTTGAAATCAACACGGATGCTGATTTGTATGACTCATATGGATCATAAATTTTTTATTTATTTAATTTATTTACAAATTTTAATAATTAAAAAAAATTGATATTTAATTAAATGATATATTTATATGTTCATTATAATGATTAAAAATTAAATAAATATGATATTTAATTGAATGATGTATTTAGATGTTTTTTTATAGCTATTGATAATTAAATAAATTTGATATTTTTTTATATATGTAAATACTTATTAAACCTATAATTTTTATTTATAATTTATACATGTAAACAAATTAATTATTAGATAAAAAATAATTATCACAAAATTTATTATGTAAATTTACATGTATATTAAATATAAATTAAAAATTTTAGTGTTATATATAACGACATTATTTATTTATAACATATTATGTCTATTAGCTCAGTTGATTTGAGTGTTCTATTAATAATGCGGGAGACATAATCCTATGGATCATTTGATTAAGCGATTATACTTTTACAAGATAAAAACTAATATTCAAACGTGAGTTATATCAATAAAATACATGAAATAACATGAAAACTCACATAAAATATCACTCAAATTATGATTTATCATGATACTGTTATTTTATCCCACTTTCAATTTAGTGGGATCTCTACTATCATCTACTATCAACTACATTTTCTGTATTATTATAAAAATTTAGATATATTCCAAAAGTAATGATTTTATAAACATACGATTAAATTTTACACAAACTAAAAGATGATAAAAGACACCTTAGATATATAAATACTATGATAAGAGCATCTAATATGGCAAGATTATAAAAAGTTATATGTATTTTTAAAAAAATATTGATTTGTAAACATGTATTTAAATTTATTTTGGATAAAAAATATGTAATTAAATTTAAAGTAATTCCTAATATTTTATTTTTATTAATAATGAAGGATATAAACTTATACTAAAAGGTGCACATTGAAACGGTGCACAAGGAAGTCATGTACATCAGTACATGGACAAGGCCTATGGTGTTTAAAAAATTGATGATTCAACCATAATCGATAGGTCCTAAAATATTAAATTAGTACCTAACGATATTAAAAACATTAATATATAATGCATGAATGTATAATTGTTAAAAGTAAAAACCAATTCGGACACCCACAATTGTAACACAAATAGCCAGTAACTTGATTCCTTTAAACATATAGCATGGGTTTGATGGTTTGCCGATAAAATAAAATTAAAAGAAGCAACCAATGGAAATAAAACATTAAGAGATTTTCACTACATTAAAAACACCACACAAGTAAATTTGATATAACATTTAACCTAAAATCTTAAGACATCAAGATTATAAGTCTACTTAATTATCCTATTCAACTTACTCATTTATACTCAAGGTGAGACTCACCTTCATACTTATATTCTAATATAATATTTTGAGTGTAGGGTTGTTTGCAATTAAGTTTAGTCTAATTTTGAGGCTAAAAAATCATGTGGTCCATTGAGAGAGAGAGTGAAAGAGAGAGACTTGTAATGTGATTTAAATGAACAATTCGTCAATAATTAGAATTTTGAATTATTCAAAACTAATCTTTTATTTTTTGGACTTAATTATTATAAATAATTTTTTTAACTTGCAATGCACTAAATGAATTTTTATTTTAGTTGAAATTTTAATTAATCCAAACTAATCTTTTGTTCGCAATTCAAGTTCATAGCACCATCGATTATTATATAAGAATGGGAAAGACTAGCAAATGTATCCCTGACTCCCCCCCTTTTAGTATTATGATTTCTTATTTACTTTTAATGTATTCATTTACTGGGGGAGTAGTCATGTGGCTTGTATTGGTGGATGTTTGATGGGATCAGCTCGTGAAGATGAATATCTAGGAGGCTACGTGTTATTAGATATTGAGAATGGTAGGAGGTGTTTAATGTTATATTGTATGCCAGAAAATATATGTTGGGATCAGAATTTGATGATGGATATTGGTTGATAGGTAACTTTTTAGGACTCATAATTCTGTATGCAATCAGGGATAGGGAAGTTAGTTTGTTATCAATGCTGCGTTTAAGGTGGGGCGCCAGTGGGCGTTTATCTTGCCATAATTACCTCGTTTTGATTATGTTATATTCACGCATCAATGCATGATTGTCGTGTGAGGTGTTATAATACTTGTTAACCAGTTACCATGTATATGGATTTTGATTCATGTACCCATCCTTTGGTGTCACTAGCTAGTACCTATTTCATTAATATACATTCCCTCCATTCCTGTCTTATATTAGTATTATTTTATCAAAATTATCCTCAAGTTTATTGAGATTTATATTATATTTTTCACTTAATTACTTTATATTTAATTAATTAATGTGTTATAGTTTTCTTATCCAATTCTTATAAGAGATAATATATTTATCTTCTAAATATATATTATTTATTGTAAAATAATAAAGGATATTTAGGTAAAAAATAATTAATACAAAAATAACTTAAAAAGAATCTTATAAAAATGAATAAATAAAATTTTAAAAAATGTTATATTTAGTAACGGAGGGAGTCTTTATTTTTGCCAATTAAAAAAAACGTATTCATTAAATATTATTCTTTCTGTCTCATAATAATCATTATGTAAAAAGAAAAAAATTATTCTAAAATAATTTTTATTTTAGTTTTCATATATAATGCTAAACATTTTTTCACTTATATATTATATCCCTTATAAAATTAATGAATTAATAATGGTAAAAATTAATTTTATAAAAATATTATTAATGTATTGATGGAACATATGAAGTATTTTTTTATTTAGTTTTTAATTAATTTAAATACCAGAAAAATTATTCATTATATTTTAAACACTTTAATCAAACATTTTGTGGAAGTTCATTAAACAAGAAACTGAACCGTCACAAAATGTTTTAAAATAATTGTCACCTCAACACATAATGTTGATTTTAAACGGCAAGGATCAAACACGAAAACGGGACATTATAAACGTATAAACTAAAAATTTAAAATGCATAAATCAATATAAATGTATAAACTAGACTTGAATATACTTAAAAACTCAAAACCCAAATTATATGGACCACGTACGTACGTGATTCATGGGAAACAACATACTGTAGATATATTGATCAGTAAAGAAAAAATGTTATTTTTATGACTTAAAACCATTACGTGTGTACTGTTCATTGCTTCCCCCAACAATGGGTCATTAGGATATATGTTCCAGTGTTTTCGGGGCACTAGACCTACCACTTCTAGGCTCGTTTTCTCGATGATTTTGGAACTGATCATTATTAATTAAATAAGAATTATTAAATTAAATTGATTAAAATAATTTAAAATGTAATTTTATATCTTTAAAACTTTAAAATGAACATTACATAAACTCTCAATAATCTTAATAAAATATTATAAATAACAAAAAATTAGAGATAACCTATCAGTTGAGAGTTTGGCAGTTAAAAACATGATATTTGTGCTCCTGAGTCAAGATGTCTTTGGAGAACTAGGTAGTATGTCACATGTATTTTGTGAACTCTAGACAATACGATAGGTTAGGCAAAACTAATTGGAATTGTTATTAAAGTTTTTTAGAATGTTGTTGTGAATTGGCTGGTTTAGATAACCATTATTTTTAGCTAAAAAATTAAAATTGTATTTAGCCTCTTGATGGTGTTAAAAATAAAGAAAGGGGTTCAAATTAATTGGTTTGAATGATCACTTTCAAAAATTAATTGGTTTGAATGATCACTTTCAAATTACTAAAATCAGAATTTTACTAGCTTGGCTTGATTCCACATATAGAGGAAATCTAAGAATGAACTTGATGGTTTGGGGCTTAGGGTTGTTTGCTATGCAATTTAGTCTAATTTTGAGGCAAAAATAAAATCATGTGGTTCATCATAACAAAACAAAGTTTGTTTATGTGATGTGATTTTGTTGTCATGAGTCAAATATTAGGGATTGTATCCCACTCCATTTATCATAAACTAATTATATTCATACGGTAAGAATATCGTTGACTCAAATTTTTTTTACATATAAATGGAATTAAATATATTTTTTTGGTGTTAAATAGATTGTTATATTACATTTTGAACGCAATAGATCTTATATTATTACACCAACCTCATGAAAATCTTATGTAGTTTAGATGAACAATTTTAAAATAATACGATCTTTTGTTGTTTGGATTGAATAGATTAATTTTATGTATTTTAAATTTTTAGGGTACAATATTAAATAAAAGGTCAGATACTTAAAAAGACTTTTTTAAAGAGAAAACTTGTTGAAGGTATGAACTGATTGTGCCATTGTGATTCATTCGAACGAATTCACATTTGACCACCAATTTTCGTGTAAGGAATTAATTACGTCAATAACCTTGCATCAGTGTATCTTCTATCAGTTGCATCATAAGAAAAAGTAATGGTTGTGATATAACCAACTTAATTATTACAAGTGTACGTGGTGGCTTATTTAGTTAATGATTAATTAATACATTCAACTCGCCGCCATGTTCATGCAGCCAAGTTAACAACACTAGCCATCACACGTGCTACACCTGAAAATTATTTGGCATAACATCGAGTTCTAGCTCTAGCTAGAACTGATATAGAGCTCGTATGCCATCAATATCATCCTGCGTTAAACTCCTCCTTTGCCCTGCATAAGTGGCTTCCATAACCGAACCCCGAGTATTACTATGTCCAAGCCCTAAAAGGTGACCACATTCATGCAAAGCTACTGTTTCAAAATCAATGTTTTGCCCATTAAAATCCCATGGTTCATCTGCATCATAGTGGCACCTCCCATTTTGTGGCGCAAAAGCATGGGCTAGCACCCCATACGGCCCGTCAAATGGGTAGCCATCACCGTGGTCCCCACGATGGAACCCATAGACTATGTCAGCTGGTGGGGCCCTTTCTGTAAACGTGAAGTTGGTGACTCTAGCCCATGTTTGCAAGGCTCTCAATTTTGCTGCCCTCACAGAGCTGAAGAAGTTATTGGACAAGACAACACTTGACATGTGTCCATAGGTTAGTGCAAATTTTCTCCATTTAGGTTGCCCCGGGAAGAAGCTGTAGTTGTTAGGGGCCACCAACAACTGGTTAGCGTTAGGTTGGGTGACAATATCAGGCATTCCACAACGTGGGAGGCTCATTCTTTTGATAGTTTCGTCATCTACCACACCAGTGGAACGTAAGTGATTGAACTCTTGGTAGTGTTTGAGAGCAGACTCGACATTATTGTCGAAGTTGTCGTTCGAAGAATCACCGTTTGTTAGGTAGCCAAAATGTTGGAGGTAGCTTCTGAGTTCTCCCACACCGTTCGCCTTTTGTCCCTTGTGAACGCCCCTGAGGTTTTGGAGAGTTTTGGTGAACACAGGTAATTGTAAGGCTCTTGGCTCGACAAAGGGAAATGGATTCACAATAAAGAGTAAAAAGAACAAGATTGAAAGATTTAGAAGATTAAGAGCCATACTTGACAAAGGGAACTGGGAATATTCTAGTTTTGTAATGGTAATTGGTGAGTATGATGTTGCATGGATGCATGGCTATTTATACACAACCAAAGGTGCAACTGGGGGCATGGACATTGACTTAAAACATTCAATTTGCATGGATATTTTATCCATATACTCTAAGTTATAATACTTTTCAAAGTATTAGATGGAAATGGCTTTGTTTAGATGAGAATGAATAAATTAAAATAAAAGGTTAAAATTATAAGATTGACTTAAAATTACTCTCACCTATGTACATTAATGTCACTGCCTTATGGCAACAATGGTTATATTGATAATAATGACAAGGACAATTACAACTATAATAATAATAGTGATGAGATTGAAAATAATTAAGTATAATTAGACTCAGTGAATAATTAAGTCTAATCATTAATTATTATTGAAGTTTGTGATGACATCAATAATATCGATGATAATAATAATAATAACAATAATAATATTGATGATAATGATAATAATAATAATATGAATGATGATGACTATCCTCGTTATCTTAAATGAATTGTTAAGATTGATCATTTTGTGACTCTTTCTCACATATATTTACCATAAATTTAGATAGATAAAAAAATATTTAATTCAAAATTTAGTATATATTATGAGAAAAGATCATTCAACTCCATGAAACTTTACTCTCTTACAAATAAACATTCAAAATTTTAATTTTTCAATAATAGCTCCTTAAATTTTACCCGCCGCTTGCAAATAAATACAATGATTTATTTTTTTCAATTTTTCAATTGATCCTTAACGTTTAACCTCTTTACAAATAATTATTTCTATCATGTTAAAGTTACACTATATTTATCTTAAATGTAAGTCGTCATTCATTAATCTATATTTCTTCTTTAGTTATAATTTATTTTTTAAATATATTAAAATACAATAAAATATGAATTTAGAAAAGAAGAGAATAATAAAAAAAAACAATGAAATAGTTCTTATTCTTTATTTATAAAAGAAAACTAATAAATTGTTGAGATTAAAATAAATAAATGTTGACATTGCTTCTTTGTTAGTATTTTACCCCCAATTGAATATGAGAAAACAATTTATACATTGACATTTACAGTCTAAAACACTTTTACACATTTATTCAATTTTAAATTTTCATGTATGGTATAAGTTGGTTTAGTTTTTCAATAATCACTATAAAAGTGATATTTATCATAATTTCTAATTAATTAACAATAGATTTATTTATAGGGGAAATGTATAGAAATTAAATTCATTATGTACAAGAGACTATTTACAAGATGGATAAATTTTAAGAATTATTTGAGACAAAATTGAAATTGTGGTGTTTATATTAAAAAATATTAAAGATAAATTGGGATAAAAAATAAAGTTTAAGATATTTATTTTTAAAGGAGCAAAGTTTAACGATTATATAGAATGAAACTAATTTTTTTTTAAGGTGTCTTGCAAAAGAGATAAAGTTTAGGTAGTTTATTAATACTCCTTTTCCTATTATTATTGTTACAATATATGTAATTTTTTTATCAACGTTATAAATATGAAGTATTATTAATTATCAGTCTTCATAAAAAAATCTAATTAATTATTTTTAGTAAAATCTTTTCTTTTAATCATATTTTTTTTATTTAATGGACTCAAACAAAATCCTATTTAAGGAATTCATACTCAATTCCATCGGATTAACATAATGTTGGTATAATATATATATAAAACTTATTTAATAATTTTATTTAGTAAGTCTTTTTTTAAAAATGAGCGTATAAAACTTATTTTTAGAACAACTGGATTGCGTGAATATTTAATAGTATTTAAATTACATTAATCGTTCAATTAATTACTACGTCTACATACTGATTCAATGACTCACTTCACTTGAGACTGACGGCCAAGATTATAGTATAGGAAAATGTTAATCAATATAGTTAGTGAATTGGCTAAGATATTAAAAGAAATTATTATAAATTAAAATTCATAAAATTGTGTTGTTTATAATTTTTTATACTTTTTAGGATTTTCATATTAAATATTTTTTGGTCTATTTACTCCCTCATATCTCAAATATTAGAAGAAGAAAAAAATATGTCATACTAATTAAAAAAATTAATCAATTACATTTAATTATATTAATTTTAATTAAAAATATTTTTTTAACTTACCTTTTATTGGAACTTGGTATCCAAAATAAGAAATAATTATTGGAACTAACACCTTAAGTAAATGAAAATTATTTTAAAAATAGTAACATTAAATAAATTAAAATTAATTAAAATTTTATTATATTTGATACCGAAAATGTTTTTTTCTTATATTTGAAATTATGAGGAATATATCTCTTATAATATTAATAATAAATAATAAAATTTGTAAATAAATTAATGATAATATAAAATTAATTTTATAAAATAACTTATCTCTCATTTATTTATTATTTTTATTGTATGTATATAATAATCTACAACCACAATTATTTTGGAACAGTACAAGTATTAGTTAGTCAACATATTATTTAATTACCTTAACTACATAGTTATTGGTGCAAAGGAGCGCAGACCAAGAGGAATTTTAACCTGGCCAACAATTTTCTAAAATAAGTAGCTCAAAAGCCTTTGGATTTTTTACTAACATATGTAATGTTTTTATTAATATATAAGATGTTTTTTACTTTATAAATATTAATAGGATATGTTTTTTTATGGGCCTAATGTATGAGTTTTAATTGTTTTATTCTTAAATCAATCCTGGGTCGCAGTTGTGTTGCAGGTGACTGATGCAGTTGTAATTACAATCATAATATAATTGTGAAGTATCAAAATATCTTGGCGTTGCCGTTGTAGTTGTTGTTGTGAACTGTTATTTAGAATCATGATCTAGTATGATCGTTGGTCAGATAGGGGAATTATTTGTAAGCAACTTGGAGACGTAGAAGTCAACTTCAGGATGTAAATAATCTTAAAGAGATTTGTGGATAAATGATCAATGGTGTGGGATAAGTGTCTACTGTCGTTATAATTTGGCTGAAAGAGGAGGTTCAAAGCTTATGTCTGTTACAAGTCCAAGTTCCGAAGATGGGCCTATTGCTGCTAATGATATTGGACCTGCTAAGAAAAGACCCACACGTAACATGAGGATGCAAATAAGGTTCAATAATGATCACATAGTTTATAAATAGATTTCTATTTCATGCTGTTGTCTCTGGAACCACTGAGTCACCAATAGTTTGTTAGAATTGCTTTGCTGTCATATCCTTAGCTGAATCTTGTTTAGATCCTTTAGATATTTTTCCTTTATAATCGTTGTAATTTCTAGGTCTGAGAATTAATTAAATATTTTGCATTCCTTCTTCTTCTCTATACCCATTCTTAAGGAGGCAACTCAGGCCTTATAATACTGAGTATAACAATGTCTCAATAAAGATATTCCGTACATTATTATTTGGAAAAATTCATCGAATGACAGATACTCAACTAGCTCCGCTTTTCGTTGGTTTAACTCATCCTCTTCAATCTACTGCTAATTTAATCAGGACATGTTCAAGGATAAAATAACTATAGCATAAATTTTAGGTCCACCCAATAATAATATATTTTCTTTTCATTTTTATAAAAACAAAAAGATATTTGTTAGAAAAAAATGTCATATATATATATATATATATATATATATATATATATATATATATATGTTAACAAAAAGATTTTAGATCTTATTTGTCGTTGGATTGATCCTAAACTGAATGAGGAGAGACTCTTTGGGTCTGGTCTCTAAATTTATTAGTGAACAATAAACACTCCTTGTGGTTGATTGATCATTCAGAGTCTTCCCCCAAACCTTTTTAGTACTAAAAAACATATGTAGGTGTGAAGGCATCGATGAATCCATTTCCCATCTCTTTATAGACTACCCAAAGGTTGTTAAGATCTGGAATGTTATTTGGACGTTTGATAAACTTCAAAACGCAAATGAAGATGTTTTTATTTGGATCAAAAGACACATTGTATCTGTTCTTATTAGAATTTGGAACTAGCACATGTCAGGGTGGATGTGGCCAAGGATGACTCCTACACTTCATATGTCGGCTTTGAGAGGTGTCTTTGTCAAGAGGACAGGAAGGAAGACCTAAAAAACAAAGGACTTTGGCACTCAAATAAGAATATGAGTTAGGAGAAATAAGCAAATATATGGGTATAAGTGCAAGTATGCATAAGCTCGAGGGGTGAGCGATTGTGTGTGAGCTCAAGAAATGAGCAAATGTAATTGAGTATGTTTGATGGAACCTAATATTTATAGGAGTGGAGCATAGATGCGGGTCCTTATTTGTAAGAGTTGTTATAACCTTTGCAGATAAATCTCGACTTGTAGATAATAGTCGTGAATTTGTAAATAATGTTAGAGATAAACAATAGTTTATTGATAAAAGGTAAAAGATAATTGTACCTTGTAAATAATGTATGACTTTGTAGATAATTAATTATTTGTCAACAAATAAATATATTCAAATATATTTGAATATTAATAGGTTAGAGATAACCTATTAGTTGGGGAGTCCGACTACTAAGGGTCGAGTGTCCACACTTCAGTTACAAGGCTGACATGAAGAATTGACACATGTCTCAAAGTGTCATGTAGGATGTCACATGTATTTTATGGGTCCTGAACAGTACAATATCTATTTATAACAACCATCTTTGTTTTCACGTGTTGGGAGATTTGAAAGGCTAGAAACAATGAAATCATTGTCAATAAGGTGGTTTGTGATTTAACTCAAGATTTGGAGGATTGGTTCATGACACTCATGGTCATTGGGTAATTGGTTTTTATGGAACATGTGGCGTCTCAACCAATACTAATGTCGAGTTACAAGCAATCTATCATGGGATTGGTCTTGCTTAGCTTGAAGGCATCCACAACCTGGATTGTAAATCCAATTCTAAAATGGCTCTTCAGTTTATTTCGAATGGTGTGGTTCCAACTCACCCATATTACCCAATTGTTCACAAAATTCATTGTTTTATGTTGCTTGATTGGCAACTTTGGTTCACTTACACACTTCAAGAAGCTAACAGTTGTGCAACTGGCTTGCAAAGAAAGATGCTTCAGAGGATCACTAGTTTTTTATCTTAGAAGACTCTCCTATTAGCCTTAGACCTAGTTATTGGTTGATGCTCTTGGTGTTTTCTTCACCAGGAATAGTTAGTTTTGTTTGTTTTTTGTTGCTTTAATTTCTTTTGTATTTTTCTTATTGGGTTTGGCAAGTCCTTCTCATAGCAATGTTCCTTCGTGAACTCCTCCAAGAATAGTGGTGGAATATATCTATGAAGACACTCAAGTTAAAGACATAGAGATAAGTAAGCAACAATATGTTGGTTGAAATCATAATGGTTTATCTGGACAATAATGATGATAGCAATTCAGCAACTGAACACCACACAGACCACATTGCAGAAGCTACTAATAGGCCAAGAAGAGTGAGTAAGAAGCCCACTTACTTGTAGGACTTCGTTTGAGTTCCAATTGCGGGAAGGCTCCAAGTGTTTGTAGAATCTTCTTGAGTTTGTTACAGCATTCCACTAGTTTGTTGGTAATGATAATTCTGTTACAGCAATTTCAATTCTGTTAGCTATAGTAGTATAAATATGTAAAAGAAGTGGAATGAATAAGGAATCAAAACAATTATCTCCATTAGTGTTCCTTCTTAGTTTCTTAATAGTGTAGCAGTAGCATTAGAGTCGCGTTATTCGTATCAATTGGTCCGACCTGCCCTTCTCTACCGCTCTTCATTGGCAGATGCCGAACATGCCCCTTCTCTCATCGCCAACCTGGCTCGCCTCGACACCTCCATGGCCAACCTCGTCGTAGCCCAAACTTCCATGGATTCCGATCTCCATGCATCTCATCTTCGTTTAGACGCGCTCCAAGCCTCCATGCTCTCCAAACTCGATTTCATTATCCTCAAACTAGATACCATGATCTCCCGCCAAGGCTCCCTGTTTCCTTCTTCGGTACAACCACCACCGCCGCCGCCGCCACTGTTTTCTCCTTCAGCGCAACCACCACCGTCACCGCCAGCTCCTCCGTCGTACGCTTCTTCTTACCACCCCAGCCAATACCCTCCTCCGCCTCGCTATCACGTGCCTCCTCCCATGGCTGGACAACGAGATAATCCTGCTATTGGAATCGATTCCAGCACCATCGACTTCCCCGTCAGCGTGTGGCAGCACCATCGTGCCGACATCAATAGCCAATTCCAGTCCATCCAGTTGTGGCCTCTATCGCTCCGCACCAACCCCCATTGTTACCGCAAGATCCCTTATGACAATGGCATCTTCCTGCTCGGGGATGATGTCGTCGCGCACCGGATTCGTCCGTGTTGGATTTGGATTCTCTTCGCTACTGAGATTTTGCTTTGCTCCGTTCGTCATCGGCGTCAACGACCGCCACCACATACACCACCACCTCTGAAGCCACCGCATCCACCATCATCTCCGTAACCGTGTTTAACACCTTCCTTGACTGCTCCACGGCACGGGTCACACACAAACCATCCCACAAACAAAGCCACTTCACTTACGTACCTTTTATTTCCTAAACTCACCCTTGTTTTCCACTTGTTTTTTTATTGTCCAACCTTGGGGACAAGGTTATTTTTCGAGCGGTGGGTGTTGATAGTAATTCAACAACAGAACACCACACAGGCCACATTGCAGAAGCTACTAACAGACCAAGAAGAGTGAGTAAGAAGCCCACTTACTTGCAGGACTTCATTTGAGTTCCAATTGCGGGAAGGCTCCAAGTTCTTGTAAAATCTTCCTGAGTTTGTTACAGCATTCCACTAGTTTGTTGGTAGTGATAATTCTGTTACAGCAATTTGAATTCTGTTAGTTATAGTAGTATAAATATGTAAAAGAAGTGGAATAAATAAGGAATCAGAACAATTATCTCCATTAGTGTTCCTTCTTAGTTTCTTAGTAGTGTAGCAGTAACATTAGAATCGCATTATTTGTATCAAATGATCTCTATTTATAGAGATGAAATTGAATTATTTGATCTCAATCTCCCTGCAAAGATAATCTAAATAAAAAAATATATGATGTTATCATATATTTTCTCTAATAATAAATAGCTTATGGTAATAAGAATTTATCTTTATCTTTCTCCTAGAAAATAAAATTTTCAATCATTAATTTCTTATTTAAATTTGTTGGATATTTTGAATCTGAGTAATCTACTATGTCGGCCAGTTAAGTACAAGGACTCGCTGAGTCCGAGTAGTACATGTGGTTAGAGTTTGTAGCCGAGGCTAATGCCTTAGATCCTTTTATAAATAGATTAGTTCCTTTAATCTTTAACTTTTGTCCCTCACTATCATTCAGCTCCCTAATTGATTATATAACTAGTTATATATACAAAACTGGTTATGATACAGCTCATAATTTAATTATTTATTAGTTATGATTATCATTATTTGAATGAACAAACCATGAGCACCCCTATATACCACTTGTTAGAGGTTAGATAATTATCTATCCACATAGAAAATAGATATGCTTACTAACCAATAGAGAATGGCATCTTACATACTTGATACGTAGTGGAGATACACCATGCCCTGAGAGTTACAATTACACCACCATTCAATCCCACGTCAAATTCCAAAAAAAACCTGGCATCTAAATTCCAACTAAATCACCTCGAATCCGTTCCCATCTAATTTGAATTTTTAATGCCACCACCAAGATTTCTAACCGTCCCTGCATAACCCAGCAGAAATGCATTAGAGTAAGAGAAATTTTTGTTTTTCCCTTTTAACCAGGACCATGCCGTGAGTGAAATCGCTGCATCAAGTGTCTCTCAATTTGACCACTCTTTAATGTCTTAAACAAATTCATTTCATCGGTTACAAAGTTATCATTAAAAAAATTTCATATCATTCTCTCAAGCAAGGAGTTTAAAAACTGAAACAAATGCTATTTATTTGTTACTTAACTGTCATTTAACAAATGCTATTTATTTGTTACTAAAAATTATTTGTTAGTTTACACTTTGTCTGTAGTTACTTATGATTACGTCATGTTTACATACTATTGTTATTTCTCACCAATCAGGGGTTGCAAGAAAAATTTACTACAAGCCTTACAAAAATATACTAATAAAGAAGGAAAACATTGATATGTCAACTTTGCAAGTCTTATCTAATGCCACTAAAAACTTTCCATCTTTGTTTGGAGAATGTTGATTTGGACAGGTATCCAAGGTGATAAGAAAAACTGATATCCTAAACTAGCACATCAACTGATATCCTAAACTTCTTCAAGAAACAACACCACCGTCTGAGCTCCAAAAAATCAATCGGGTGTGAGCATAGAAAAATACGTATAACTAGTACACAAATTATATTTTCTCTTTTTTTATTCATTTTTTTCATCCTCATAATTTTAATTTTTTTTATCCAAACACAAAATTTTAAAAATAAAAGAATTTCAATTGAAGTATTTGAAATTCTTAAAATTTAAAATTTTTCAGAATTTAAAATTTCTCTATCCAAACAAAATATTCTAAGTTTCTAACTATAGTTGATAATTATTTTTCACGGCAAAATGATAAATGGGAAAGAGTTAGCCGCTAAAATAAAGCTCACTGGTTGCATTGATTTCAAAATTTCAGCACCATAATCACATTGAAGGAGAAGAAGAAAAAATGTTGTTTTATGAGTACATGCCCAACCACAACTTGGACTACTATGTTTTTTGGTTGGAGCCTTTATGATGTATTCTAAACATCTATTAATCTTTCTATTTCTTATTTATAGTTTAGGAAATTATAAAAACTGTAACTGCCATGCTAAATGTGTGTATTTGACTATAAGTAAATTTGGATAACAAAATATGAAACTTTGGCTTGACTCAATCCTTTTTGGGAGATCAAGTTGAGGCAAACACAAATAGGGAAGCTGCGACAAAGTTAGTTTCTATTTGATTAAGATTCTTTGATATTTTTCTGTCAAGATTTCATTCTTTTATTTTGAAAATTTAATTTTTAGTGGTTGCATGCCTCTGGAGTATGCTGCTGCGCGCGGGCATTTCTCGGTGAAATAATATGCCTTTAGTTATGGTGTGATAGTATTAGAGATTTTAAGTGGGAAGAAAAACAGTGAATTTTCAGACCCAGAACACTATAACAATCTAACAGGACATGTGTAAGCATATTAATCTGACTATGTTGCTAATTTGTATAAAGAAATATTTTTTTCCAACTAATTTAATTCTCACCACCTAGGCATGGAAATTATGAGCAGAAGGCAGGGAGGTTTACTGTTGGATGAAGTATTAGGAGAACAATGCACATCCTTGGAAGTCATATGATGCATACAAGTAGCCTTATTATACGTGCAACAAAGACCAGAAGATAGGTTAGACATGTCATCAATGTTTTTAAATTTTATTGTTGAATTATGATAAGTTATTGCCAAAGCCAAAAGTTACTGGTTTTTACACTGAAATAGATGTTACACCCGACTGAAGTTCTCTATTTGCAAATCCCATACTGTGATAAATTAATGAGCTTTCCATCACAACGTTAGATGCAAGATAGGAAATGGAGGCAAGAAAATGTTAGGGATTCGCCTTTTATTTGAGCATACATAATTAATAAAGGTTCTTGTGCGAGCTCCTACTTTATCTAAGTTTCATGCATCCAAACACTGAATGAGATAAGCAAAGAGTTTTATATGTGAAGACAAGAATTGTTCATTGCAATGTGTAATAGAATGTGATTGTGAAACTTTCCCAGTTCTTGATGATAAGATAAGGAATTGAAAGCAACTTTTTTTTAATCATTCAATCAATCTTATATCTTATATGATTAATCCAAATTCATTTTTATATTAAGTAGATTTGCAATATAGAATATGGAGAACCATATCCTTTACCTTTATGATGACTTTTGTAATACTATTTTGTTGTAATGTAACTTTTTTTTAAAAGAAAGACTTATATCATTTCATTAATGTAAAATATTTCAATACAACGAATAACATCATGGTCAAAGATATGGTGACTAGCAAATTAAATAATATCTAGATGCATTTATAAGAGAATGAACAACTTGATTAATTAACTTGTTGCCGAATAAAATGCACTGAAGTTTGGAAGGTGAAAAAGCAATTGTTTGGATTTGTGAATAAATTGGAACTATTACTATCTAAGCAACTACATATTTGCAATCGAGCTCTACTATAACACGCTGCATGTTACATTCATGAATCCAGGAGAGAGCACTTTCTACCTGTAAGACTTAGAATATAAAAGTTACTAAGCTAGGTAGGTTCCTTAGCTACAAAAATAAGACAAAGAGTATTAGATAAAACCCACCGTCCCAGCAAACTATTAATAATACTGCACCACGTATGGCCACCCCATCATAGGTTAGATGAAACAGAATTATTAAACTTCAAACCAGAGGATTTCATCCAACACCAACTAACTGAAGAACAAAATATCCTGTTTTATGTGATTGGATATCCAACCCAAGACCTCTGAACAGATAGGCATTCCTAAGCTTACAAATACACCAGACTATTGCACACCAAACCACCGGCCACCTAAGGTTTTAAAAAAGGGTTTGCGACCGTGATTTAGACCACAACGTTAAAGTTTTTTAAACAACTGCAACTGTAACGCAACCATAATTGGAACGACATCGATCGTATATGTTCGTAATTTGTCGTGATATCAACAAATGCCAAAAAATTACAACACAATCTATATTTAAAACCTTGCTGACCCAACAATCTCTATGAATACGATTATATCCTGCACTAGGAAAATGCTGCAATACCCGCCTGATAATACCGTCCATCCCAAATGCATTTTAGCTTACCACATGTAAAAAATAAATGGTAAGTTGTCTCCTCCTCCAAGCTGCAAAAAGGACAATTAAAATCACCCTCATTAACTTGGACATTTCTCTTCAGCAAGTTACTTTTTGTGGGCAATCTATCATCAAGAAACACCCTCCAGTCTTCACACAAGAAAAGCAACCTTATGTTAAACCTTGACCTGTCATAAAGCGGGTGTGGAACAATGTTAACTAGAAAGTCATCTACGGTATAGTTTCAAACCAAAAGATAAGGTGTATGTATATTAAGAATTGATTTTTATTATTAAGGTTTAGATGACTTAAATACAAAGTAAAAAATTGCATTTTATTAGATGAATCTTAGTTGAATGGATACATTGAAAATTATTTTTGTTTCAATTTTCAAGAGAGCTTATTTATTATAGTTGATGACAATCTTCACTATAAATAAAGTTACAATCTTATAATCATTTTTGTGATAGTGAAATACTTTTTGAGACTATTTCGTGGACGTAGAAAATAGGTTTTGAACCACATTAAATTTTTGTGTTTGTTATTATTTTTTTACGGTGTAATCTTTGTGTGTGTTCTCACGATCTTTTGTAGATATGTGTAATTTTATTTATGAGAGTATTGATTATTCAATAGTGATATCAAAGCGTTGATTTCTTAAC
Source organism: Glycine max (assembly GCF_000004515.6). NCBI lineage: Eukaryota > Viridiplantae > Streptophyta > Magnoliopsida > Fabales > Fabaceae > Glycine > Glycine max. The sequence goes on along the minus strand of NC_038255.2, from coordinate 1,344,782 downwards.
AATAGATTTAATATTAAAAAAACTTGTTCAAAGACTTAAATCTCATCCTAAAACACAACCTTGTATATGTATTTATTAGTTTTTAAAAGCGTTTGTTAGTGATTCGATTTGATTTAGTTTGCTTTTTAACTTTGGAATCTGAACCAAATAATTAGCAAAACGTGTCTTTTTAGTTTTTCATGGTGTGTTTTGTTAACAATTTGTTTGATTTTGAATTTTTTATCAGTTTAATGATTTGAAGTTTGAACAATATATATGAATGGACTCATAACTAATTTCATGCAGCATGCTTGCTTGAGAGGGTGGAAGAAATTAGTCCATAGCTAATTTCATGTGTCGTGATCGATATTGTGTGGTGGTGATATTATATTGGAGGTAGCAGTGTTGTCACCGCAACATGCATGGTTTGTGTGGCTACGTATAAGGTGGTCAATTTTGAGCCGTGAATCATGTTTGGTTTTAAGGCAATTTATTGAAACAGAGGGGGCAGGTTTATTTATGAAGGCCGGTTGGTATTGGGTGGTGCTTAACAGTTAAAGGGATGGCATCTATAGTATTGTTAGTTTCTATTGAAGATGGTTGATTAAAGGGTGGGTAAAGACTATTGTATGGAAAGTATTGTTAGGCTCATTGTTGCAATAGGGTTGGGTTATTCTTGTAACCGGGGTTATTATACATTTTTACATGAGGATGGTAAAATAGTATATAACCTTGGTAAGTTTTTTGTTGGAATCAATATCCTCTTGTATATGGGTTTATGGCACTCCTTGTACCGTTTTAATATTATCTATTTTTCCGATTAAAAAAAAATGGATGGATTCAGGAACCCTTTATTTGAATTCATTTAGTTAGTCCAACTTTTTTTAAAATGAGCCCCTTTAATTGTCTTTTCTCTTTATTTATTGCTTAATTTAAAACTTTGCAAGAGAGGTAAATCAAGTATAGGAAAAATGATAGAAACTAGTTTTTTTTTTTACACAGTTAGTATATTACCTTGCAGAATTTTAAGGAATGGATTAACTAATAATTGACCAGTTAGTTATTTATCCTAACTGCTACCAGGTAGTTAACTAATAAGCTACAGCCCGAATTAGTTACTCCAATAACCTCGTATGAGTGTATCCTTGTATGAGTAATGGATTGATTGTACCAATATGATTCGTTTGACTGAATTTACATTTCATCACCAACTTTTGCGTGTTCTTCTATCAGTTTCATGATAAGAAAAAGTAATGTTGGGCTTTAACCAATTATTTATTAATTAAAGTAGCTGATCATTATTACAAGGATATTACCATAACAAGTGTACGTGGTGGCTTATTTAGTTATTGCTTAATACATGCAACTTGCTAGCAGCCAAGTTAATTAACAAATAGCCAATTAACACACGTGCTACAGTTAATTGGCAACAATTTATCCTGGCTTAAAAGCCATATAAGGCTCGTATGCCATCAATATCATCCTGGCTTAGAAACCTCCTTAACCCTGCATAAGTGGGAAACATAACCGCGCCAGTAACGTTGCTATGTCCAAGCCCAAAAATGTGACCCAATTCATGCAAAGTCACTGTTTCAAAATCAACGTTTGACCCATCGTTAGAATTCCACTGTTCGTCTGCATCATAGTGTAACCTACCATCTTGTGGCGAAAAAGCGTGGGCCAGCACTCGGCCCGGCCCATCAAATGGGTAGCCATCACCGTGGTTGCCACGGTGGAACCCATAGACTATATCAGCTGGGGTCCTTCCAATTTCAGTAAACGTGAAGTTGCTGACTTGAGCCCATTTTTGTAGGGCATTCTGCATTGCTTGCCTCACAGCATTTCCGCTGATGGTCGACACGGTAGCACCCGACAATAGTGCATAGGTTAGGGCCCATTTCCTCCATCTTGGTGACCCCGGGAAGAAGCTGTAGTTTTCAGGATCCGTCGACCCCCTTGGATTAGGGTTAGGGTTAGGGTTGGTGACAATATCAGGCACTCCACAACGTGGGAGGCTCAATGTTTTGATAGTTTCATCATCTACCACACCAGTGACGCGCAAGTGATGGAACCCTTGGTAATCTTTGATAGCAGACTCCAAGATTTCATCGAAGTTGTCGTTCGATGAATCGCCGTTTGCTATGTAGCCAAAATGTTGGAGGTAGCTTCTGAGTGTGCCCACGCCTTTCACCTTTTGTCCCTTGTGAACCCCCCTCAGGTTTTGAAGAGTTTTAGCGAATGCATTTGCAGGGGATTTTAAGGCTTGTGGCTCAACAAAGGGAAATAGAATCATGCTAGAGAGTAAAAGGAACAAGATGGGAAGTTTGGGAAGATTGAGAGCCATACTTGACAAAGTGTAATTAACTAGGGTTTTTAGGTTTTGTAATGGTTTGGTGGGTATTCTCTTGCATGGATGCATGGCTATTTATACACATACCATGGTGCAACTGTTGCCTTCAACATTGACTAAAAACATACATTTGCACAATTTTTTATATAATTGGAAATTTATTTAATAAAATAATTCTGTCTATAATGTTAGAGTTAAATTATTTGTCTTAAAAGTCAACTATTCGTTAATGTTCATGACTTCTTCTTTTTGTTACAATTCATTTTTTTCATATCTTAAAATATAATAAAAATATGAATTTGGAAAAGAATAAAATTAAAAAAATGAAATATTCTTTATTTTATTTTTAATTATAAATATTATTATGTTTTAGTGTTTGGAAAATTGATTAAGAGAAATAAAACCAAAAATTTCTTGTTATTAAAATAAATAAATGGTTGAGATTTCTTCTTTACTAGTAGTTTAAAGTTTAAACCTGCATGAATTTCGTATGAAAATATAGTTTTTACACATAATAACAATACATAGATATTATACTCGTTTCCTTGAAAAAACATTAAACTCGTTTGACATAAGAGACTATTTACAGAAAGGGTAAATATTAAGAATTAATTGAGATGACATTGAAATTAAATTGTTTATCTACAAAATGTTTTAAAGTTTAAATATCAATTTTTTCAAGGGCATAAAGTTTAATGATGAATTTGAATGGAAATATTTTCTCCATATTTGAAAATAAGTGTAATCCTAGATTATTTTACACCTACTTAAAAAATAATAAATAAATGAAAAAATTCATAACTTTACAAAATTCAAATTATTATTAATATTACATTAAAATATAAAGTGATATTTATTAGGTGTATTAGTGAAAAAAAATCAATATTTCATTGAAAAACTAACTTATTTTTGGATAAAATATTTTTTTTTCAAATACAACAATTATTTTGAGATCTAGGGAGTAATGTTTAAGGTATTTATTTGTAGAAGAGATCAATTTTAGCAAATTTAAGTACTCTATTATTATTATTATTATTATTATTATTATTATTATTATTATTATTATTATGTAACTTTTTGTTTTTATGTAATTTAAGTTCTTAATTGTCTAATTAGAAATTTTTTCTTAATCTTAATTAACTTAGATTAATAAAACTTAATCTTTATTGGTGAAATAATTAAGTACGATTAAGCTTAGTTAATTTCTAAATAGAGAATAAAATTATTAATTTACAATTCAAATACACTAATCTAGAATTAGGAGAATAAATCTAGAACAAAGTCATCACTTACATTTAATTTAGTACCTTTATCACTAAAATATTATAAAATAATACTTCGTCTCAAAATAAACATCAAATTTAAAGAAAAAAATATTATAAAACAATATCATATTAATTATTTTTTTCACTAACAACTATAATAAATTTTTCAATGTAATATTTATACTAAGATTAGAAATGCAAAATTATTTTTTTATTTATTCATTAGTTTTTCTTGATTTATAACAGATACTTATTTTAGTATATAAGAATCATAAGATATATAACATGGGAATTGTGCTCTAAAAAAACGTGGGAACCATGAAATATTCCCCCTAATGATAATAAATCTAACGAAAATTTGTTATAATATAAAACTATTTGTAAAAAGCCATAGAAAATGAAATAACCTGGGAACCGTGCTCTCAAAAAAAAAACGTGGGAATCATGAAATATTCCCTCTAATGGATAAAATTAAATCTAACGAGAATTTGTATTAATATAAAACTATTTGTAATTTTTTTTAAAAAAAATAATGGATAGGATACACGTACGTGAGTTTCGGTGAGCTAACTAAAATTTAATGCTCTTCTTTAATGCTCTTATCCTTTAGCAGATTAATGCACCGTTCAAACCTTGAGCAAAATATGGTTTTGATTAAAATTAATGTCTAAACAAGTTGTAAAGCAACTAAAAAGCCCAACTAAACATATCCTAGGAACTAAACTTATTATTACAAACCTATGTGCATGTCATGCCTTTTAATAAATTAAGTATAACCGTGTAGCAACTTGTGGTTCTCCTCCTTTCACGTAGGAAATAATGTAGTAATAAGGAGAAACTCGTACATTGATTTAATTAACTAAGATTAATTCCTTAGATCCTACTATAAATAATATTTCAATTCCTTCATTTCTTTATCTTTTGTCCCTCAGGAACTCTTCTCTGTTTCACACAAATTCTCAACAAGCTTAAATCACTAAACACGGCTCCAAGCTCCTATAATCTCATTTAATCTGAAAATAAATCAAGCAGTTTCTTTCATTTGTCAAGCTCTTTCAGCTACACAAAATAAGGTAGGGGAGGAGGCATCAATCATGGCTTCTAAAACAATAATATAACTGTTCTTGCGTTTGGCGAGGTGTTTCTAATCCCATCTTGCTTGATCTTGCGTAATCTCTGCTAGCTATTCATTCTGTCACAATAGAAGACCGTCAAAACTTTGCTTATTGTTCTACCTCTAAGACTTAAAATATATAAGTTACTAATAATCTAAACTAATCATTATAATTGATTTATAATCATCTATTAACACCTACTAATCCTTTAATTTCTTGCTACTAACTATTTTTATTTTATTTTTTGCTTTATTTACTTTTCGATCTGCTTCTAACTGTTTACATTTCGCCACCTAACTTTTACTATTCTATATATTATCTATTTACATTCTAGCATTTTCTTTTTATATATTCATGCAATTTATTAACTCATACTAACTATAATAAACCTTTATTTTATGTTTACTAAACATTTACATTCTTGTTACTAACTAAGTGACACTTGGTTGGGTTGGGGTTCTGTAACCACTCTGTTGCTTGTTCTACTGTATGTAACTCTTGGTTCAGGGGTATCTCTTGTGCCACTGAACCGTTTTCTAGCTATCGATGTACTTTTGTTTGCTTATAAAGAAAAACAAATTATTTTGCCGCAAATTAACTCATAAAATGTTAACTTCTATTATTTACCATTTTTATTTATGTATTTAAATTTCGAACCATTTACTTAATTTGCTTCCATAATTTGTTTTAAGTCATACAGTCATTTATCTAATTTTTGTCACTAATTGTTATTTATAACATTTATTTTCTATTTTGTAACTGATTTTAATTTTTAAAATTCATCACCTTAAAATTTTTTAATTCTATTATTGACTTATTCACTTTTTTGCTTAAATTTTTGTCACTAACGACTTGTTTTCAATTGTCTTAATATTTTTCCATTTTAAGCTTTTTCTTATCGCTTTATATTATTTTATAATATTTATATTCTTATGCTTGATTGTGTAATTTATCTAGTTTATTATCAGTTTTCTACTTTGTTTAGTTTTATGGTTTCATTGTACTTCCAAAGTATTACAATCTCATAAATTTTGTTCTCAACATTTTTTGTGTGTGAATTTTGCCTCTTAATTTACGATATATATTGAATATTGTCTCAAATCTCAATGTATAAAAATGATCATAATTAAGACAAATTGCGATTTTTTATAAATTGGGAGACAAGATTCATAAAAAAAATGTGAAACTTTGAAGGAAAAAACTATAATTAAATCTAGCTTTATTCTATTGTTCTTTTACCTACTTTGTGATTAGTTCTTGAAAACATCATATATATATATATATATATATATATATATATATATATATATATATATATATATATATATATATATATATATATATATATATATATATATATATATATATATATATATATATATATATATATATATATATATATTTTACACTAAGTTTTATAGTAAATTTGCTTTTAAGATAAAAACATTCAAGCATATAGCTAGTAAGACATTAGAAATCTACAGTCACTATAAGATAACAATAAAATCAACATAAAAGCACCTACTTATTGATTCAAGAAACCTCGATCAATGCAAATCAACTTGTTACGAAACACACTACTTAACCAATTTAAGTTAACAACCCACCAAGGCTTAGTTGTTACACTTGACAACTATTTCACAAAACTCAAGTGGAACAACATTTCTCAAGTTCTAGTTGGGCAATCTATATAGAGCCCGTATGCCATCCACATCATCCTGAGTTAGATCCCTCTTTACCCCTTCATAAGAGGGATACATAATGGAGCCGGGAACGTTACTATGCCCTAGCCCTAAAAGGTGACCTATTTCATGCAAAGCCACGGTTTGCAAATCAATGGTCCTTCGGCTTTGCCATCTAGGACGCACCCACCTCCTCCAATCCCAACCCACATTCCATCCTGGTCCTACATTCCAGCTTGTTGATTCAATGCTCCATGGTTCATCAGCATCAAAATGCAACCTACCATCTTGTGGTGCAAAAGTGTGGGCCAAAACCTGGCCCGGCCCATCAAATGGGTACCCATCACCATGGTCCCCACGATGAAACCCTAGGACTATGTTAGCTAGGTTATTATACTCACTTGGCATTTCCATAAATGTGAAGTTAGAGGCTCTTGCCCAACTTTGGAAGGCATTCCTTGTTGCTAGCCTCACATCATACATCCTCAACACGTTAGCACTTGATACGAATGTGTAGGTTAGTGCCCTTTTAGACTCTTCCCATTTTGGTGAACCCGAGAAGAAGCTATAGTTTGCAAGAATCACCAACCCCTTAAGCTTATGGTTTTGGGGGGTGATAATATCAGGCACACCACAACGTGGGAGGCCCATTCTTTTGATGGTTTCGGCATCCACACGACCCGTGGGACGTAAGTGATGGAACACTTGGTATTCTTTGAGAGCAAACTCAACGTTTTTGTCGAAGTGGTTGTTGTTTGAAGAATTGTCATTTGTTGTTAGGTAGCCAAATTTTTTTAGGTAGCTTTTGAGCTCGCCCACGCCTCTCACCCTTTGTCCCTTGTTGATGTCCTTGAGTTTTCGGAGAGTTCTGGTGAATGGATGCTCGGAGACTTCTAAGGTTCTTGGCTCAACAAAGTGAAATGGATTCACTACAAAGAGTAAAAAGAATGGGATTGAAATTAAGAGATTAAGAGCCATACTAGACAATGTGGTAGCTGGGTGTTTAGTTTTGTAATGGTTTGGCGGGTAGTAAATTACATGGATAGGTGACTATTTATACACAACACCAATTAGGTGCAACTGGCCATGGACGGTGACTAAAACATTCAATTTGTATAAAATTATAAATTTTACTGATATTTTATCACATACTCTAATTAAGCTATATCATATATATATATATATATATATATATATATATATATATATATATATAATATATATATATATATATATATATATATATATATATATATGATTATTTAACACTAAAATTACAGTACAGAAATTTTCAACGAGACATTAGACATTAGTTACCACATTTAGTGATCCGATTAATTTTGACGGCTAATTAGTCACTTAGACTCAGTATTCTTCGTCCAGCATCACCAATATTAATTACTAGTCTATATCTACATATATAGCCCACCATGCGTGACTGGATGAAATTAGGCTCAGGCAGTAGGACCTGCACAAACATTTAGAAACTAAAAAAAAAAAAAAAAAAAACTTAACAATAGTAATAAAATAATTTATATGTCATTTAAAAAAATCGTCAGTAAAAATTTAGTAACACAAGTATTAGTTATAAAAATAATCCTAGTGACAAAATCTTTGGCAGTAATACTTTAACTTTTTTTTAGTAAAATATGGATTATACGAGTTTAATTAGAATCGTTACATCTAAGTAAAATTCATTTGAAAAGAAACATTAATAACAATATTAAAATTAATTATAATTTTAAAATAAAAACATAACAATACATAATCAAATGATATACTATTAAATAGATAATTATTCAATAATAAAATAATTTAATAACAATATTAATTTATTATTTAATCTTATTTTAAAATATTTAGAAAACAAACAAATGATCACAAATATCATCTCACACCAAGAGAGTCTGCCTTAATTGATTGAGGAATGTTCACGAGTTGTTATAAATTCTTTGGTAATTATTATCATTTTTATGGATAAAAAATAAATAGCCTCTATGTTAGGGTTTACGGTGGCGGGGAGGGGAAGGCGCAATGAATATGGATGTAGACGAAGGTATATTCACCCTTATTCGAGGAAGGGAGGAAACTCCTGTGAGCAAAATGGCTTAATCTTTTCATTCCTTCCTTTATTATAGGTTTTACCAGTATTTATGGCCAATCATTGGCACAGTAACTGCCTAACAGAATGAGCTAACTGTCTAACAGAATGAGTTACTACAGTTCATACACGTGTCTATTCTTCTGACTCACACGTGCTCCTTCTTACTATGATTATTACATCATAAGCTAATATGGTAACCCATCTACGTGGTAATCTTGCAAGCGCAGTGGCCTAGCCCTAGTTCGTGCTGGTCTCGTGGGTTGTACCACCAGCGTCGATGAGGTTGAACGTGTCTTCTCTTCTTCTATCTGGTGGGTGGTGCTAACAATACCTCCCTCTCCAAAATCCACCTTGCCCTCAAGGTGGTAGGTGTCGCGTAGTTCAGACCACGACTCCCAAGAAGTATCCTCTGGTGGCTCGCCGACCCATTGTGTAAGGATCAACAGGGTGGGTGGTGTTGTCGACTGATCGAGTTTAACGTCGAGGAAACATAATGGTTGTCGGAGAGGTTGCTGATCCAGGAACTATAAGGGGCAAACATCATGTGCGGCTGGTTTCGGTCCATGATGAGCTCGAAGAAGAGAACAGTGGAAGACGGGATGGATTCAGGACTCAGGCGGGAGTTGGAGTCGATATGCCACCGCTCCGACGCGCTCCATGATCTGGAAGGGACCGAAGAAACGCTCGGATAGTTTCGGGTGGGGCTGTCCGATGACGGAGCTCTGGCGGCCTGGTCTGAGCTTCACGTAAACCCATTGCCCTACTTCGAAGGAGACGCTATCTCGTTTTGCATCAGCGTAGTGATTCATCGTTTCTTGGGCCTTCTTCAACCTTTGTTGAAGCTTAGAATGCAGTGCATGGTGGGACTCAAGTAAGGACTGGGCAGCTTCATTATTAGTCGTGCCAGCCACATAGTCAAGTACGGTTGGGGGTGGCTTGCCATAGATGATTTTGAATGGTGTTAGACCCGAACTAGAATGCAACGAAGTATTGTAACTCCATTCTGCAAGAGCCAAGTATCGGAACCACGCGGTAGGTTGGGAATGAACAAAGCAACGAAGGATATTGTTCGAGTTCATCACCTCGGTTTGGCCATCCGACTGGGGATAATAGGCAGTGCTCAGTCGCAACCGTGTCCCGCTCAACCAGAATAATTCGCTCCAAAACTTGCTCAGGAATATCGGGTCCCGATCAAACACTATGCTCTTGGGAAATCCATGCAGTTTGCAGATAATGTCCAGGAACAAGGTGGCGACCTTGAATGCAGTGAAACCAGTGGGCAAGGCACCCAGGTGCACCCCTTTTGAATATCGATCAACTACGATGAGTATAACCGTGAAGCCATTGGAAAGGGGTAGGTGTGTGATGAAGTCCATTGAGAGGTCTTCCCACACCCCAGTCGGTGGTGGCAATGGCTGCAGCAGGCCTGCTAAACGCCTGGTAATACTCTTAGTTTGCTGGCATGTCGAGCACTCTTTAACAAAACGTTTAACATCCTGTTTCAGGCTTGTCCAGAAGAAATTGGATTCGATGCGATGGGTGGTCTTAGCTACACCCAGATGACCACCTAACGGAGTTGCATGATATTCAGTTAACAATTTGGGAATGCATGGGTTGTCGTTGTTTAGCCATATTATACCCTTAAACAGGATCAAGCCATTGCAAAAGGTATGGTCAGGGTAGCTTGCTGGTTCAGTCTGGATCGATGTTAGTAGTTGTTGGAATTCCAAGGAAGCTTCTAATGAGTGCCTAACGTCAGTCATGAAATCAAGTCGAGGCACCGAAAGAATCAGCAATTGCCCTACAGGCGGTGGGGCTTACGAAAGTGCGTTCGCGACCACATTGGTTACGCCGACCTTGTACTGGATGCAATACTCATAACCCAATAATTTTGAGAGGTAGTAATGTTGCTCCGGGGTCTGGATGACCTGCGTCATCAACTCCCGGAGGCTCTTGTGATCAGTTAGAATGGTGAATGACCGACCCAAGAGGTATTGCCTCCACTTTCTTACCGCCGCGACGATAGCATGCAGTTCCCAAATATAGGTGGAGGCATGGAGGAGCCGAGGGCCGAGGCCTTTACTGAAGTAAGCCAGAGGGTGCCCATTCTGCAGAAGCAAGACACCAATGGCCGTCCTTGAAGCGTCAGTTTTGATAACGAATGGTTCAGAAAAGTTGAGCAGAGCTAGCACTGGGGCACTAGTCATTGCAGGCTTGAGCTATTCAAATGCTAACTGGGATTCCGGTGTCCAGGTGAACGCATCTTTGCACAACAAGCCTGTAAGTGGGGCTGCAATGGCGGCATAGCTCTTAACAAACTTTCTGTAGAATCCCGTGAGGCCAAGGAAGGCACGTAGTTCTTTGACTGACGTTGGTGGTGGCCAATTCACGATGGCCTGAACCTTGGATGGTTCAGGGGCAACTCCCTTACCGGAGATGATATGGCCAAGTTATTTTATGTTCTCCTATGCAAACAAACATTTAGAGCGTTTTAGGTAGAACTTACCTTGTTGTAGAGTTTGAAAGATGATCTCCAAATGTTGAACGTGGGATGACAAGGAGTTGTTATACACCAGGATGTCATCAAAGAACACAATGGCGAATCAGCGCAAGAATGGTTGTAGGAGCTGATTCATGGCGGACTGAAAAGTCGACGGTGCATTACACAGCCCGAAGGGCATTACCAAGTACTCGAAATGTCCATGATGAGTTCGAAAGGCCGTTTTCTCAATGTCATCATCGTTCATCAGTATTTGGTGGAACCCCTACCGGAGATCCAACTTAGAGAACCAGGAGGCGTGGCCCAATTCATTTAATAGCTCATCGATTGTTGGTATGGGGAAGCGATCGCGAACTGTGACTGAGTTAAGTGCGCGATAGTCCATGCATGGTCTCCACATTCCGTCCTTTTTCTTTACCAGAAGCACCGGAGAAGAGTAGGGGCTCGTACTTGGCCTTATCAACCCCGCAGAGAAGAGGTCAAAAATCTGCTTCTCTATCTCATTCTTCTGGAAATGGGGGTAGCGGTACGGCCGGACGTTCACCGGAGCGGTGGATGGGTTCAAGGTGATTCGATGAACCACATTGCATGGTGGCGGTAACTGAGATAGAGGCTGGAAGAGATGATCATATCGTAGAAGAAGGTTTGCGATAGAGGAGATGGGGTGTTGGGCCGTGGGTTGCTCGGGTCGACGTTCGGGTACGAGGCTCAAGTGATAAAACACTGACGTCGAACCCGTATGAATGAGGCATTTCAATTGGGCTACTGATGTTGGTTCAGGCCCAATTGTGACATCTGCTTTTAACGAAATATCTTGGCCCAGATGATTAAAGTGCATAACAAACGTAGTGTAATCTGTTGTTACTGGTCCAAGCTTCTTCAACCAATCGATCCCTAGTATGGCATCGGCACCGCTGATCTGGAGAAGATGGAATGTAACTGCAAAGGAGTGGCCTTGCATGGCGACCTGAATATCGGGGCAAACCTGATCGCATTCCAACATAGAACCATTTCCAACTAGTACGTGAAGGGGATGGGTAGCCTGGATTGGAAGTCAAAGAAACTGTGCTATTCGAGGTTGAAGAAAATTGTGGGTACTCCCACTATCAATGAGGATGGTAAGTCGCGCGTGTTTAGCCGTGCCAAATATTCTGAAGGTATCCGACGAGGGTAACCCAGATAACGCATGGAGGCTTATGTGAGAGCAGCCGGTATCAGACGGGGATTCTGTGTGTTCACTAACAACTGCAACCTGCTCCTCCTCAGGTCCTGGCTCGATAGTCTCTGGTAACGACAATTGCTCGTCGGCGATGAACAACATTACTCGCCCTTTGCAGTGATGATTAGCGTTCCACTTTTCATCGCAGTTATAGCATAAGCCTTTCTCTCGCCGGAAAGCCATTTCCTCTGGTGTTCGTTGAACGTAGGAAGGTTTAGCTTTGCTCGTTGTGTGAGTGATATGGCTAGCGGAGGGCGGAGGTGGGACGAAGTTGCGTGGTATTGGAGCTTGCTTGTCACGTAGTTTCTCCTCCTGAAGCTTGGCAAAGGCGGTGGCTTGCAAGAGTGAGATTGGCTGAAGCGCCAGTACCTCTCGTCGAATGTTTGGGTTTAATCCAGAGATGAAACAGCTTAAGAGAAATGGAGGTGGAAGGCCTACCACGCGGTTTGCTAGCCGTTCAAATTAGGTTAGATACTCATTCACTATTGCTCGTTGCATCAACTTGAATAGAGCGCCTTTTGGATCGTCGTAGAACGTCAGAGCAAACCATGATTCGAGAGCTTGGAGGAAACCGTTCCATGACGTGATAAAGCCATTGCTGAACATCCATTGATACCATCTCAATGCGGTGCCGTCAAGGTACAGGGACGCAACGGTGATCCTGTCTTCCTCCGGTGTGTTTTGGTATTGAAAAAGCTGTGTGATCTTGAAGATCCACCCTAACGGATCGTGTCCATCAAATCTCAGTATGTCAAGCTTGACCGCGTTGCGTTGATGGTTCTGGTGATTCGCAGTGGTGGTGGTGTTCTGGCCGGAATCGTGGAGGCAAAGGTGATCCAAAATCGAATCGACCTTGCTAGAAAGGTCTGCGTAACGTTCGTTAATGAAAGCCTGACTATTAGTGAGGCGTACGATGGCATCTTCGAGGCGATCAGTGGTCATCTTTCTGGTTCCGTGGTCAGCCATGGCGATGGCGACGACGCAGGTCGAACCAGTTGTTAGGGTTTACGGTGGCGGGGAGGGGAAGGCGCAATGAATATGGACGTAGACGAAGGTATATTCACCCTTATTCGAGGAAGGGATGAAACTCCTGTGAGCAAAATGGCTTAATCTTTTCATTCCTTCCCTTATTACAGGTTTTACCAGTATTTATGGCCAATCATTGGCACAGTAACTGCCTAACAGAATGAGCTAACTGCCTAACAAAATGAGTTACTACAGTTCATACACGTGTCTATTCTTCTTACTCACACGTGCTCTTTCTTACTATGATTATTTCATCAAAAGCTAATATGGTTACCCATCTACGTGGTAATCTTGCAAGCACAATGGCCTGGCCCTAGTTCGTGCTGGTCTCATGGGTTGTACCACCGGCGTCGACGGGATTGAACGTGTCTTCTCTTCTTCTATCTGGTGGGTGGTGCTAACAATCTAACATTAAATATTATAATTAATTTTTTATTTATCATATTTATAATTCAGTTATCTGATTTTAAAATTATTTGGCAATAATGATTTTTATCATTGTTGTGTGAAAATATTTTTAAAAGTGAGCAAATAATAATATAAATATAAAATAGTATTAACTATCTAATATATATTTTTACATAGCATTTTTTTTTATCAATCAGAAATTAAAAAAACAACAAAACGAACTAAGAGCGCACATGAACAGTCCCTGCAAAATCTGGTAATTAAGGTAGCCAGATTAAGGAAGGAAGGGCACTATAAACTATCTAAGGAAGAAGATCTTCTCTCTCCTAGCCAAAATGTCAGCAAAAACATTGGCTTCCCTACAAGTGTCATTAATAGAGAAACGTCAGTCTCTCTGTTAAATGTGACTGATAGAGAAACATATATGCATATTTAATATGATAGAATTTTTTATTTATTTATTTAAATCTATGTCTGAATTATATAAGTGAAATAGATTTCTGCGCAAATTTAACCATAATAGATCAATTTCATGCATGTTCTTAGTAACTTTTAACATCCTTTTTAGACTTCTCTAGTTAATGAGTTTTTTTCTTCTATTATTTTGTTTAAATTCTGTAATTGGACTATTTGGAATTTGGCATCTAGTGTGAAGAACAAAATTCTCTAGGTAAATATATAATGGACTTCTTGGACATCATCTCTGAGAGATCATATAGTGATATATAGTTAGTAGTCTATCATTATTAGGAATGTAAATGAGCTAAAATATTTGCAACCTAATCATTCAACAGGTTAAATGTTTGATAAAAATGAATTATTTAAATAAATAAATAAACTCAAACTTAAAATTAAATTCAATTATTTAAATAAATCAGCTTAAGTTTTATAAGCTGTCATTAAGGACTTTTGAAAAAAGTTACATTTTGTTAAAAGATATTTACTCGTGGTACTCAACATGTATTACACTTTCTATGATCATTAAATCTTTTGTTTTATTTTTTATTATTAAAATATAAAAATTAATATGATTGGAGAGGTAGTTTTATTGAATTTGAAGATTCATTGGATGAAATATTAAAAGATGGAAAATGCAAATCAGTGTTCTTAGTACACTGGTTAAAAAATTAAAAATAAAAATATTTTTGCTAAAATACATAAAAATGTATTATTCATAATGTTTTAGTTCTCCTATAATTTTTAAAATAAAAAATTTATTTTTGAATTTCTTAACATATATGCATTATCAATACCCTTAAAAGATTGATGTTCACGTCCAATGAAATTAAAGTGGTAAACTCTTTAGTTAGCAGTGCAAAGTCCACCCACTACTAATTAAGGATTTTTCATTGATAGTGCCCACAAAATCGAGTCAAACGAAATGCCCCCTCGAAATAAAAGTCCAATAATAAAACTATTGGCAAGTTTCGTATAAATACACAAAAGGTTAGGTCAAGCCAACATTCAAGTCAAGAAAATAAAAATAAAGAAAAAGCTACTTTATTAAATTTAGCCCAATAAACTAAAATCTATGCAACTTTCTTTGCCCCTCTTATAAAGGCATTTAGTGATGATATAACATTTGCAGCATCAATAGGATGGAAAAGGTCCGAAAACACATTCTGAGATCGGTCCCCACAAACTTCTAACATAGGACAATAGGGGATTAGAACTCCAAAGCCACAACCACATGATATCAAGCAGATCGAAGATGGATTATCAAAACCAGCCACACGTGCATAGACACAACAAAATAGTGCCCTGATTAGTTCAAAAATACCTTGCAAATTCAGAATTCAAATAGATTAATTGTCAAACTAGGTGGACACAAGCACATACCAAATGCTACATAATTCTAGAGAATATCTTCTAAAATGTGGTGGACATGTGCACAATTGCACAAACAAACACTGAAGCCGCCAAATTTGAGTTGAGCTCTAGAATGAGAAATTTAGTTAAACAAGGTGTTAAAAGATGTGGTAGTTGATATATTGTAAAAAGCGATACAATTGTTCCTGTAGCTAGGTTTGCATCCCTCTATTCAAACTTAAGTTTTCAATTTAAGCATGTTCATTACAAAAAAAAAAAATACTATACTAATGAAAATATAATAATATAATTGTTAAGCTTACATGTATTGATCGATATATATAGACTTAAATAATCTTGTGAAATAGGCATTAAATATCCATATTATTGATATAATATATCATGCTAACATATTATATGTATCGATAATATGCATCCCCATTATTTGTTAGACCTTCAATTTGATATACAACTAGAAATTGATTATTATTAGCAAACTTAAAATTTTAAAACTTTGCCTACAAAAATATATAAGTTATCACACCTTATTAGAGAAATCACTTTGTAAGTTAGTTATTGAAACTTGAAGCAGTGAATTCTTAGGCAATGAAACTTGATATCATTTTCAATTACCATCATATGACGTATTTTCTATCATGCATTGTTAGTTTCATTTTGTCATGTTATCTTTGTTTTCTAAAATTATATATCAAAGTTTGCTTTTTGAGGATTTATGTATGATTCACTGCCGCGAGACATGGCTTTCCAAAGAGCTATATGCATTGACAATCATAAGACTAGCTATCATGCATCTTTGTCAATGCAAAATGTCGAACCTGATTCATCTCCAATCTCTCATTCACAACCTCAAGCAACTCTCAACTATCCCATTTTCTTTACCATCGTCATCCCTCAAGGCCTGAATTTAATTACTCTCTTTCCTACAGCAATTCCTATGGCAACCGCTACAAATATATCAAAGTCCTTAGGGTATATAAGATTAGAAGTGTTTTTAGAGTTTTTAAGATTTTCTCTATTTAAAAAAAAAAAACTTTATATTTTCAGAGAGAAACTCTCCAAACACTTATGACTTGTATCAAACATATCCTTACTAGTGGTGCCTCAACTATTGATATGTAATAGTTATTTAAAACCAAAAATGTGTTATTGCAAAGAGAAAGTGCTAACAACTTACAAAGTTTTGTTGAGAAAAAAACAACTAGGAAGATAGTATAAAGCACAAAACTCTTTACCTTAACAAATACTACCGAAAAACCAGAAATCCATGGTTTTACAAGCATGAATCCTCATTTTCCTTCTTCAAAATACACATAGGCTATTTCCCACATCATTTGCTTTCCCATATCAAACAAGAAAGTCAGGGTCTACCTTGAAAAAATCTCTGCCCAAATGTTGAAACCATAGTATAATTAAGAGATCAAAAATATTTTTTTTGAAAGACAAATATAGGATTTGTATTGATGTGTCAAGCATAGTTACAAAAAGCAACCTGTACAAGGTGTACAGAGATTGACACCTTTGTAAGTTATGTTGAAATCATTAGATAGGTGTGACACCATGTTTTATGTAATTGTGATTAACTTGATTGATTTTACTTAAAGAAAAAAAATCTAATTTAAAATTTAATTAATGATTTTGTATGATTTTCTGTTAGAATTTATTCGACTGAAACTTAGACTGAATTGTGGATCAAACAGTGTTGAATTTCACTGTAATTGTGAGCAGAACAATATAATGCTTAAGCTCAAAGCTGAACAAATTCGACACAATAGTTTATAAATCGATATACCATGAGTTGTTTAATCTACAGAACCCTCAAGCTTCAAGCTCATGAATTGGTTCACCTCAAAGCCAAATTCATCTGGAAGCTCATAGCAAAACCTAAGATCACAATTCATAGAAAACTTAAAACTTAGCAGCTAACTAGGGTCTAATAATGCTACTTTTGGATAAGCTCTTATATTGGTCGATCAAAGTCTTGAAACAAAAGGAAAGATCAAGCATATATAAGTCTAAGTGAGGAAAAGTATATGTATGTATCGTTTTGAAAACTAATATAATCTAATAAGATTTTTTGTCTTATCCAGGACCTAGTTCAATTATAATGATTTTCCTTAGAATTCATGGACAGTTTATGATGATTATGCGTTTTTCCATCCAATTCATTTACCATTATTTTCTATGAAAGACTTGTTATGCCATTGTTTCCTAATCCTACTTTTTTTTTATACATGAGGAAAGATAAAAACAAGCACCACACTGCCTAAAACCAGAAACTAACGAAGTCTGGTCCTTAACAGCCCTATAGAATCAGCAAAAAAACCAATTATACAGGTCTTGAGGACAAACATCAAACAACATAAGATGATTCATAACAGAAGTTCCTAATCCTACCTTTAAATTGACCAAATGAAATTTCAAAATTTTCTCTACAAAGAATATATGAGAAGGATAACTTTTTTTTTATGAAGGGGAAAGATACAACAAAAAGCAGAAAAAAGAAAAAACTATTTCCTGACTGTAGCAACTCCTATAGCATCAACAAGCAAAGGAAGAATCAACAGTGCTGTATAACTTTCATTCTTACTTACTCAATATGTTGTTTTCTATTTTAATTTCTTTGTTTTAAGTTTTAGTTGGTTACTTGGTAGAAGTGTCTAGATGTATGGACTTTCTATAAGTTACCCTTCAAAAAGAATTGAGATATCATTTATAAATACTTGCTCAAACAACCAATCTCTAACTATTAGAATGGCGATTCACATGAACTTTATCTAAGATCTAATATCAAGTTAGATTTCTTAAAATTAATTAACATTAACTAAAGCTCTCCCACAAATAAAAAAAAAGTGATCGTGTTGAAACCCAATAATTGAGTTAGGTAATTTGAGAATTTTCAACAAATTTTATATTTTGTTTTGAATCACACCTTATATTTAAGGATGGATGGATATGTAATAATAAATAACACAAGAATAAATATATATTGTAAAATTTTCCCTCTCATACATCTTTTCTCTCAATTCTTACTATTTTCTATGTGAATTAATGGAATTGTAAAATTTCATTCCATTTTTTTATAGACTTAGGGTGAAAGAAGAAACAAATGAGAAAAAAGATTTTTAAAAAAATAGAGAAAAATTGATTAGCTAGATGACAGATAATATTATAAAAAATAAGAAGAAAGACAAAAATAAAATAAGATAAAAATGAGATTGAAGAGAATGTATACAACTGAAGGAATTTACTCTAATGAGTTGTGTGTCAATGTAGACCAATCAATTATTGATTAATAAGAAAACTAAATAATAAATAATAAGAAAAATAATCAAATACTAAACTGCTCTAATTAAAACATATCAAATGATATTTATATTTTTTCTCAAGTTGGAGTATATATATATATATATATATATATATATATATATATATATATATATATATATATATATATTATAAATCTTGTTACAAATGTGGTGAACTCACAATTTCAGTTGTTGTGACAAAAAATCTCAACAGCAACCAACAAATTGGTGTGCGTGAAATATGTGAATACCATTTTTTTTTCATTAGTTTTTCCTTGCTAGTTTTTTACCACTAATTTTATTTTATATATAATTCTTACACATTAATATGTGTATATATCTTTCTGATTTTCATATAAATACTATATAGATAATATTTTAAAGAATAAATATATTTATCCCTAGAATTTTAAAGAGTTTTACACTGTATAATTTTTTCTAAGAAATAGGCAATATTGGTTCGAATCCAAATTGGGGCAATTTTTAATACATACAATAATTTTCAATTATAGTTTTTTTCTTAAAAAAAATACCTTGGTGCCTCCTATTTTTATTCTTAGGTGCAAACATTGTACAGTGTTGTCATCCATGTTCCATGAAGTAACTAACTGCTACTGAAATGTTGCTTCCTGCAACTAATGTCCTCTTTCAATACACCTTTCCTTCTTCTTCTTCTTCTTCATTGAATTTTTTCCCTCTTCAATTCCCCAAATCCAAAACCAAATTCCACATTCGTTGCTCCACTCCCGAGATTCAAACCCGAACCCGTCGACGCTCCTCCGCCATTGAACAAATCGCCAAGAAGCTCCGCAGCCTCGGCATCACCGAACCCCCTACCTCCTCCTCCTCCGAAATTCACGTTCCGTTCCCGCATGAGCTCCCGAAGCGGCGCGTGGGGCACACCTTCGAGCCGAGCTGGAGCACGCCGCTGAACCCGGTGCCGGTCCCGGGGTCCGGCATCGCGGCGCTGAGCAAGAGCGAGGTGAGGAGGCAGAAGAAACTGCGGGCAGAGGAGTCGAGGAGGAGGAAAGAATTGGTGCCCACGCTGGCGGAGCTGAGCCTCCCGGACTCTGAGATTCGGCGCCTGACCACGCTAGGGTTTTCGACGACGAAGAAGAAGGTCAGGCTAGCCAAGGCCGGCATCACGGAGCAGATCGTGGACGTGATTCACGAGCGGTGGAAGCGTTCCGAGGTGGTGAGGGTCTTCTGTGAGGAGCTTTCTAGAGATGACATGAGAAGGACTCATGATTTGTTGGAGGTGAGTTAGCAAACATGAAACACCACTGCCACTTTTGTATCCAAAGTTCTGTTTGTTTAAGCTTTTTAAATTGTTGATATCGCGGACCAATGCAGTCGCAATTGCGGTTGCGGACGGTTAAAAAACCTTGATGTTGTGACCTAAATCATGGTGGCAGAGACTGTTTTTTAAAACCTTCATTTTGGCTTCCATGGATATTTAGGGGAATAGGAAATAAGAAGAAAAAATGAATTAAACTTTTTTCTTTTCTTTTTAAGTTAAAATCAACTTATTCACTTAACTTTTGTAGAAGCTATCTCATCTAGTTTCCTCTTAGGTGTATAAATTGATTTTAACTTGTGAAACAGGAACTAAGATTTCTTTTGTGTAAGTTAAAATCAACTTATACACTTATGTTTTGTAAAAGCTCTCTCATTTAACCTTTTTAAAAGATGAGATGCATAAATTGATTTTAACATAAGCAAATATTCAATTTTTGTGCACGTTTGGGTAGCCGTCCAAATTGTTGTAGCACACATTCTAATGCAGTTCTAATGCATAAGTAAGGCATGTGTTGCTTTGGCAAACGTGATTTTGATGGAAGAGGATGTTTACTAAAACATGCCCTTTATCTTCTTAAGACACTGTTTGGATAAACTTCTCTGTAAGCACCCCTAGTAAAGGAAAATAAGATGGTAAAATGAATTGACTTTGTCATATAAACCAAAATCAATTTATGCACTTAACTTTTATAAAAGCTCGTTTTATTTAACTTTTCCAAAAGTTATGGTGCATAAGTTGGTTTTAGACTTGCATATAGAAAAGTTCAACGTATTTTAGCTTCTTACTTTCTTCTTCTACAAGTGTTTATGGACAAGTTTATCTAAAAAATGACCTTATTTTCTTATCCTACAAGTAATGCATATGGAGAAATTTATCCAAATAGAACCTTAGTGTCCGGATAGAACCTTAGTGCTGTGAGAATGAGATATGGCTTTGTGGATGGCATTGTTATTTATTCTTTCTTCTGGGTTGAAATATAAGAAATCTTCTTCAGCCATAAGTAAATGTAGAAAAATCCCATGCGGTTCAAAATTCAACAATGCAGCTCTTGAAGTTGTTATACGATAAGTGTTCATATGTAAATATAGAAAATTCCCATGTGGTTCAAAACTCAGCAATGGAACTCTTCATGCTGTTAAACTGTAAGTGTTGCAAGTTTTCTGCCTGTGCACCAGCAAATAATTGACACTGATTGGCATGGTTTGACGAAGTTCAGAGTTCTAGTTGTTAATGTTGCATTTTTGTTTTCTTTCAACGCCAGTTGATATGTTTTAACTTATAATTACAGCAATGCTACTTTATTTTCAGGTTGTCTTGTTTCCAAGATATTGTTGAATAATTTTTAAAAAAAAATGATCTTTTTGTGAAAATAAAGCGTTGTATTTGCAATTATTAGTGAAAGCATATCAAGTGAAAATTAAAGCAGGAAATAAACCAAAGTTGGAGGGGCTATTTACATTTTAGCCTTTTTTTTCTCCGATGTGATATTATGATTATGGTGCCCTGTGTATAAAATGATTTGATTGTAGCTTCTTTTTTCTGTCCTTCCATTTTCAGAGAAAAACTGGAGGCCTTGTTGTTTGGAGATCTGGAACGAAGATAATATTGTACAGAGGAGCTGATTATAAGTATCCTTACTTCTTATCTGATAAAGTTACGAGACAAGACAACACTAGTAATGATGCTTTGCAACATGTCAATGCTGATGATAAATACTGTGATAAAAGTGAGAGCCACTTGTCTGAAAAAAATTCAGTGGCATGTGCTGTGGAAAATTCAAATGCTGAAACAGCAAAACCAGCTTTGATACTAGGTGTTGGTACTCCCAATAAAGTACGATTTCAACTGCCAGATGAAGCAGAGCTTGCAGAAGATACAGACTGTTTGCTAACAGGGCTTGGGCCTCGATTTACTGATTGGTGGGGAGGTGATCCTTTGCCTGTTGATGCTGATCTTCTGCCTGCTGTTATTCATGGTTATAGGAAGCCCTTTCGCCTTCTTCCATATGGTGTGAATCCTAAACTAACAGATGATGAAATGACCACATTGAAGAGACTTGGCAAACCTTTACCTTGCCATTTTGCATTAGGTAAGTTTGTCCTACTTTTCCTTACCTGACCAAAATTAGGTTTAATTTCTTTTTTTCTTTTATTTCACAGGGAGAAACAGGAAACTTCAAGGATTGGCTGCTGCAATTATTAAGCTTTGGGAAAGATGTGAGATTGTCAAGATTGCTGTAAAGAGAGGTGTGCAGAATACTAGCAGTAAGATAATGGCTAAAGAGCTAAAGGTTAGTTATTGTTTTCACTGAGAATTTTCAAATTTTATGAAATTTAGAACTTACAGTATAAATAATTAAATATAGTAAATGGAATTGTATAACCAGTCACAGTCTATGACTTCCCATTTCTTGTGCCATATGTTGTCTGAGAATGGCATTCTCTGCATATAACTGCGATTATTGACTGATCAACCAGGCGAGGCAATGCTTCTTTAGACAATGTCAATAAATTAATGTAGTGATAATATGGTGCTGACTGATTAACTGACATTGAAATTTTTACTAGTCATAAGTTGCAAATGGTGCTACTGGTACTTGTGATCACTGAAGATTGTAATCACCTTGTGATGTTTCTTTTATTTGGTGTGATTAAAATAAGTAAATTGTATCTTATGAGAACATTCTTATTGATTTGACCTCTGACATGACTTATGAGGGCAGGAACAGTAGACCTGAAGTCATGTTTAAAACTGATAAGGTTGGTTTTTGCTGTATCTCTTTTCTCTTTTTCCATCTCGAGAGATGAATAAAATGACACAAGGATCCACTATCAGTTTTAAGTTTAATTGCATTACTGATCTGGCACAACTGTCAGGGGAACTAATTAACTTAGGTTATGTAGCAATAGTAAACAAATAAATTTCATGTAAATATAATATTTGAGATGGTTGATTTGAAAGAACTTAAATACAACACAATCTTGTCTAAAAACCAAAATGATATATATGATACCATTATATCTCAGTTTCAGTTTAATAAAATATCTACTTCTCTGCAGCATTTAACTGGAGGAATTCTCCTTTCTCGGGATAGAGAATTCTTTGTTTTCTATAGAGGAAAGGACTACTTGCCAGCTGCAGTGTCTTCAGCCATTAAAAAGCAGAGGAATATTGGAATGTACAAACTGAAGTTTGGAAACAGTTTGTCAGCTACAGTCACTCCAAACCCGAAAGATGGAACCATAGAGTGTAATTCTGAAGTAAAGGGTATGAACTTCCAGAAAGATACTAAACAACGAATGTTGACTAAGGCTGAGGAAGCTATTAAAAGAACAAGCATCAAATTGTCAATGGTATGATTTCATTAAAAAGCTCCAATTTTCTGTTTTTACATTTTTTTTTTAGTTACGGATGGTATAGGTTTGGCATACAGGCATTAGAAAAGAAAGCAAAGGCTGAAAAACTTCTAGAAAAGCTGATAAATGCAGAGAGTCCCCAAGAACAAGAAATAGATAAAGAGGGTATTAGTAAAGAAGAGAAATACATGCTGCGGAGGATTGGCTTGATGATGAAGCCCTTCCTGTTACTAGGTGATTCTTGAAAATGATTTTTGATGTTCACAACCATAGATAGTTGATTATTCTAAATTTGGAATGAAACCTTTAAAGCTATTTAAAATACTTGACAACAACACCTTTTCCTGATAAGTCCTCTTTATTCTTCAGGTAGACGAGGGGTTTTTGATGGAACGGTTGAAAATATGCATCTTCATTGGAAGTATCGGGAACTTGTGAAGATAATATGTAATGGAAGCCTGGAAGAAGTCCATCAGATAGCTCTGACCTTAGAGGCAGAAAGTGGTGGAATATTAGTGGCAGTAGAGAGAGTGAGAAAGGGATTTGCAATCATTGTGTATCGTGGAAAGAATTATAGTGTCCCTGTTTGTTTGAGGCCTCAAACGCTTTTAAATAAAAGGCAAGCTTTGAAGCGTTCTATAGAGGCACAGCGCCGTGAGGTAAAACTGTCATCATCAACTTGTATTTGAGTAGGAGTGTAAGTTAACTTGTTTTCAACATTTCCTTTGTGAAAAATAAGGGTAGGGTGGGGCAGAGATTCTTTTTGCCTGTTACACCACATGTAAAATGATAACTATAGGTTGGTTTTGCATGAACTTTCAGAAAATGATCTTTTCTATATGATTTTTTTTAAATATCTTCATAAAAAAAAAAGGTTATTTTATGTTTGGATGTAAAATTTGAGAAGCACTTTTTTTAATGTTTGAATTGAACAGCATCTTTAATATGTAAAAATGATTTTTCTTCAGAAGCACAAATTCCTCGTTGGAAAAAAAAAACATTTTGTACTTTTTTCAGTGCTTCAGCTTCTTTTTTTATTTTTAAGTTCATATGATCACTTTAAAGTGTGTGTATATATATATATATATATTAAAAAAATCTTTCTTATCTTGGAAAAGCAAATTACATTTGATGTTTATTTGGTTGATTGATCGAGAGATGGTGTTAATTTTGTTACCAGTGGTCTCTATGGTGACCACTATATTGTGGCATGGGTTTTCATCCTCACCTCCTTATTCCTTTTATCTCATTTCCTGCAGTCATTGAAACTTCGTATTTTGACGCTAGATAAGGAAATAAATGAATTGAAGCTTCAAATTGTAAGTGGTCCACATTTTTATTATTATTTTGCATTTTTGCTGAAATACTTCTCCCCTTGATTTCAATTTGCAATATGGATTATTCACCTGACTAGGTTGAAGATGAGGAGGCTAACAGTAAGCAAATGGCTGAAGCGTCGAGACTTGACATGGTAAATTATCTCATGCTACTTCTTTAGCTCTATATTCTCCTTTCCTCATTACAAATACAATGCCTAGCATTTTTGTTACTTCAGAACAGACTATATGATCCATTGTAAATGTTGCAGTAATGAAGATGGGCAATATGAAAAGTGATAACAGTATGGTTGTATTTTACTAGTAGAAAATTAGTAAGAATTATTATTGCAATATAGTTACTAGTATGGTTCTCTATATAATATCTGAAATAGTTTGTGGCATGGTTCAAGGCTACAGACGAACATGAAGCTTGTTCAAATTTCATAAATTGGCATTCTCCTAAAGAAGCTTCTGGTGACAATCAACAAGCAATACAGGAGGAGCCAGTTGAGCTGATTGATAGTGGTGGAGCTCATCAAGGTGAACCAGAAAATTCCATAAGTTGGAATTCTTCTATAGAAGCTTCCATTGACAATCAACAAGCAATACAGGAGCATCCTGTTGAGCTGATTGATGGTGGTGCAACTCATCAAGATGAACCAGAATCCTGGCCTAGTTTGATTCATAAAGAAACACAGGTAAGCACATGGCTTTGATTGATGAAAATTGAACTGTTGACTGCAATCGTCTCCTGGATTATCATTTGGTTATGTCAAGGCTTCATTTGACTTGTTTTTGGCTTCGTATTTCGTTTTTCAATATTGATTTGGTAAAATTATCGTGGATTTCAGTCGGATGAAGTGAGTGATTCTGTGACTGATACCGAGCTTCACATCTCTAATAGAAAGGGAATGGAATCATCAAACTCATTGTCAAAAAATGATCGTGAACCATTAGCTCCAGTGATATATATGAGTTTGCCTTCTAGGTCTGTGCATCTTTCAACCAAAGAGAGACTTCTTCTGCGGAAGCAAGCCCTAAAGATAAAGCAACCTGTCCTTGCCATAGGTATTGTTTTCAGCTTTATTTTATTTTTTTTGCCAATATTGATTGTTCTAGGTTGTTTTAGCAGAGTAAAGATAGATAGCTAACTAGCACTCTAGGTTTTGGTCTTTGTTACTATAAAGAAATTGAAAAAACTGCTGTTGGCTTTTCTTATCTCACTTGTGCGGGGTAAATCTTCAATTGATGTCAACATCTTGAAAAATACTTTCTCTCCAGAAGGCTCTGGAACTGCTGTCTCCTGCTTTGTCTTGTGTTGTATTTCTTTTGTATTTTCCTGAAATTATGCTAATTGGGAGGAATCATCTCTCTCTCTCTTCCTTTCTCTTTTCTGTGGCCATACTATCTTTTCAGGAAAGAGCAATATTGTGTCCGGTGTTGTGCAAACAATTAAAGCTCACTTTGAAAAGCACCCTCTTGCTGTAGTTAATGTCAAAGGAAGGGCAAAAGGGACCTCAGTTCAGGAGTTGGTGTTCAAGCTAGAGGTGCACATGCAGAAAATTCCTTCCATTTTTCTCATCTCTTCCTCGTTGAACCTTTCTTGTTCTTGGGCAATAAATACTCCCTACATACTAATTTTCCTTTTCCCTGTTATTCTTGCAGCAAGAAACAGGTGCCCTTCTAGTCTCTCGGGAGCCTAGCAATATCATACTTTACAGGGGTTGGCCATCAGAGAGACGTAGCCGCCCTGCAATGCATGTTAATAAAGTGAGAAATGAGGAAGGGACAGAGCCCAGTGTCTCCCCTGCCTATGCACACAGGATCAGGATCAGGAACAGGAACAGGAAAATAAGAATAAGTATGATAGGGAAAAGAAGAATAGATAGAACAGGCTCAAGGCCAAATTTTAATTTTAGGAGAGATTCTACCCCCATCTTTAGCACTAGTTCGTAACATCATACTTCAGCACTGTGAACTCAGAGAGAAGTAATTTGGGGTGACATGGGAACATTGAAATTTTTTAGTGGGAAGAACACCAAACAGGAACTGGAAAAGAAAGAAGAAAGACAGCAAAGAGCCTTTACTAATTTTGAAGCCTTTCTTCACTCCTCAAGTGCCCAGTTTTTGTTTCTCTGGGACTGAACTTACATGTCTAGTAATATCTTCCTGGTACTTAAGACAAGGTCATCATGTTTTCCCTACCAAGCACCTTGTTTCTTAACACTCAAGGTTATCAACTCATCATGCACGATATGCTTGAATCATATTTGAGCAGAAAGTAATTTAGATACAGGCATACAGCATACGGATACCAGCGGAAGAAGAAGAAAAAATTGTATTACAACAAAACATTTAAATGGAAAAGAATACCACATGTTTGAATGTTTAGAAAGGAAAAAAATAAAATAATAAAGTTGTCTTTGTTGATTATAAATTTGGAACTCCATTACATCCATGTCTGGTATTCTCAGGTTTTCTCATCTAACTCTATACACTTCACAATATTGAAGTTCCAGTCCAGGGAACCTCAGTGGGGCATTGTTTGCCACTCCCACTTCATTATGTCTCCTTTTCTTTTTCCATTTTTATTTGTATTTCCTATTTTATCTTTATTTTAAAAAACGTTCAAGTACAATAAAATAAGTTTTAATCTTATATTTTTAGCATTATATGAAATTTAGCATATTAAAAAAATATATAATGTTAATATTTTGTTTTAGACATATTAAAAATAAGTAAAGATTCAGGAAATAAAAGTAAAAATTATTTTATTTAAATTAGGTCAAAAAATTGAAGAAAAAAATCTTTTCGATCAGGTGATAAGAGTAAAACAATTTTGGAAATATAAAATTATTATCTTCAGTTTGATTTACTTTTTACTATTATTTAATATTTTGTAACAAAAAGTGGCTTGAACATGTTTTTTAATCTTTGTATCCAACTATATTTAATTATTTTTTTTCATTTATACTTGAGAAATATTTAGTTCCTTAAATCACCTGCTAAGACATTGAAAGAACACTATTTTTTTGTTAAATATGAGATTTAGAAATCAAAAAATAAAAAATAAAAAGGAATTAGTTTTGAAAAATGTCATATATTTTTTTAACTTAAAAGGAACATATTTAAACTCTAAAATAATTATAACAATAGTAGTTTATGTCCAATAATGACGAGAAATGAAAGATTATGTTAAAAAATTGTAGTAAAAATAAAATAAGCGAAAACTAAATAATCAAATTAAAGAAGGGAAAGATGAAAATAGCTAGAAAGGAAAAGATAATGAGAAATTTTCCAAGTTATCTGGAATTGGATTAAGAAAAGGATTATTATAAATATATACTTATTTTTTCTTTTGTTTGATTTTCACTCTATTTTCTTTTTATCTCACTTTTCTTTTTCTCTTTATACCGTTTGTCATATTTATAACTTTATTTTTTATTTTTCTCTTTCTTTTGCCTAATTTCCTCCGTAATGAGTGAACATTTAGTATTTTTCTTGAGAAAAATAAGAAAAACTAGGTTATCTTTCTAATTATTTAATAATGGTGAGTTTGTGACAAAACGTACTAACTTTACTAACTTTACTAACTCACTTTTAATCTGTCTTAATGACGAATAGAAATAAATCATGAAAAAATGTTAGTAATAGAATAAAAATATTTTTTTTAATATAATTTGCTTGACATGTGAGTTTATCTTAACTTTTTTTCAACTCATTGAGTCATGCCGAACATATTAGAGGAGTTAATGACTTAAATCACCTAACTCATTGTATAATTTTCTATGAAAAATATGAGTTTTCTGGAGAATTCAACACTTTTTGTCACAACAAAAAGAGAATAAAAAGAAAAGGTGTAATTATATTAAATTATATTTAAATCCTTATTATATATTACCAAAAACTTGAAAGACAAAATATTCTAAAAGAATACTAAACACACTATGATATTTTCCCTTATAGACTTTCTTTATGATTTGTTAAAAACTATTATTTTATTGTAGGTTAAGCTTCTCATCTAATAAAAAATAGGAGAAAGAATTATCAAATAAGAAACAAAACTTTTTAAAAATATGTTTTTTTAATAAATTTTAATCAATTATAAAAAATATTTGAGAAAAAGTGTGTGAGAGTGTACATAACATTTCTCGATATTTTATCATTACAACAAACTTCTTAAACTGATGTATAGTCTCGTTCGTTATCCATGTCCATGAAGTAACCAACTTCTACAGCAATGCTGCTTCCTGCAACTCACTTTCACTACTTCCACACCTTTCCTTCTTCTTCTTCTTCTTCTTCTTCTTCTTCTTCTTCTTCTTCTACATTGCACATTTTCCCTCTTCAATTCCCCAAACCCAAACCCAAATTCCTCATTCGCTGCTCCGACACAGAAACCCTCCCGGACTCCGCCATTCAGCGAATCGCCGACAAGCTCCGCAGCCTCGGCATCGCCGACCAACCCTCCACCGCCACTCCTGGTCCCTCCGACTCCGATGCCGGTGAAATCTTCGTTCCCCTTCCGCAGCAACTCCCGACGCGGCGCGTGGGGCACACGATCGACCCGACCTGGGCGAAGCGGGAGAGGCGAGAGGACAAGGTTCCGACGCTGGCAGAGCTGAGCCTCTCGGATGCCGAGATTCGGCGGCTCACGACGGCTGGGCTGGCGATGAGGCAGAAGCTGCGTGTCGGGAAGGCGGGACTCACGGAAGGGATCGTGAACGGGATTCACGAACGGTGGAGGAGTTTCGAGGTGGTGAGGATTGTGTGTGAGGATCTCTCTAGGTTTAACATGAAAAGGACTCATGACTTGTTGGAGGTAAGTGAACAAAACCCAATTGCCATTGCTAATTTGCTACTACTTCAAAATGAATAAATGTATGCTTGGATTGAAGTAAGTTTGTTTTTTTTATGGGCACATGTTAGTTGTTAGAAGGTTAGTTTCTGTTAGCAGATGAGATGGAACCCGCGACCTTTCCTCTCTTTCCTTCTCCCTTAACCATCCAATTCACCTTATATCTCCTTTGGATTAAAGTTTGTAACCTTAAGTTTGCAGAAGCAACTCAAGTCTTACTTCTACAAAACTGAGTTTGTAGACGGAATTTATTACATGTTTGGATTAAAATATGCAAATTTAAGTTTGGATTAAACTTAAGTTTGCAAAAGCAACACAAGTCTTACAACTTAGCTTTCAGGAAAAATTTCATGTACAAACATACTTTTGGGGGTAACCAAACATGTCACCAAAATGAGTTCCCTCTCCAAACTGAGTTTGGAGCTCCCCCACCAGCAAACCAAACATAATGTGCAAATCTCTAAATGTACGTTCAGCACCCAAAAATACGTTTTGAATGGTTAAGCAAACATGCCCTAAGTTGTTATTGCTCTATGGAAATGGCACAGGGTATGGAAGCCTTGGACGTGTCACTTGGAATTGAGAATCATACTAGCTAGAATTTTGGCCATGTTTCAATAAATTTTTCCATGAGCATTTATAGGAAGGAAATAAGGAATTAAAATGAATTGAGTTTCTCCCACGAGTTATAGTAAAAAGTTATTAGATGTCTCTATAAGTATTTATAAGAGATGAAAATAAGAAGGTGAAATGAATTAAATTTCTCTTTTGAGTTAAAATTAGCTTACAATTAAACTAGTTTATAGAAGCTCTCTTGTTTAACTTTTTTGAAAGTTGATTTTAACTTATGCATGTGTTAATTTTAACTTTTAATAAAAGCCTAATTCATTTTGACTTACTATTTTCTTCTTCTACAAGTACTTATTGACAAGGTTTATCCAAACATGGCTTCTAATAAGAATGCACCTTTTACACCGTCATTCAATCAGGAATTAAGATTATTGAACTTTCTAATTATCTGATTGTAGCTTATTTCTCTGTCATTGTCAGAGAAAAACTGGAGGCCTTGTTGTTTGGAGATCTGGAAGTAAGATAATATTATACAGAGGGACTGATTATAAGTACCCTTACTTCCTATCTGATAAAGTGTCGAGAGATGACAACACTGGTGATGCTATGCAACATATGGATGAGGATGCTAAAAATTTTGATAAAAGAGAGAGTCACTCGTCTGAAAAGAATTCAGTGACATATGCTGGGAAAAGTTCAAATGTCAAAACAGCAAAACCAGCTTTGATACAAGGTGTTGGGAGTCCCAATAAAGTACGATTTCAACTGCCAGGTGAGGCAGAACTTGCAAAAGATGCAGACAGCTTGTTAACAGGTATCGGGCCACGATTCATTGATTGGTGGGGATATGACCCTCTGCCTGTTGACGCTGATCTTCTACCAGCTGTTATTCCTGGATATAGGAAGCCATTTCGCCTTCTTCCTTATGGTGTGAAGCCTAAACTAACAGATGATGAAATGACCACAATGAGGAGACTTGGCAAACATTTACCATGTCATTTTGCATTAGGTGAGTTTGTCCTACTCTTTCTTATCTAACCAAAATTAGATGTAGTCGTTTTTCATGTTCTTTTGTTTCACAGGTAGAAATAAAAAACTTCATGGATTGGCTGCTGCAATTATTAAGCTTTGGGAAAGATGTGAGATTGTCAAGATTGCCATAAAGAGAGGTGTGCTGAATACTAATGGCGAGTTGATGGCTGAAGAGATAAAGGTCAGTTTTTTTTTCACTTTTTTATGATATTTCAAGTTTTAAGGTATTTAGCACTTATGGTTTAAATATTATGGTAAATGGAAGTGTATAGCCTGTTCTGTGTGAAAGGCATTACTGCTGTCAACTATTATCATTCATCGATATCATTTTTTAAATTATTTGAGAAGATGATTAGCTAGTGTATTTCGCCATGGATGGTAATTAAATCACATATTTGCTGTCATTCTTATTTTTATGCTGGTGGCTGATCTGCAGGACCTTGAATACTGTCCTTAACTTATAAGTTTTCTACTTTTCTCATACTTAAACATATATTAAATAAGTGGACGCTAGATATGTTTGCACTATATCAATTTATTATTAGATGTTTCCAATCATCCCGTGGGTAAAATTGAATCTAATGATAAAATTCTATCACTTTTGACCCGTCATGATAACAGGAATGGCAGCCCTGAAATCTTGTTTAAAACTCACATAGTTGGCTTTTTACTTCAGTAATATTTTCTCCTCTTTAGTCCCGAGAGACAAATAGAAGAACTCAAAGATCAACTACCAGTTATATATTAATTGCACTACTGATCTGGCACAACTGTGAGGGGAGCTAGTTAAACACTGGTTTAATAGCAACATTGAACATATGTCATAATTATTTTGTAAATATAATAGTTGCGATAGTTGTTTTAAAGAACTTAACTAAAACACAATCTTGTATGAAGAGAAAAAATGATATATAATACCATTATATCTCAATTGCAATTCAATAAAAAGATATATTTCTCTGCAGTATCTGACTGGAGGTACTCTCATTGCTCGGGATAAAGAATTCATCGTTTTCTACAGAGGAAAAGACTTCTTGCCAACTGCAGTGTCATCCGCAATTGAACAGCGAAGGAGTATTGGAATGTACAAACTGAAGACTAGAAACAGTTTGTCAGTTACAGACGATCCAGACCTGAAAGATGGAACCATAGAGTGTGATTCTGAAGTCAAGGGTATGAACTTCAAGAAAGATACTAAACAAGGAATGTTGACTGAGGCTGAGGCAGCTATTAAAAGCACTAGCATCAAATTGTCAATGGTATGATTTCATTAACAAGCTCCAATTTTCTGTTTTTCAAATTTTGTTTTTTTTTTTGAGTTACAGATAGTATAGTAGCTTTCACATACAGGCACTAGAAGAGAAAGCAAAGGCTGAAAAACTTCTATCGGAGCTGGAAAATGCAGAGAGCCCCCAAGAAGAAGAAATCAATAAAGAGGGTATTACTGAAGAAGAGAAATACATGTTGCGGAGGATTGGCTTGAAGATGAGTCCCTTCCTGTTACTAGGTGATTCTTGAAGATGATGTCTGTAATTCACAATCATAAATATTTGATTGTTCTGAATTTTGAATGAAATGACTGAGATCCTTAAACATATTTAAAGTACTTGACTTTAAGATAACACCTTTTCCTGATAGATCCTCTTCTCTTCTTTCTCAGGTAGACGAGGGGTTTTTGATGGAACGGTGGAAAATATGCATCTTCATTGGAAGTATCGGGAACTTGTGAAGATAATATGTAATAAACAGATGAGCCTGGAAGATGTCCAACAGATAGCTCAAACCTTAGAGGCAGAAAGTGGCGGAATATTAATTGCAGTAGAAAGAGTGAACAAGAGCTATGCAATCATTGTGTATCGTGGAAAGAATTATAGTCGGCCTGCAAGTTTAAGGCCTCGTACACTTTTAAATAAAAAACAAGCATTGAAGCGCTCTATAGAAGCACAGCGCTGTGAGGTAAAGGTGTATTAACTTATGTTTGTATAGGAGTGTTAGCTGATTTTCTGCATTTCCTTGTGAAAAAGAGAAGTGGAAGGGTATGGTGGGAGAGATTTATTTTGCCGGGTATGCCACATGTAAAATGATGACTATAGATTGGATTTGAATCACCTTTAAAAAAAAGGATCTTTCTATATAATCCTTTCTCAAAAAAAAAAAAGAAGAAAAGTTATTTTAAGTTTTGATGTAAAATTTGAGAAGATTTGTTTTATTTTTTTCAATGTTTGAACAGTTTTTTCAATGTTGTAAACAAGATACTTTATTAGAAGCAGCAAACTCTGGCTTAAAAAAATCATTTGTCCTTGTTTCAATGCTTCAATTTTTAAAGAAGTGCTCATCTGAACTTTCTAAGACATAGAAACATGCATAAATAAGAATCTTATCTAGAAAAAAGACATTCAATATTTTATTTGGTACAGATAGTATTAATATTATGTTACTGGTGGTGCCCGACAAGTGACCACCACATGTGGCATGGGTCTTATACCTTATCACTCATTCACCCATTCATTTGAAGAGGGAATTGTCTGCTAACCTTATCTTATATGGCATAAATATCACAACCTTATTCCTTTCTCCTCACTTATTGCAGTCATTGAAGCTCCATGTTTTGAAACTAGATAGGAACATAAACGAATTGAAACATCAAATGGTGAGTGGTCCTTGCTTTCTTTATTATGTTCCTGACATACATTTTGATTTCAATTAAGGAATAGAGATTATTCACCTTATTAGGCTAAAGATATGGAGGCAAACAGTAAGCAGACTTCTGTTGACAATCAACAAGCAATACAGGAACAGCCAGTTGAGCTGATTGATAGTGGTGGAGCACATCAAGCTGAACCAGGAAATTCCATTAATTGGAATTATCCTAAAGAAGCTTCGGTTGACTATCAACAAACAATGCAGGAGCAATCAGTTGAGCTGTTTGATGGTGGTGGAGCTGTTCAAAGTGAACCACAAAACTCCATAAATTGGAACTCTCCCAAAGAAGCTTCTGTCGATAATCAACAGGCAATACAGGGGCAGTCATTTGAGCTCATTGATAGAAGTGAAGCTCATCATGGTGAACCAGAAAATTCCATAGATTGGAATTCTCCTGAAGAAGCTTCTGTTGACAATCAACAAGCTATACAAGGGCAGCCAGTTGAGCTGATTGATGGTGGTGGAGCTCATCAAGATGAACCAGAATCTTGGTCTGGTTTGATTCCTAAAGAAACAAAGGTAAACACATGACTTTGACTGATGAGAAATGAACTGTTGACCTCAATCCTCTCCTGGATTAACATCTGGTTATGTCAAGGCTTCCTTTGGCATTTTCTGGGTTCTTGTTTCTTTTCTAAAATGTTGATTTGGTAAAATTTATCTTGGACTTCAGTTGGACAGAGACAGTGATTCTGTTGTTGATACTCAGCATTGCGTCTCTATTAGCAAGGTAATGGAATCATCAATCGTAGCATCAGAGAGTGATCCTGACCTATCAGCTCTGGTGAGAGATATGAGTTCCAACGAGTTGCCTTCTAGATCTGTATATCTTTCCAATAGAGAAAGACTTCTTCTACGAAAGCAGGCATTAAAGATGAAAAAGCGGCCTGTCCTTTCCGTAGGTATTGTTTTTGGCTTTATTTTCCTTTTGCCAATATTATTTGCATGCTTATTCTAGGTTGTCTCTACACTTTGTAAGCCTACCTAAGTTTATGCTATGTAATCTTACTAAGTTTTTGTTTTGTAGCTTTCTCTTGTGTGATTTGCTATGTTTTTCTGCCCTTGGGGAGGGGGGGTCTTTAATATCTTCATTCTAGATGATGTAAATCTTCAATTAATATCAACATCTTGAAAGGTCTCCATTCTTAGATGATGTATTAAGTACTTTCTTTCCACGTGGCTCTGCAGCTTCTGTTTTCGGCTTTGCCTTATATCCCTTTTGTATTTTCCTGAATATCTTCATCTCATTATTGTTTTATGGCCATAATTTCTTCAGGAAAGAGCAACATTGTAACTGGTCTTGCGAAAGCAATCAAAGCTCACTTCCAGAAGCACCCTCTTGCCATAGTTAATGTCAAAGGAAGGGCAAAAGGGACCTCAATTCAGGAGGTGGTGTCCAAGCTAGAGGTGCACATGCTGAAAATTCCTTCCCTTTTTCTCATCTCTTCGTCGTTGAAGTTTTATTTCATATCTTGGGCAAATTTCTTTCTCTAAATCCCTGAAATTTGTTTTCCCTATTATTTTTGCAGCAAGAAACTGGTGCCGTTCTAGTCTCTCAAGAACTCAACAAAGTCATACTGTACAGGGGTTGGGGGGAAGGAGAGAAACCTAGCACTGCAATAAATTTTGATAAAGTGGGTAAAGAGGTAGCGGCAAAGCCTGGCGTCTCTCCTGAACTCTTGGAAGCAATCAGAGTTGAATGTGGATTGCAGTAACAAGCAGAACATTGCAGCTCTTTACTGATCAAAGTTTTTACAAGCATATTGCCATCATTTTTTTCCATCAACCCTAGGATTTAGACATGGAGCTACAAAGTCAAAAGAAAATTGGGGGTTGCTGGTGATGAATATTGAAATTTTAGTGTCAGGAACGTATGATTGTGCATTTGTACTTGGAGGAAGAAACACCAAACGAGAACTGAAAAAGAAATAAGAAATACACAAATGGCAGAGCTTCTGTTATTCTTGAAGCCGTTCTGAGTCCTCAAGTGCCTAAACTTTTGGTTTTTTTTTAATCCTGGGACTAACATGTAATGGCTCCCAGATCAATTCAACCAAGCATGGGTAAATGTTAAAGTCCACAATCAACAATCAAAGTCAATTATGGTGATGTGGCAAGTGATGTTTGGGTAGTTGATGTGGCCAGTGTTGACATGGTAGTAATGTGGTAGGTGACGTGGCAAAGCAGGTGCTGTGGTAGATGATTGGATGTGACTCAAGTTTTGACTTGCATGTGTAAGCATGTACGTGATCAAATTTTCGTAAAAATCTACGTACTCACGTATTAAAAAATTCTAAACTGTGTGTTTTTTGAGATAATGTCCGAATGTATGAGAACTTGTGTTGGGATGAATACAAATTCAAGATGGTGATCTGGCTCAATAGTCAATAACAATATCGAAACTAGACTCTAACCAAAATTGGTGGAGAACAGAATAGAAAACAAATTAAGGAGTTCTCCTTTTGAAGGGTACTTCCCTGATAAACTTAGTACTCTTCTAGGCGTAGTATTCTTTTGACTCGAATATTTGCTACTCTTTGAATATGAAGAGTATTATTCAATAGCCAAAACCTAGGTATGTGAAGTCTGGATACGAAATATGAGATGGATTAGATATGATCATTATAGTGAAAATTGGGTAGGACCGGTTGATTTGACTGGTCGGACCAAGAAACGGTATGCTATCCTGTCCGAGTGTCCCTTGAAATTGAATTGCATAAAAATTGGTCAGAAAATTGTTGAATTGATCCAAAATTATGAAGACCGAGCAAAAGTGATGGTTCACTGGCTTCAATGATCCAAAGTATTGTATTTCTATTTTTTAAAATTCTTCTAATCGGTGTCATTTTGCTTGTTATGCTCTTCGAGAAAGTGCAAGTGCAAAATACAAAGTGAATGAATCATTGCTTGTAGACGTAGTTCTCAGAACAGAAGCATGCGAGCCCTGGCTTCCAAGTTATTTTCTCCACCTTGTCTGAGGTTAGTTGCAGCTACAAGTGTAATAATGGACATGGCCCTATTAACCTGATGAATGGGTTGGGTTGGAGCTGTAAAAATTCAAGCTCAAACTTACTAAGGACCTTTACTTCTTGTACCCCTTTTTTTTGCGTCTACTCCCCCAACAAGATGCCAACCGACAAAAATACCACTCACCAAGCACCCCTGGCTCCCCCAAGAAACCCTAGCTATCAAAGACCACCACCATGTCCCACCTCCACCACTACCACCCAACACCACCACCACCACCATCGCAACCACTTAAACTAGCCCAAGCTCATTCGACACAGAGAAAGGAAGATGCAGAAGTTGTAGGGTGTGACGGGAACAAGGATGTTGTTGTTAACAAAGTTGTAGGGTGCAACAAGGACATTAGTGTTGTAGATGAATAGGGATCGCATATCCTCTTCCTTGTGACCTTGGTACGAGG
This sequence comes from Glycine max, assembly GCF_000004515.6. NCBI lineage: Eukaryota > Viridiplantae > Streptophyta > Magnoliopsida > Fabales > Fabaceae > Glycine > Glycine max. Next base: position 1,307,434 of record NC_038255.2, on the reverse strand, counting down.
GAGGGATTGAGGTGTAATATGAGGATACGCTAATATATATATTGTTGCTATATTTATCTGTGTGGTATCCAATCATATCAGCAAAGATTGAGATATGATTTGGGAGTTATTTTAGGAAGGTTGTTTAGATGATTTGTATATATCTTTGACTTTGTTATATTAGGAAATATGTAATCTGATAGCATAATTCTAGGAAAATTTCATGGGAAGTCAGTAGCTAATTCTTGTATATATTGTACACAGTGGTTCAATCAACGCATGCAATTCAAGATTTTGGCATGGTATCAGAGCCATGGCAGAAAATTAAAAGCCTCATACCGATGGTACCAAGAAAACACCTTCTCCTTATGATCTAAACTCAAACGACAACCCTGGGAACTTGATCACACAAGTGCAGCTGCAGGGTGAGAATTATGAAGAATGGGCCCGAGCAATGAAAATCTCGTTGCGTGCCCAGAGAAAGTGGGGTTTCATCGATGGAACCTATGAACAGCCTGACGACGGCTCACCAGAAATGGAAGATTGGTGGACTGTTCAATCCATGCTTGTGTCGTGGATATTGAATGCCATTGAACCTACCCTGCGTTCAACAGTGACATATGCGGAAAACGCAAAAGATTTGTGGGAGGACATTCGAGATCGTTTTTCAGTTGTAAATGGTCCGAGAATCCAGCATCTGAAAGCGGAATTAGTTGATTGCAAGCAACAATGGATGACCATGGTTTCCTATTATGGCAAATTAAAGACACTTTGGGACGAGCTCGCGAATTATGAGCAGATCCCTCGGTGTTCATGTGGAGGATGCAAATGTGATATTGCATCCAAACTCGAAAAACGAAGAGAGGAAGACCAGGTTCATCAGTTCTTGATGGGCTTGGATGATGCGAGTTATGGTACTATGCGGTCTAACATATTAGCTGTTGATCCTCTACCTTCATTAAATCGAGTATACGCAATTCTAGTGCAAGAAGAAAGGGTGAGAACAATCAGCAGAACAAAGGAAGAGAGAGGAGCAGTCATGGGTCTTGCAGTACAAGCAGGACATAAAAGTAAGTGGAGAGGAGAAATCAAAGACAAATCGATGGTGTGTTCTATTTGTAGGAAAGCAGGACATGATGATAAGAACTGCTTCCAAGTCGCCGAATATCCCGACTGGTGGGGTGATCGCCCACGAAGTGAAGGCGGATCTAGTGGCAAAAATCAGCAACGAAATGGGACTTCAGCTGGACGTGGCAGAGGAGGCATGGCCCGAGCTAACGCAACACACGTTGAGAAATTTGAGCTGCCTGGTTTAAGCAACGAACAGTGGCAAACTCTTGTTGAGATGTTGAACAACCGTAAGACAGATGAGATTGAGAAAATGATTGGTAAGCATCCTGATAATTTGTGGATAATAGACACTGGTGCTTCTAACCATATGACAGGGTATTTGAAGAATTTATGTCAACAAAGAACAATACAAGGATGTCCGGTGGGATTGCCTGATGGAGAAAAAGTAATTGCCACCAAAGAAGGGACGGCGATTCTTGATGGGGGTCTCAAACTTGAAAATGTCCTTTATGTACCAAAATTACAATGCAATCTTATCTCTGTGTCACAAATGATTGATGAAACAGATTGTGTAGTCCAATTTACAAAAAAATGATGTGCCATGCAGGACCGCACTTTGAAGACGCTGATTGGAGCGGGTGAGCGGAAAGATGGGCTTTATCTGTATCATGGTGTTCGAAATTCCAAGGCTTATCATACCAGTACAAAATATGACCTTGATATCTTGCATAAACGCATGGGGCATCCATCCTTTAAGGTTGTTAAATTGATCCCTAATGTAACTAGTAGTCGTAAGCATTCGAATAAAGTCTGTGAAATATGTGAAAGAGCAAAGCAGACAAGAGAAAAATTTCCCTTGAGTACTTATCGTGCATCAGGCATTTTTGATTTAATACATTGTGATCTATGGGGTCCTTATAGAACTCTTTCATCATGTGGTGCATCCTATTTTTTAACATTAGTAGATGATTATTCCCGTTCTGTTTGGATATATTTGTTGAGTGAAAAGAGGGAAGTGTCTCGAACAATGATAAATTTCTTTGCTCTAATTGAACGACAATTTGATAAACACGTTAAAGTGATTAGAAGTGATAATGGAACTGAATTCACTTGTTTGAAACAATACTTTCTTGAACATGGCATTCTCCATCAAAAATCATGTACTGGCACTCCGCAACAGAACGGAAGAGTCGAGCGGAAACATAGACATATTTTAAATGTAGCAAGGGCTCTAAGATTTCAAGGGAGACTTCCAATTCGTTTTTGGGGTGAGTGCATTTTAACCGCAGGTTACTTGATTAATTTGACACCATCGCCCATCCTTGATGGAAAAACTCCATATGAACTCGTCGATGGAACCTCTCCTTCCTATGACCACTTGCGCGTGTTTGGTTCGCTTTGCTATGCACACAATCAAGATAGAAAGAGAGACAAATTTGATAGTAGAAGCCGTAAGTGCATTTTTGTTGGCTATCCATATGGTCAAAGGGGATGGAAATTATATGATTTAGAGAGAGAGGTCTTCTTTGTCTCACGAGATGTAAAATTTGTTGAAACAGAATTTTCATTTGAAGAATCAATCAATAATCCTTCCCCAACATCACTGGTGCCCCTCATTAATCCATGTATGGATAAGGAATGTATGGTTGAAAATGGCCATGATAATGACACAAATGCTGACGTCAGGGGGGGTGCTAGTGAAGCAAGCAATGAACCCCAAAGCTTTGCACCACCACTAGAAAAACAAAATTGCATAGATGTTGTACAATGTAGTAGTGAAGGACCAGAAACAAGAAGCAACATTCCTCCCACCTCTCCACTTGGAAAAGGTCATCGGATCAAGCGACCGTCTGTGAAGTTAATTGATTATGTGACCTACACCATGATCAAGTTGAGCTCATCTACCTGTTCCTCTGCTTCATCACATGATTCAGGTGCGCGTTATCCTATAGCTCACTATGTAAATTGTGATAGATTTTCATATCAGCATCGTCAGTTTCTTGCAGCAGTAAGTGCAGGTCGAGAACCGATGCATTTTTCAGAGGCCGTACAAGATGAACGCTGGCGAGAAGCCATGGCAAGTGAAATTGAGGCACTACAAAATAACGGTACATGGGCCATTACTACCTTGCCTCCAAAGAAGAAAGCTCTTGGTTGCAAGTGGATTTACAAAATCAAGTATCACTCAGATGGAACCATTGAGAGATTCAAAGCAAGGCTAGTCATTTTGGGAAATCACCAAGTTGAAGGGCTAGACTACACTGAAACTTTTGCTCCAGTGGAAAAAATGGTTACTGTTCGTACAGTGTTGGTTGTGGCGGCTGCTAAAGCATGGGAACTTCATCAAATGGATGTTCACAATGCTTTCTTACATGGTGACCTTCAAGAAGATGTGTACATGAAACTACCTCCCAGTTTCATGACAGAACACAAAGGAATGGTATGCAAACTTCGTAAATCACTCTATGGTTTGAGGCAAGCTCCAAGGTGCTGGTTTGCTAAGCTTTCTACTGCATTGAAGAATTATGGATTTCGTCAATCTTGCTCTGACTATTCCCTCTTCACTTTATGGACTACAACTGTACATCTTGTGGTGCTCGTTTACGTGGATGATCTTATTGTTTCAGGTAATGATTCTGAAGCTATTCTTCGGTTTAAGCTTTATCTTCATAGATGCTTTCATATGAAGGATTTGGGAAGATTGAAATATTTTCTTGGAGTGGAAGTTGCTCGCTCACCCAAAGGAATTTACTTGTGTCAAAGAAAATACGCCACAGATATTATTCTTAAGACTGGGTTACTTGGAGCCAAACCAATGTCTCTTCCTCTTGAAGAAAATCATCGGTTAGCATTGGCTGAGGGTCCGTTGTTCTCTGATCCTGGTCGTTATCGTCGACTTGTTGGGCGACTCATCTACTTGTGTTTCACTAGGCCTGAACTCTCTTACTGTGTCCATACTCTATCTCAATTTATGCAGCAACCTCGCGAAGAACATTGGCATGCTGCCTTGCGTGTGGTTCGATACTTGAAAGGGAACCCCGGCCAAGGTATTCTCTTGCGCAGCGACAATGATCTGAAATTGTATGGGTGGTGTGACTCAGATTGGGCTGGTTGTCCACTTACTCGTAGATCATTTACAGGATGGTACATCTCTCTTGGTCACTTGCCTATTTCATGGAAGACCAAAAAGTAACATACGGTTTCCCGATCCTCTGCCGAAGCGGAATACCGATCCATGGCTAACACCATATGTGAATTGACGTGGCTGAAAGCTATTTTATCTAGTCTTGGTGTGCTTCACCCTCAACCAATTCAACTCTATTGCGATAACCAAGCAGTTTTTCACATCGCTAAGAACCTGGTTTTTCACGAACGAACAAAGCACATTGAGGTTGATTGTCATTTTGTACGGGATGAGGTTCTTAAGAATACTATCTAGCCGTCTTATGTTCCTAGTCGTACTCAGCTTGCTGATATATTCACCAAAGCTCTTGGGACAAAGCAATTTTTGTTCTTGTTAAGCAAGTTGGGCATCCAAAACTTGCATGCGCCACCTTGAGGGGGGGGTAATATGAGGATACGCTAATATATATATTGTTGCTATATTTATCTGTGTGGTATCCAATCATATCAGCAAAGATTGAGATATGATTTAGGAGTTATTTTAGGAAGGTTGTTTAGATGATTTGTATATATCTTTGACTTTGTTATATTAGGAAATATGTAATCTGATGGCATAATTCTAGGAAAATTTCGTGGGAAGTCAGTAGCTAATTCTTGTATATATTGTACACAGTGGTTCAATCAACGCAGGCAATTCAAGATTTTGGCAAGGTGCAAATGTCATCTATGATTGATGTTCCATTTTTGTTATGAAGAAGGAGGGAGAAACAAAGGGAGTCAAATTTTGTTATGGAGAAGGGGGAGAACAAAGGGAGTCGAATTTTGTGTTTATTTTCCTTGTGGAGATGTCACCCCCAATATGGGGCTAGGCTAGTTCAGTGGCTCATATTTTTTTATAGTTAGTCAAATTATAGATGATAAATTTAATAGTGCATGTATTGTCAAAGTTCATTTTAAGGCTAATTTTGTATTTGTTCAACCATTGTAATTAGGATCTTTGCTTTCTCAATGAAATTCTGAGATATTCGCAAGAGCTTTAATTCTTTCAACTTATTATAAGACTAATTTTTTATTTGAAGTTCAATCATACTTAAAATTCATCATTTCTATCAAAAAGTATATTACATGAGAATCAAATTTAGATTCTTCTCATAATTTCAACATTGTTATCAATTGGATTAATGTTAATTTTTTATGTACATTGAGTTTTGATTAACATTAGTTTATTGTTACAATTGATGTGTTTTATTTTATTTCTATTATTATGTATTAAATTTTGCTATTTTATAGTACAAATGATAATTTATATTTTTTTATTTTAGCCAATAATGGTTAAACACATATGTCTCAAAAATATTCTTTCTAAATAAATACAAAATAGAAAAACTATCTCCGTTTTATTATTGTGGAAAAAAAATCCTATTAACAAATGTACCACTTCACATTTCGCAATCTTGACTACTGTTATCCCAGTCACAGTACACTTCTTCTGGTCCAACTTTTTACTCTAGTCAAACTTGTCAGACAAAGAGCCAAGTAGAGGTCATAATGTGTACTAAAACCCATATGTTTTCGTGTGATAACATTTACATGCAGGTGTAACGTGAACAAGAAAGACTTTATTTTGTTGTCCCGATAAAAATAAAGTATTGTATTAACAAGTTTTTTTTAATAAATTTATAGCTTTCTAATTGATTTTGTATTATATAGAACTAGAAGAATATCAATATATAGTTTTTTTTTGTTTTTTATTTTATTTTATTGTCCCACTTTTATCTTTTCTTTTTCCTTAATTTTTTTCACACGCGTTTTTTATTGTCTTTCTTAGGTATAGTTTAAAGTGATTATTATAAAAATTATTAATAATTTTCAATGATACGCTAAAATAAGAATAAGATTGCTTAAGAGAGTAAATTATTACCCTATTAAGATATTATGATAAAATTTTTAAATCAATATTTACTAACGATTTATTATTGGACTAGTCTTTGAAATGAAAAAAATATTTAAAATTACAAACTTGGAAAAAAAATTATATGATTTTTATTAAATGTTACGAGGTTAAAAAGGAAAAAATAGAAACCAGTATCTTACGTACACATACAAGCATAAGTATAAGGTAATGTCAAAAAAAAAAAAAAGCATAAGTCTAAGGCGTGTGTAGGGAGTTAATTTGTGAGACGAGGTTATACTATCTATCGTCCAATCTTAAAATTTTTATCTGACACATTTTTTAAACTTGTTTTTATAACTATTTTGAAACTCGAATCTATCCTTAACAAATAACAATGGTTTACAAGTCTGATTAAAATAAAGTATAAATAAAACCAGAATATATATATATATATATATATATATATATATATATATATATATATATATATATATATATATATCATCTCAAATTGAGATTTTTAGTAGATACAAATAAATTGTAAGTGAATAAATTACGTAATTTCAACGTACAAATGCGAATAACATTACTGTTGCAAGTTTCCGTAAAAAAAAAAAACAGTATTGGCGCAAGTTTAGCTATGTCTATGAAAATAGAAGAAGAAAACAAGGGAAGGAAAGGTGAGAGGAGTACCCATATTTATTCGTCAAGGGTCGATAAGAAACCTCAAGACTCAATTAGTTTTCTCTATTTGAATAGTATTTTTTTTTAGATACAGTCTATTTGATAAGTAAATTTAATAATATAAAAAAGTGAATATTCTCTTCAGAAAAAAAAAACTAGTGAATATTATTTTATTAAAATAATATTAAAAATATATTTTTTCCTAAAATATAGTTTTTATGTCTAGGTCTGGTCAGGATAACGCAAATATTGGCTTGAATTTATCTTAACCCAATATAAATCTAAACGGGATTTAGGATAGGACTTCTTATTGTTTGAGAGATAGGTTCAAACTTGACTAGAGGCACCCAATATATATATAATTTATTTGTTTACTTTTATTATCAATTTTTTATTATGAAAAGGTTTTTTAATATATTAAATTTTTATTATTATATATAAAATCTTTTATATAACTTATTTGTTTATTTTTATTATCTTTTTTACTCATTTAAATAAGTAGATAATTTCTTTTTATAATTTTCTCTCTTAATTCTATATATAAAATCCAATCCTTCGTAGAATCAACAAACTGGAAATAGCCATGTCTTCAACATTCCTTCAATACTAAGCTGCCACAAACAGCCCAAAATCCCACAATGAAGCCAAGTCCTATGCTCAAATATAACCATAACTTATCATGGGAACTGTCTAGATCTTCATCTGTGGTGTTTTCATCATCATATTCTGAACACTTAATGGACAAGGGTGTCCCACAAAGGTGTGGATTACCCTCATAGATGGAGGGATCTGTCAAAGTATGAAACTGATTTGCTGTGGGTATTTCACCTGACAAGTTGTTATAGGACAAGTAGTTCAAATGTCCCAAGAAAGTCAAGGAAGCCATATTTGAAGGAATTGGACCTGAGATATGGTTGCTAGAAAGGTCAAGGCTTTCCAAATGATGTAGTGCTCCAATATTTGTTGGTATGCCTCTAGTGAATTGGCAATGAAAAGGATTAAGGAACATTTAGACTTTGTTTAAACTTAAGAAGGGCTTTCCTTGAGTGTTTGTTGCATCTTACACCCACCCATTTGCAGCAATCACTGCCAACCCATGAAGATAGGCAATGAAAAGGATCATTTAGACTTTGTTTAAACTTAAGAAGGGCTTTCCTTTCCATCTCAATGCACTCAAAACTATTATTCTTAACAGCACAATTAGGCCCAATAGCTCCCATGACATCAGATATCAGGATCAATAATGCTAAGGCAGCACACTCTAATATTTTCCACATGCAGTGCCCAAATCCACATTGTCTATAAACAACAAATATTTTGTTAATGAGACAGAATTATACCAAAACATTGAAAACTGCCAAATGACAAGTTCTACAAGATATCATCATATAGCTTACACAATTATCATCAATAAGTTAAATTACAATCCATTTGTTAGTGCAATAATTTATACTAGTTCAGAAACCAATATTGCATGTGCAACCATCAAAACACTAATAGCTATAAACTTGCATCGGCTACAATAAAATATAAATGCAGATCTTATAAATTCGTCAACAAAGGAAATTAATCACCAAATGCTTATAATCCAAGTTCAAGGAAACCAGTTTACAAGTTTTAATACAGGACATTCAAGTCATATGACTGACTCAAACATTATGTTGATTTCTCTGAAACCGAGTTAAATTCATACGGGGCAGATTTCAAAAACTATAAAATAAATCAGAAACTGAAGATTTTTCCACCTATCATATAATTCATATTAACGTTAAAAAAGAATGAGAATGAAAGAAAAACATAAGATTAAGAACTTGCTCCCATTGTAATGATGAACTCCAACATTTGCCAACATAGCATAGTATTCAATCTCCCACTTCCTCAAAGGGGAACAGTTGTTAGCAATGATAATCAATTTCCCTGCAACGAAACAATAATATGGTTTTATATCCGCATTAATTAAAAACAAAATTACAACTGCGACCTAAACACGATTAATGAGAAGTCACTGAACACTATTAATGAGAAGTCACTAAAGGGCTACAAAACTCGCTTATAACCAGTAAAGTTTTTTTTCGTGAAATGTTTTGAAGAGGAACATAAACTCCATGGCCACAAAAGCCTTCAGGGAAATGTTGGAGTTTTGAGGATACGTACCCTAGTGGAGGCTTTTTAACATCCTCAAAAGTGATGCTTCTTCGTTCAATATCAACAACCCTTGAAGGCACAGTAATGTAACAATCAAATAGGGGAAATGAGAGACTGACCTAGCTACGACAATGACGACGATAATTGAACAATGGTCGAAGATGTTCGACGATGGGGCGAGGTGATGTCGAAGATAGCTACAATGGAGACGGTGAGCTCAGGGAGGGTCGAATGTAATGTACGTAGTCCAATAGTGAGTGAGGGCACGAGCCTAGTTTCACATGACTAAATCACGGGCAAATCTAAGACGGTGCTTTCCAAAAACGTGGTGGAAAAAGGGGAAAGCAATGTTCAAAGACGGTCTTTTGTAGCACCATCTTTGTTGGCCAAGTTCCTAATTACAAAAATGTCACCGCTTTAGTAACTACGACGTGTTCTGAAGACTGATGCAGAAGATGCGTCGTAAATTGTTGTTTTTGTAGTAGTGAACCTTAGCTCTGCTAAGACGTTCATGTTGTATCTGGGAGGTTTGCGTGGGATACCTCGGATAAACCTTTTATGTCAATAACTATCACGCCTCATGAAGTTCAACCGTGTTCATGATTTTTTACTTCAACAACAACAATATAAAAGATTTATATCATGGTTGAAGCAACAAAACCTATCAACAATGTTGATGCTTCCAACCCCACATTATCATTAAAGATACAAGTAGGAAAGAAAGTGTTGCAACAAGTACCAAAGCAATGTTTGTCAAGGCAAACACGATACAAGACAAATCATCTCATAAGAGGTATGCCAACAAAACTAACAAAACCGATCACAATAACAAGAATATGTACAAATATAATAACCTACGTGTTGCTCCTTCTAATCCCATGTTCTCTCTATCAGAGTTAACCTTATTTTTGTAGCATTGTTGGAAAAGGTTGGGGTAAAGATATCCTTTGAGTTTGATAAGACAATTATGACTAAGAATAATGTATTTGTGGGGAAGGGTTATTATGATCAGGGTTTCTTTATGCTCAATGTTTATGAAGTGATTAATGATAATGCATCTTCTTCTTCTTCTATTTTGTTGATTGATTCTTATGATATATGACATGCTAGATTAGGACATGTGAATCCAACGTATGCTATGAAATTGCAATGACTAGGTTTAATTAATATGCATGATAAGCAAAGAAATGTGAAACATGTGTTGAATCAAAATTAACTAAGAAAACATGTTCTTCTGTATAACGTGAAATTGATCTTGCTGATTTAAAACAAACTATGATAAATGAGGTAGTAAATTGCTACAGAGGCAAGTGATTGAATATTTTATATTTCAATTTTGCTATTACTATGAAAAAAATGGATATTTCGTAATGTTTCATCATAGCATTTGAAATGCAGGTACTCTGATTTGTGATCATTTTCCATTGTATAGTTCATCGTAAGTATCAAAATATAAAAAGTAAAATGAATGTAGCGACAGGCACCGCTGAAGATTACCAGCCCAATTATCTTGCTTTTATGGGGTAATGTCTAATGCTATCAATGTTTTGTCTTTACAAACTTTCGGGGTTCTATCTTCATATTCTATTACTTTACTACATAGCCTAATGAAACGAATTATATATATTTTGTTATAGTAAATCTGATTTTGGTTTGGGCATAAAAAAAATTGGTGTACGAGAAAAGTAGGTGTTGTGTTGCAACTTATTGTAGTATTGTTTGTTTTGCCCCACCATTATTACTCTTTTGCATGACTGGCTTTATTCTTTCACCTGATTACTTGATCAATTTGGTTTAACATGTAGAGTTAAAGGCTGCTTGTTAAAGTATAAAATATTATGGAGAAAATATAGAGTGATATGATTTGATGCCTTGTTGATTGATTGGTTCTATGTAGATTAATTCAAAATTAAATGTGTATTTAATTAAAATTAAAATTTAATGTTATATCAACTCATTCATTTTGAATATTATATTTGAACGTTTTTGTTATTTAATTATTTACAATTATCATTCAATTGTTACTTTTTAATTTTTATATATTTATTTATATTAATATTTATTTAAAAACAATTTTCTTTAAAAAATATTTAATTAAATGGACAAGTTATGACATTTAAATTTAAATTTAAAATTTAAATTTTCTATTATTGACAATAAAAGTTAAAATCAAAATGGGGACAATGGCATTATAAGCTCATAATTGGTGATAAAAGAAAAAAAAATGTTGGTTGAAGTTTTTTTTTTTTTGAAAAATGATTTTAAAAGGAAATGAGATCATTGATTTTTGTTTGACTTCTTCTTTCTTACTTTTTTGTTTCTTCTTTGCTTCTCTTTATTTTTTCTTTGTCTCTATTAAATCTTCTCTCTCTTTACTCTGGGTCAATTTTATTTTTTTTGTTAATTTTGTAATCTTAGCTCTGCTAAGACATTCTTGAGAGATTTGTGTAGAATATAACAGATAAACTTTGTAGACAAGTATTACACATTAAGAAATTCAATCATATTCGTGATTTTCGACTTGAAGAGTAACAAAATGTTGTCTAAAATTATAAATTTTTTCCTGCCAAAAACAACATTTGAAAATCCATTGCTTATCACTACCTAATGCAAGGGTTTTTTTTTTTGTTGCCTCCAGGGAAAGCCATAGGCCATAAATGTTGTAGTGCATTATGAAGAAGATAAAGTTCTCCTTGGTATGTAAAATTGTCTACGGCAGACCCACGTTAGCAAAGAGACAAGCAAGCAGCATATAATAGTATTTTATTGACTTTACAGCGGTATAGATGATAGATTACTACTGTGTAGAAAGAGAGAGAGGGTAGACCTGACCTAGGCAATACCATAGGTTTCATAAATGGATGGAGTGTTTACCATGTCAGAGATAAAGCGAGGGTGCACAAAATCCTTGAACCTCTTCTGCCTCTGTTTCAACGCCAGAAATCATCATGTCCCTCTGCTTTGTTCTCTATCGCCATCATTGTGCCCACATCATCCTCCTCCTCCTCCTCTTACTTTTCTCTTTCAACCACCCCCTCAAACCTAAACCCACCAACATCATTACTACTACTCACATCTCACTACACCAAAAAGAAAAAAAAAATTAAGAAGAAGATGAACAAGAGCTCAATATTTCCACCACTCCCATCTTGTGTTGTTGTTGTTGTTGGTTGAAGAAAGAAAAAAAATACAAACACAAAAAAAAAGCTAGCCAACATCATCGATATCACTTTCTTCTCTCTGAGACCATTGTTCCTAGTTTCTCACCGAACAAGGGTATGGTACTGTCTCTCTCTCTCTTCATTCTTTCTGGGGGAATCAAGCGTTGTGGTCCGATCATTAATTAACTTTGCTTCATCCAGCAAGTTTGTTAATTTGACTAGTCGATCTACTTTATTAATAGCTTTTTAGTGCATGCTCTTTTTGTAAACTTTTTTCCTTAATTGATGTGGGTTTCTTTTCTCGATCTCTTTTGAGTGTTTACATATCTAGGGTTTATTTATATGTTGTATCTGAAAAGTTAAAAAGTTTGCAAGCTTGTTATCTTATGTTATTGGTGTATTCCTGTCTTCGTGTTAGTTATAAGAGAGTATTGATCTTTGTTGCTTTCAGCAAGCTGTACAATTCTGGTTTTTGGTTTTCCTTCTTTTTGTATGAACCTCTCTTTTATATATGTATCTGGGTTTAGTGATTCTTATATTTATTTATGTTTATCCCATCAAGGTTTTAAGCTTGTGAGAGAAAATGAATTAAATTTGAATTTTCTGTTAGATCTATATGTCATGGTTTTGCTTACAGTTTTCTCCTTTCACATCTGGGAGACTTCTCTGGAGAATTACTTAAAGAGCGATATAGTATTATAATTACACGGATATGCAGAATAATATTGAATACATAACATTAATTATTACATGTTCTTGAGGTTCTGGGAAAGTTGAACCCATCTGAAAGCATTCAAAAGCATTTTCATAATGAACAATTTGGTTTTTGCCTTTTTTTTTTCCTCCTATTGTTTTTTTTTTCTCACCCAGGTTTGAATGTGGATTAACGCTTGGAATTCCACGAGGTACCTTAAAAGTTGAACACAGATCCTTCCACTGCATAAGTGTATGATTACAAAAATTTTCGAGTGTGTTTGATTGTGCTTTCTGCTACCCTAGGTTTTATTTGTTCGTGATCTATATTTTCCAAATTTGGAAGGATTTATTTTCTGAAAATTAAATAGGACCTGCGCGTGCAAATTAAAATATCAGTTTAAAAGGTATTGAAATGAAGATCTATGATATATATTTTGACTGATAACACACGATATAAAGCAGATCCATTGATTGATGGCTTTTTGTTTGTTCTTTTTTGGATGATATCAATATCAAACATCCAATATATGTTATTTTTATGCGGGACTGTAAATATTATAATATAGTACTAGTATATTGCAATATTATAATTAATGTAGCAGGATATATACTTATTTAATGATATCCACCTTATAATAATTAGTTATATATTGCATGCTTCATAACGAGATCTGTGAAATTGAATAATCCTCATGATTTCCTTGGTCTTGAAATTCGTTAAGATCATTAATTCTGATGCATTCGTAAATTAACTAGTTCATCATTAACAGTTCTTATTTTACATTCATCTTCATTATATTTTTAATTCATTTATTTCTTTCTTCTTTTTCTTACTTGATTATTGATCACATGTGTTACTGTTTTCCTATCTTTCTTAGTATTCCTTTTTAGTATAATTAAAATGGTCATTTTATTAATATTTTTGTAGCTTTTTAATTAAACAAAATATAAAATAGAGTCTTAATTACATCTCTTTAGTTTATTTGAATGAGAGAGAAAAGGTTTTGAAATTTAAAGTGTGAAGAAAAAAAATACTTTGTTTTTGTTTTTCTTTTTTTAAATATCATGTTCTAGTTAATCAACCAAACAAAAATATATTTATAGAACCCGTATTCTCTTTTTTTTAATCTTTTTGTTATCACAAGGACAAGGTGAGAAGTTCAAATTTTAATTTTTTTAGCACGTTATGCGTTCGAATATTAGCCACTTACCGACAAAGTGAACACCCTATATATTAAATATATATAGAGTAGTTTTTTTTTTTTTAAAGATCTAACTATAATAGTTCACAAAAATAACGTATATAATTGACTATATATTGAACCGTTTTAGTATCCCACTGTCATACATATATTCTACGTACTACGTACGATCAGGGTTCACACAGGTCATCTTCATGAATTGCGATCAAAACGCGTTCTATATATAGACATTAATCTTTTGACTTTGTGGCCTTTTTTCCTTTGTGCATGAAGATAATAATTTCTGTCACAAATTTAGAAGCACAACTACGAACTTGTTAATGATAATATGCCCTATATGGCTAAACGAAACAAGGCAATAAATTCACATGTTAGCGAAAAGGGTGTCATAAAAAACATGCTAATAATCAATAATATACAAATAGTTAAATAATAGCTTTTTCAAACATAATGATCTTGTACAACTAATATTTTGAATTAACCAAATGCACCAAGAGCTACAAGCCACGTTAGTTTTGTCAGTTCTGAAACAACAATCATCTCGCTAGCTGTTTACCCCCCAAAAAAATAACGTGTCTTGGTCTCACTGTTTGATTGTTTTTCAATCTTCGACTTAAGTCAATTAAGCTTTCTGATTTTTACGTCGAAGTGACAATGGCACGATGATTTGGAAAGTAAAGTAAAGCACGAGAGAGCGTGTGGAACACGAAAAGTGAATTACAGTGCTTTGCTACCTTGAGCTAATTGAAATTAGTACTGAAGATGTTTCTAAATCCAGTGCTGAAGCAGTTAAGATCAGAAAGTTAATGAAAATGCATGGAACCTATATAATAAAAAGTGTGACATAAGATTCAATAGAATGTAATAAAATTATCATCAAACACGTTCAGTTAATGTCAAATTATTTTAACTTCATCTGTGATTTTGATTTTAAATGTATGCTTTTTTTAAATACTCAAAAGTCAAAAAGAGTCTTGTAATGGTCCAACTTGGCAGAAATGTCTCCATACTCCAATAAATAATGACGGAGCTTGATAAATATTAATAAAAAAACTACCGAATAAAAAATAGAAAATTCATTTGTAAATTTTTTGTGTGAAAAATCAATAAGACATATTAATTTATTTTATATATATAAATATATCACATGCCTCTATTCGATTATTAAACGCTGAATTAAAATTATAGAAACATAGTGACGGTTTGGCAAAAAAAATGATATAATTCGTATGTTTAAATAATTTTTCATAATAAAGAGAAAGACAAGAGAGAGAGAGAAAAAAAAAAGAGCGACAAAATAATTAAGTTGATGCAAAAAATAAAATAAAAAATAGTATATTACGGTGGTTGCCTGCTACCTTCACTGGTGTCACTCACAATTGGGATGCACGAAGACCTCTCATAGAGAGCTGAGGACATTTTTGGCCTTTTGCTTAGATTTAATTTTCAATATAGGGTGTACTTTGAAAAACATTGAGTGGAAGAAGCAATTGTCTTGTTTTGCTAAAAAGAAGTTAATTCACCCAAAATATAAACTATAAAGTATGCCTAACCTAACACATTTAGATTATTGCTATATCCACTTCCCAGTTCTGCTAAGTACACTCCTCTTTTCATTTTTTACAATCAAAATGACTTAAATAACCTTATTGCTGCACAACTTTTTCTTCTTTGCATACTCCCATTTTCAGAGCAAATAAACACTCCCTTTTTTCAGAGCAACAACATATTCCCTTTTCTTTCATCAGATATTCACAGCTCTCCTCTCTTGCACTCCTTTCACCCCCTTCAATCTCTTTGCCAAGTCTCTCTTTGTTCCTTTCTTTCTTAGTCTCTTGCCCTAGTGTTAGGATTTTTTCATCCTCTAAACATTGAGTTGTTGCAGCAGAATGTCTCTTGAAATCGTTCATATTGAAGGACCAATATCAATTATGTGCATGATTGGATTGAAGTTTGCAAAAGTAACAAACATAATTTCCAAGCATAATTCTAGTCACAAACATAATTTTGGGGAGTAATCAAATACGATCTCAAACTTATTATTCTCAAACATAATTTTGGATGTTCCTAGGGTAAAACCAAACACGCCCTATATAAATATACTTTCTCCACTTCAATTGTTTCACTATTGTACAACTTTTCCGTTTTATACGAGATTTGTAAAGGGTCAGTGTTATGCTTGAATTTTTTTGGATATTTTTCTTAACATTTTGGAAATAATTTTTGGAACACAATTTTTTTTTTTTTAATATTCCCAAAAAATACTTTCTAGAACACAAAACAATATTATGAATATATTTTCTAAAATGTTAAAATAAATTTTTGTTTCAAAAAGTACTTTTTAGAATGTTAAAATCAAAACATTGTTCTAGGTACATTCCATAATAATGGTTTTGTATGAATGTTATGGGTTTAAAGGGTATACATATGATAATAAAAATAGAAAAACACTTTGCAAAAAGGAAAGTGGATATAGCAAAAGCTCAAATTTAAACACGTTAGTCATTTGATTCACAGTTGGCCCAATTAGTTTTAACACCAACCATTCTCACACTTTTTTATTAGATGCACATGTTGTGAGTAAATTAATTATGCTTCCATCTCAAATAAAGAAAACAATATAAATTGTATTAATTCTGTTTTACTGAGAAAAAAAGAGATAATGAAACTTAAATTTAAGATCTCATATAGATTTCCCAATTCCCTTATAAAAACCAATAAGTTAAAAAAATGTATGAATTCTTCCTAAACTTGCAAAATGAAGTAAAAAGTTAATATCTATAAAACTATTTAAAAATACATTAACTTAAAAAATAAACTAACTAACTAGTGCTAAATAAATAAATAAAAATAAGAGAAAAAATTCATATATTAATAATGTAAAAAAATTTACATAATCATCAAATTATAATTTATTATATATAATAAATTTATCAACTTTTACAATAAATATTTTAAAAGTTTTATAACGATAAATTATGATTGAATAATTATCGTTGCAAGAGGATTAAACTCAAGAAATAAACTAAAAAAACAAGCACAATGCATATTTCATTTAAATTTGGGGTAATCCAAAATCCAAATCTGAAGTTGATGGATGAGGAGGTGGAATATAATGTGGATAAGAAGATGAAGAGAGCCAAAGAATGATGGCATTGCCTGGAACCTGAAACCTCAACGTCAACAACCACCTAGATATTTTAACAACGAGTGGCTGTTGCAACTTATATTATTATTCCATAATAATAATAATAATAATAATAATAATAATAATAATAATAATAATAATAATAATAATAATAATAATAATAATAATAATAATAATAATAATAATAACTCCTTATATTTTTTTAAGAAAACATGATAGCCCCAATTTTATATTCCTTTTCGTTTTCTAACAAATTGCAAAAAACCAAGCTACTGTAGATCACAACATTTTTTTTTAAAAAAATATTTTTTTGTAAGAGATCATCCTGATTTTTTATATAGGACTTATTGATAATAAAAATTCTCTCTCTATATTTAAAAAAGTTTTTAGAACAAATCACAGATATCCTTATTTAAAGAAGAACAGATTTATGCTTAAATAGTTCATGTTTGTGTTTATTTAATTTTGACGCTTGTAATTTTTTTTTGTTTATTTTTAATTCGAGTGAGTTTTCTTTTTTTTTTCAATTTTACAATAAAAAGAAAAAATAATAAACAAAAAATATTAAAAACCAACATTAAAAAATAATTTACAAAAATTAAATTTATATTTTAAAATAATATTATAAACAATAGAATTCTCCTATAAAATATTTCACTATTTAACACAATTTCGTATACATACAATAAAATCCCACGCCATTTAATTCAAGGAGAATAAAATTTAAAAACAATAATTAAACTAAAATAACCTATCTACTTCACCAATTAATTTATGTACTAATGGTTTCCATGGTCATAAATAATATATATATATATATATATATATTTATGGTTTACCAAAAATAACGAAGATAAGAACATATAAAACCCAGAGCACACAAGTGTTGTTTTGTTTCGGTCTTTCTTTCTCACACAATCTGGGAACAACACACACAAACCATTCCCTTTTCTCGCTCCGGCAATGACCACCCAAGCTTCCACCTTCGCCGTCGCCGTTCCCTCCGTCACAACCCCCTTCCGCAGCCACCGGAATCCCTTCGTTGTTCGAGCCCAAGGTACACTTCATTCCAATGCTGTGCTTTGTCTCTCTTTTTTTCCCGCTACCCAATTTCTTCCGATCCGATTTTCAACGCCCCAGTTAGGTCTTAGTGTTGCTCCCCAATTCTTCTCTTCTCTTGTTTTTGTAAGTTTCATCATTGTGTCATCCAGGTGTTTGTGGAAATGCTCTTAAGTCCTGAAATTCGGATTTTTTTTTTTCTGAATTTACCACAATTAATTTTGTAACTCGGGAATTGGGTTTTGGGGTTGAGGCTCGTGTTTGTCAAATTTGAAAGCTTTTTGGCTTTTGACTGAACTTGAATCTGCTGCACATGCATTGCATGTGTGTAGAGTGTAGACCGTGGAGGTGTTTATAAAAGTAATAAATTAATTCTCTTCATTTTCTTTTTCTTTTTCTTTTTTAAAAAAACCGTGGTTTATTTGTTTAACTTTCATTTTTAATTGAAGATCAGTTTTCTGTTTGTAATGGTTGTGCTTTCAATTTGATGGTTTGTTAAAATTGCAGTTCAATGGTAATATTTTTCTTGTTTCAGCGGAACCTTCAGATAAATCCGTTGAAATTATGAGGAAATTCTCAGAGCAATATGCTCGTAAATCAGGAACATACTTTTGTGTTGACAAAGGAGTCACTTCTGTTGTTATCAAGGTACACCCTCTATCTTTGGCATATTATTATCTTATTAATATGATTTTTTTAATACATAGTTTCCCTTTTAGTTTGAGTAGAAGGCATTGCCAAATAACAATCTCATAGTTTGATACTCCTTTAGTTGATGATATGAATCTTGGGGGAGTAAGTCCTCTTAGTCCTTGAGTATCGGGAAGTTATGCAGTTTTGTAAGAAGTGAAAGTCATGGGAGGTTCATTGTTGTTGGCATTGTTGCATTTCAATATAAATTAAAATTAACTGTTAGAAATTTCTAATGGGTACATCTCTACCTATTTTAGTAGCATATCAAGTGCAGTGTACATTAGGTTCTGCCTGTATTTCTTACATAAGATTGACAGTCTCCAAATTGTGCTGGAAGTCCTGGAACATATTCCTGCCATTAGTCATTTTCTCCAAATTTCCTTAGATATTTATCAAGCAATCCATCTTTTTATATTAGTATGATATTAACTAGATTTTTTACTCTGTCTGTCACCTTACGTGTTTAAAAACCAAGGAACTTCTGTAGGGGTTAGGGATATTAAATTTTATTTTTTGATAAGACCAGTGGGGGGCATCATCTTTATTGTTAAAGAAGCCCGGATTATTTGTAATGACTACTAGGTTTTCTTGTCTAGCTGCTACTATTAGGATTCATAGACACGTCCCCCACTCCTTCAGTTTCCATCTATCCAATTTGATTTTTGGGAATGCAGAAGTTGTCGATACTTAAATTACTTCTAATGAAAATGCTGGGAGATGTCAATCTTAGCTTGTTTGGTAAGCCGAAGATTTGTCTTAAATATTAGATTTTTCTGATGTAGTATGTTTATAATGGGGTTTCCATTCAAGAATTGAAATTAAGCTACTTGTTTATTAAATTTTCTGCACATTGCAGAGGTAATTATTTTTTCTTTTGGTTTAAAGAAGAAATTGTTAAGAAAATCTACCACACCTTACTACTCTTAGATGGCCATGATTACCTGTTTTAAGTCAAGATTTTTTTAGGGTGGTTGTATATTTTTAGGTTTACAAGCTGAATTTGCTTTTTATCTTGGTCATAAACCCTTAGCCCAATACTATTAGTCAGAAGAAGAAACAACATGGGCTGCTTCAAATTCAATAGAGGAATGGGTCAAATGAGCAGACTGGGCTGCATGTAGAGGAGAAGGGAAATAAGGAAGGAATTGCAGGAAAGGTCTACGCAGCAGAGAAAAGGCAAAAGAAGAGGCTGTTGAGGTTGTTAACTGACAGGCAAGCTGGCATGTGTTGTTTGGAGGTTTAGAGGGGAGAATGATTTTGCATCACCAAAGTGTGGGATAAATGTGGGGAAGTGGGGCTGTGAGGAAACAAGGGAATTAAGCAATTGTCGAGTGAATTGGGTGGAAGCTAGGAGTTCTTTGAACATTTGGGTCTCCTGTGTACCTGTCTTTGTGACTTTTTTTTTCCCTTTCTGCTCTACTTTAATACCAAGGGCTACCTCTAAATTTCAGGGTTAGTTTCCATATTTTCCTATTTCAAAATACCAAGTTCTATGACTTTGGTTGGTTGATTTCTTTCAGAAACTACGGTAATATCATGATGTCTTATTAAATTGATATAATAATATTAATAATAATAACTGTTTTTCAATTTGATATTGTTAATATCCAAAGTAATTTTAGAAATATTTTCACCAAACTTTAAGTTGCTTTATGAAAGGTCTTTGGTTTGAGTCTTGCAAATGGAAAAAAATAGACACTTTGTGCCCTTTGTTTGGTCCACCTGACTTGACTCATTAATCAGAGTCAAATGTAATTTCCAGATATCTGAGTGTCTCAGACAAAAAAAAACATACAATAGTTCATTTTAAAGTTTATCAAATCCTGCCCCTTGTCGTATAATGTTTTTATGGTTTCAATGCATCTGTTATTCTGTTTGAATTTTGATATAAGTAGTCTGAAATAAGCTTCCCAGATTGTGATTTGATTGTCATATTACGGCTTTTTGAAAAAAATAAATCAGGAAAATAGGAAATTTTGAACAATGATTGACATGCTGCAATAAAGTTACACGTTATCTGAAAGAGTTTCCCAGATTGTGATTTGATGAGCTGTAT
This sequence comes from Glycine max, assembly GCF_000004515.6. Classification (NCBI taxonomy): domain Eukaryota; kingdom Viridiplantae; phylum Streptophyta; class Magnoliopsida; order Fabales; family Fabaceae; genus Glycine; species Glycine max. Next base: position 1,286,523 of record NC_038255.2, on the reverse strand, counting down.
TATAAGTAATAACAGATACTTCAATTCAGAAAATGACAGACGAAAATGAGAATACATGTGTCCATATGTGCATAAAACTAATATTGGAGCTAGTCATTCTCTCTATTAATTATGTTTCTTATGTTATTTCTATTTTGGAACAGGGGTTGGCTGACCATAAAGATACGTTGGGTGCACCACTGTGCCCTTGCCGGTAGATACTTGTTCTTTTAGCTTGTTGTCAAGCAGAATTTGTCTTCATACTATAGTTCTGGCAGTGTGGCTGCTTAGTTTGATCTAACTTTCCAAGTCTAAGCCCAAAATCATTGTATTTTAGGCATTATGATGATAAAGCTGCTGAGGTTGCACAAGGATTTTGGAATTGCCCTTGTGTTCCCATGAGAGAGAGGTATGCATATCTGGTATTACTACTTGAAAAAAAATGTGCCTTCTTGGATATCAGGTTAAGTTTGAAGCTCCTTCTTTTGTAATGACTTAGTTTTACTACAATACAAGTGTGTGCTTGTTTAAATTAGTTTCATGTGACTTCTTTAATAATGTTTTGAAATCAGCATATATAGCCTTCTTGGCAGATGTTATGCATTGGTTATAATACAAAAAGCTAGAGACCTGTCTATACTCTTTAGAGAATATTTAAGAATGCAACAATTGTATAACAGAACTATAGACATGAAACAACCATATCACAGATCTTATTTATCTTGTAAATACCTATTTGTACAAGATAGCTTGTAAAAAAGTCAACCAAAAACTGTTGTGGGGACCTTGTTATCAGGTTTGAAACAAGGCTGCCTTTCTTAGTTTATAGTTTCTCAGAGGCAGTGTAACTTTGACTATATTTTTTTTTTTTACTATTTTGGGCTATAGCCCCTGGCTTATTTTTAAGCTATGAAAGCCCTTGTATATTTTGTGCTTTTATTTGTTGAGAAATGTGGATGAGAAAACGTAAGCTCAAAATCAACTTCTTGTGATTTTGTTTGATAGGAAGGAATGCCACTGCATGCTATTTCTCACTCCTGATAATGATTTTGCTGGCAATGAACAGGTAATTCTTTAATTCAATTTGTTCAAAATTTAATTGATTCTGCCGGTTGGCTGCAAGTGCTATGCTATATGGTTTTGCTCCGTCATTTAGCACATTTTATTAGAAATATAATATTTTCTGCTCTTAAATTAAATTTTCTATTTTCTTTCATTGCAGACTATCACCTTGGATGAAATTAAAGAATCAACAGCCAACATGTAACAGATTATTGTGTATTGAGTTACTGTTAAATTTTTACGGGCTGTATGCTTTGAAAGACAAGTGAAAAGAAAGGTGTAACGATATGTAGGTAATATATTTGTATTTACCGAAAATCAGATGTAATTTTTCTAACTGCATTTCTATCTTACTCTGTATCACAAATCTCATTCACCTCTTCATTTCATTTTTTGGCTGCGGGTGCAAAAAACACAGTCTTTTTAGTTTCATATCTTCACCATCAGTACAACCAACACAGCCGATGAGTCTGGTATAAAGAGAGACGAAACAATAAAAAAAAAGGGTCGAGAACTATCAATGAATAGTATACATGACAAGGAAATCTTTAGTATGTTTCTATGAACAAGGATGTACATTGCAAAAGTGATACATTTATGAGCTTAGTTTATATGGGTAATACATTTATTCGAAAGGATTTTCAAAATGCGACCCAATGTTAAGATTTTTAAGGTGTTTGAAGACTGCAACCATTGTGTCTGCATGACTGCGTCAGTCTTTTTGTGTGCAATGACATATATGGTCCAAATCAAAACAAATCCCAATACAGATGATTTCAATATCGTATTTCATGGATGCAATGTGAACATGAACATTCAAAGTACACTGTAAAGCAATATTGTATTGCCATCAAACCACTCAAGAATCAATAACATACACATCAAGCAAGTAGCAATCAATAGGCCTTAACAGAAGGAGTGCTAGGAGGACGAGTAGCACCATTTTTGGCACATTCTTGTCCACTCCCCTTACCCAAAAGCAGCCAAGAACCTATTGTTCCACAAACCATTAGCAACAGAAGCTGAAGCTCCTCTGCTACAAGCATGATCAGCAGGGAAACGGTGCTTGAGGCACACCTTAATGTGGCATGTTTTACATGTGCTGGTGTTGGAAAACGTCAAAACCTCCTTGCAACGCTTGACGGGGCAAGTTGGTTTCTTCTTCTTGGTGGGGTCACAGATACCAGACTTGAGATGCTTCTGCAAGATTGCCTTTTTGTCTTGTCCCACGTTGCCGGTGGTCTCAATGGACATGGAACATGCTTCGCAAACAACCACCTTTCTGCTGTTGTGGTCGGATTTTGGGCATGAATGGGACTTGTAGGATCTGTGTTCCAAACAAAACACCTGGAATTGCATTGCAGCCATGTTAGCGTTGTTGGCCATGTGACTATTTACAAGCATTTCTTAGTAATTTACAACAACAATCAGGGATTTATCATGATTTTTCTAATCAAAATGCACTTATAGATTAATTAATAAGAGAATAAAATCAAGATACTTTTATTTGTTTTCATAAACATGATCTTAATTCATTTATCTTATATGTTAATTTGAATTGATTAGTAGTAGGGGTGGGTAAGCGGGTCAGCCCGTCCCGCGTAAGGCCCGCCCGCATAAGTTCGCATTGGCAACGGACCGGGCTAGCCCGCCCCGCATTCTTATACGAACCAAATAAATTGGTTTGTCTTCGTCCCGTGGATCCCGCAGGTCAAACGGGCCGGTCTGCGAACCTAGTTTCAAAAGAATTTCAATTTCAATAAAAATACAACACAATCAAGTTAAGTTCAATACAAATATAAATAAAATCTTAACAATTAGTCAATTACATCAATAAAATAAATAATGTCTTAACAAAAGAAAATTCAAGCAATAAATCTAAAATATGAAACTTAAACATCTCCAACAACAAATTATTCCATATTTGAAACAATAAAATCCTAATGCGGGTCACTCGCGCATAGTCTTCGGGTTAAGCGGGACGGACTAAAAAATATGATATAATCATGGACCATTTAAAAAAATTGATCCGTTACTCAAGTCGACCGCAGGCCCCGCGAGTCATTCCATGGACTTGGGCCCGTTTATCCACCCCTAATTAGTAAAACATTATTCTAAATTTTATCTTTTTTTAAAATAAAATTATTAGTAATACTATTTATTAAACCAATTTAATTAATTGATTCCAGTTAATTTACTATTACAACAAAATGAGAAAATAATATTTGGCATGAGAACTGCACTAGTGACCTTATCCCTATCAAGTAAAATCAACTGTATAAATCACACGGTGCCATTACAAATTAATTTGATTTATAAAATAATTTCGATCAAATGAGTTTCAAATAAGAGTTTAATTTCAGTATATTATCACTATAAATAGTTTGAATCAATTTAAAAGTTATGATTTAAAAGTAATTATGATAAAATAACCATTTTACTATGCAAGATAATTTAGGATGGAATGGAAAACTAAAGTAATTCATACTTTTAATTTGCATCATAAAAAAAAATCTAATGTAAAATTCTTATCCTTACGTAAAAAGAGATTTACTTTCAATTTTAGGCTTTTAGCCTAACATGTTTGAAAAGTACAATTACCTCTGACTAAAATAATCAAATATAATATATTTTTGTAAAAAACAAACAAAATTGTTGGAGGCTCTGAAACGCAAGTTGAAAGCTCTCAAATACGAATCCAGACATAATACTAATCACTTATGCCATTTCAATTATAGACGGAAAAATATTATACCTCTCTGGCACCGATATTTTGATTATAGACATAATACTAATCACTTATGCCATTTCAATTATAGACGGAAAAATATTATACCTCTCTGGCACCGATATTTTGATTATAGACATGTATCGTTTGGTCAATAACGAATAAGAGATTTATCGTTTTTGAGAATACAACATGTTGTTGGGTGCAAGAGTTATAACGTGGTTCTAGCTAGTTATGATGCTATGGGGGAAGAAAAAGAAAAGGGTGATGAATAATGAATTACCTGTTGGCAACCGTCGCAGGTGAAAGGAAGAAAATCGAGCTGGTTGCAATCGCGGTGCTGGCAGTGTTTACCCAAATCTGGAAAAGCTTCTGTTCCGCCTGAAGCCATGAATATAGGGTTCTGAGTTTCGTGAAGGAACGAAAAACTGATGAATGAATGTGAATTGAAATAAAGATGAACAAATTAAACAGAAGGCGTGTATTTATAGGTTTGCTAATGGCTTGGGGCTTAAGTCAAAAATCAGTTTGAAATTAGTTTTTAAAATCGATTTAAAATGGATTAAAAATTAGTTTGATTCAGAATAAATCTTTTAAAATTAGTTCCGAATTGATTTTTAAATCAATTTGATTATTTAAATATAAAACTAAAATAGTTTAAATTAATTTAAAATCAATTCAGTTTAATTTTTTATTTATCGAATTAATTTTTATACAACCCTACTTGGTACTGATGAATATGACTATGGGACCCACCGGATCATAATTTGCCAATTTTCATTCGTCAACGGATCATAATTCGTTGATATCGAAATATTCTTCTCTCCTAGTCGAGCGTTTGATCTGTTCTGTTCTTTGAGTTTGAGTGAGAGAATCCACTGAGAGTTCTGAGTGAAACACGGTGAGGTTTTGAGAGAGTGACAACATGGAGAAGGTAATGTAGGGTTTCATGTTGATAGATGAAGAAGATGATGGTTTTGTTTTCAGCCTAACTGATGAAAACAATAGTATTATACGAAGCCATAATATCATGAAGGAGAAGGAGGTGTGTATCTCTTCCAGTTTTTCCACAGATTGGATTTGCAAAGAATATATGTTGGAGGTCCCTGGTACTTTGATAAACAAATACTGATCTTGGAGAAGCTCTCGTCTAAATGTAGCACCTAATCAAACAAGCATATATCACGTACCTTTTTGGTTACAGATCCACAACTGAAGCTGTGGGAAAGCATCTAGGAAATTTCATTGGAAGCTTCATGGAGTATGATGATAAGAACAACACTGGTATATGGAGAACTATGAAGCAAGGACACCCCAGTTCCTTGTCGTGTCCGGTGTCTGACATGCGTCCGTGTCAATGTCCGACACCGACATGACACTAGTACTACGTTCTATATTTTAGATATTATAGATGTCCACGTGTCCATATCGTGTCTGATGTCCGTGTCGGTGTTTCATAGATGGAGATCATACATGAGAATTAGGGTCAATGTTATTCAAACGGACAACATCATGAGGGGCCTTCAAAATATGGTAACAGCGCACACAACATTAATGGAGAGACAACCAATCATTGCCAATTTAATACAGATAAAAACATCAATGACCGTTTATGATTCTGCAATTAGTGACATTAATTCAGGGAATGTGGATTCGATGCAACCTGAATTTCAAATTATTTTGACTCATAATGATGAGCAAATAATTAATTCAGGAAATAAAACGAAGGAGGGCAAAGGAGATTTCACGTCTGCAGAAGATGGAGGAAGATGGAAAAGTAATTGTTCCAACACCCACAGAAGCTACAAACACCCAAAGATTGATAATCCAAGCAATATGAGAGACCTCAGGCCAATCGCTCTATGCAATGTGATATATAAAATTCTTGCAAAGGTCCTTGCCAATAGACTTGGTGGAGTGATTGATAAAATTATTTCTGAAGAACAATCAGGTTTTGTCCCGGGAAAATCTCTATCACAAACAATGCTCTAGTGGCTTCTGAAATGATTCACTACTTACACTGCAAGAGGAATGGAAGCAAAGGTGATGTTGCTCTGAAAATCAACATTAGTAAAGCTTATGATCACATGAAGTGGGATTGGATTATCTTTGGGGTATGATGCTTAAACTTGGTTTTCATCCTATGTTTGTTGATTGGATTTGGCAATGTATATCCTCAGTCAAATTTTAAGTGTCTCTCAATGATGATAGTGCGGGTCCAATCATCCCAACAAGGGATCTCCATTAAGGGGATCCCTTGTCTCACTTCTTATTTATCATTTGTGCTGAAGGAATTGTCTTGCCTCATTAAAGATGTTGAAGCAAAAGGTGCCCTCCATGGTATAAGAATTTGCAAAAATGCTCCTCCGGTCAGTCGCTTATTTTTTTGCAGATGACAGTTTTCTGTTCTTCAAAGCTAATCATCTAGAAGCCAAAACTGTCAAAGAAATCCTTGATAACTATGCTAAAGCTTCTGGCCAAGCAAATCAGAGGTTACTTTCAGCAAGAATGTCAATGTGGATTTACGAAAGGAGATCACATATGAGCTTGGAGTAATTGAAGGCTCAGGTAAGGGGAGATACCTTGGCTTCCCTACCATGATTGGACGAAATAAAAGAGCCATTTTTTCTTTCATCAAGGATTGGGTTTGGCAAAGAATCAACTCTTGGAAAGGTAAATCCCTATATATCTATCACTGGTAGAGAGATTATGCTCAAATCTGTTATTCAAGCTATACCAGTTCATTGTATGAGCATATGTCAATTTCCTCAACCTCTAGGTGATGAAATTCAAAAAAAAATATGAACTCTTATTGGTGGAGTTCTTGTAAAAGAGATCTGAAAGGAATCAAATGGTTGAATTGGGACAAATTGTGTATTGAGAAAATCAGAGTTGGCATGGGCATTCGTAACCACTTTGCTTTTAATATGGCCATGTTAGGTAAATAAGGTTGGAGGCTCATTTCCAATCGAATGCTTTGTTGGGAAGGATCTTCAAAGCAAAATATTATTCAATGGGAGATTTTATGGGTTCATCTTGTTCTCCAACATGCCTTAGATGTTGTCAAGGCATATTTGATTTTTAATTTGAATGAGTTATTGTGCTATTAGTGAATAAGTCCGTTTCAAATTTTAAACAAGTTTTTGATTTAATTTTTGAATTATCATAAGGCAATAGCTATTCCTAAAATAATAGAGCATGATATTTTATTCAATTATTCAAATGTATTTAAATATAAGACTTATTCAATAAAAAAAAGTGTTAGTTATTCCAAATTAAAAACTCATGTTTTTCTCTATTATTTTTCTTTCTCTCCTATATTTTTTCCCCTTAAATTAAAACCAATAATTGGTATCTATAGCTCTCTTCTTGAGAGACATGTGAAACGGATGTTGAATCTAGTTTCTCGCAAATTGCTCCTCCCATCTTTGATGAGGAGAGTTATGACCTTTGGAAGGTGAAAATGAAGTCTTACATGAAGTTTTTTTATTTGTGGGATGCTGTGGAAAAGGATTATGAAGTGTCTCCGCTGCCTGAAAATCCCACCACGACCCAAATAAAGCATCACAAGGAGGAAAAAACCAAGAAGGTGAAAGTAAAGACATGTCTATTTGCTAGTGTTTCTTAGACAATCTTCACTAGGATCATGACTCTCAATTCACCCAAAGAAATTTGAAATTATTTAAAGGAAGAGTATGAAGGGAATGAGCACGTTTGTGGCATGCAAGTACTATACCTGAGAAAATTTGAGGTGCAAAAGATAAAGGAATCCGAGACAATTAAAGGGTACTTGGATAGATTGCTTGACATTGCTAACAAGGTTAGATTGCTAGGCACAACATTTGCATATTCTAGAATTGTTGAAAAATTCTGGTTATAATGCCTAAGAGATATAAAGCATCAATAACCACTTTGGAGATTACAAAGGATCTATCCAAGATCTCTTTGACAGAGGTGAGGTGATACATGCCTTGCAAGCCCGGGATAAGAGAAGATTGATGAGGTAAAATCATCAATTCAAGGAGCTTTACTAGCCAAGCATCATAATGCGACCAAATACAAGAAAAACAAGAACTTTGATGGAACGAGATCAAGTTCAACATCAACCAAAGCAAAAGGAAATTGGAAGGAATCTTATCCGCCTTGCCAATTCTGCGAAAAGAAAGGACATCCTACATTCAAATGCTGGAAAAGTGTTGACTCCTTGACAAGTGTACCAAGTTGCACAAGTAATATAAAACAGTAAGATCAAATATCATATTCCACATAGATTATGCTTGTACTCAAATTTATATATATATATATATATATATATATATATATATATATATATATATATATATATATATATATATAATGATTAAGCAATTATGAATGGAAAAGAGTTTTGTGCATAAGAATCAATATTAACAAAAATAAATTGAGAATTAACAACAAAGCATTAACATAAAATGTGAGAAGACAAACACTTGGAGTATGTGGTTGGTGATGGGTGTAAAATGTGTCGGGGACTCTGCTACGAGAACTTCTCTTAATGTAATCTTAATAGACTTTTCTTTTTAACATTAATATGATTATTATGCGCATATACTAGTCTATTCTAATCAAGATCCCTCGAGTGGAAAAACCTAAATCACTTAATATCACTTCTAATCCCTTGGCGATTGATTACTAAATGATTTGCATTAAGAGCAGAGATGCACGAACAGGCTAAAGAAGACTACTCTATCCCTAGATATGACTCACTCTAGATATTCTTCCCAAGTTCTTAGCATACAAACATTTATCAATATTTATATCCTAAAATAGTACATAAAGATGGATGATCAAACCATAAATATGTGAATAAGCACATGGATGAATGTTCCGTCCCTGTACTACTTGTTATTATGGATGCGAAATCTTATCGGCAAGTGTACCGAGTCGTGCAGGTAATAATAAAATGGTAAGAAATCGAGGATCGAACTCAGGGAACTTGTTTAATTTAGTGAAGCATCATTCAATAAGCAGATATTTGTATAAAAAGACAATGAACATGAATAAAACTATGGTGTTTGCTATTCTAATTACTAATTACAGAAAATATGAGCAAGTGGGTGTTAAAACAAATAATTAAAAGCGTTGGGTCCTCCTACTGAGTTACTTGATGCAATTAAGGGTTTTTCTCTATTCAAAGATGTTCATGTGTTCTATACTGAGGACAACATTCCCAAACATCGATGTCTCGCATGAATGGACTAATTCTAATAAAACTTTATTCTCGGATGTCTCGTCGAACTTAGCTTAACCGAACAGCATCAAGGTCACAACATAATAAAACTAAATTACCACACTCTGTGTCCAGACATACAATAACCTAGCTCGTTCTATCTGGTTCTAAGGATGCAGTACATTTTCCAATGCTAAAGTTTCTAACTTTACATACAAATGGGTGATCAAGCCATAAGCATGCATAGATTAAGCACAGATAGAAACATTGAACACATAAAAACAACTTTAAATAAATAGGATAAGGATTTACATCAAGTTCTTAGTAGAATTTCCTAACAAAGGAGTTTAGCCCTCTATTACAAGGTTGCACCTTTCACAAGCAGGAAGATGGTTTTCAGAGAAAATAACAGATTACATAGTGGTGGTGATGTCTCCTCCACCTCTAGAAACCTAGAAATCACTCCTAAACCAAAGATCTTCCTAAAAGTTAAGGTTTTTGCTTCATTGCTCTGTTTTGGGCCTCTATTTTCTGTTCTTCACACTCTATCCGCCAAGCTCTCTCTTTTTCTTCATTTCAGGCTTTAAAAAGGGCTTTCTGCCCTCAAAGGCGCGCTTAGCACAAGTAAGGATCTTTGGTTGAGTGAGCCAGGCACTCTAAGCGCAAAAAGAGACAGATGACTCGCTGGGCGAGCTAGTTACGCGCTGGGCGCGTGTTTGCGTGACAGATTCCCTTCAAGATTCCTCTTACTCGCTAAGCGGACTGATGTCTCACTTAGCGAATGATACTCGCTAAGCGCATGATCCAGGCTTAGCGAGATACCAGTTGCTGCACCTTCCAATTTTTTTCCTTTTTGCCTGAAAATGAAGTGAAATTTGCATTAATTCCATGCAGAGTGCCTCTATTGAGCAAAGATAAAACTAAACAAGAAAATATTTACAATCCTACAAAAAGAACCATAAATTGGGGAAAATATATATATTTTGGAAAACTTTTCTATACAAAATTTAGTCGTATATGACGACTAACAATGAATAATAATAACATTATATTAAAAGATAGTTCAAAATCATTATATCATAGAGAGTTTTGGATTACAGAGCACCCAACACGGTGAAGTTTTAACCTCTCATTGTCATGAGGGGCTTATAGATAGGTGGACTAAATTATAAGGGATTTAATGGAAGAAAAATGGAGTGAAATGGATTGGCCAAAGCTCCAAAAATGGATTTTCCTTGCACCGGTTGGTAATGGCTTCCTACGCTTCTTGTTCTCCTTTTGTTGTCCTTGCTTCGTGGTTAAGTATCACTATGAATGAATGTTGCTTTTATATATAAAAACACTTTTTGAAAATATCTTCTCACTTGATGACCAATCAAAATTGCCACTGTGTGCTAACCCTATACGTACGCGTTGAGCGCATATGAAAAGTCCAGTTGACATAGTGACCATGTGCTAAGTCACCAAATGCATCTGCATTAAACCGTCATATGCGCGCTAAGCCACCAAATGCATGTGGGTTAAGCCACTAGATGCGAGCTAAGTCGCCAGATGCACGCTAAGCCGCCAAATTGGCTTCTTGGGCTGATCGGTCCTGATGCGCTAAGCGAGGATATCATGCTTAGCGCAACACTTCAATTCTTCAATATTCTTCCATACCTCTGCTACATTTCTATACAAAATACAACCAAAATTACTATAAAATCATTAACTTTAGCATCTTCTAGATAAAATCTAAGAAGAAAGCTAAGTTCATGTTGTTTTAACACAAAATAAACAATAAAAAAGAAAATTAGATAATTGTTATGTGATTTCGGTATACAAATTATGTATGCATAGCACTTATAAAAAAGACCTAATGCTAAGTGTAATGAGTGTAATCAAATGGGGCATGTAGTTGTTATTTGCAAAAACAGGAATCAACAACATAGTGAAGCTGCAAAGGTTGTTGATCTGAAGGAAGAGTACTTGTTTGTTGCTACATGTTTCTCTAGTATTGAATCAAGTCAAAATTAACTTATTGACAATGGTTATACAAATCATATGACAAACAACAAGAATTTATTCAAGAAACTGAGCAATACAAGCACATTGAAGGTTTGAGTTGAAAATGGCAAGTTCATCGTTGTGGATGGAAAGGTAACTGTAGTAATCTCAACCAACAAAAGTACAAAACTCATTTATGATGTGTTGTATGTTCCTGAAATTGATTAGAATTGTTGAATGTTGCACAATCAGTTGAGAAAGGTTATAAAGTATTGTTAAAAAAAATATTTGATTAAAGATGTAGAAGATAAGGATATTCTAAAAGTAAAAATGAGAGGAAATTTTTTTGCTTTAAATCCATTGGAGGAGAAACAAAATGCTTTTTCAATAAAAGAGAATATCACTAAATTGTCTCACAAAAGAAATTAATAAAGCTAAAGAAAAACAAACAAATTCTAAAATAGCAGCCCTAAGTCCCAAAGTAGTTCAACTAAAGAAAAATTTGCAACTATCACACAAGAGCATATAAATAAGAAGATACACTTGAGGGAGAAAGATGAAATAATTGAATAGAATGAGAATAATTTAAAGTCTCTAACTAAGAACAAGAAAGCTAAAAATGTCAAGACTCAACATGTGAAGGAAACAATAGTTTTTGAGCAATATAAATCAACCGGTTTAATTTATGAAGAAGATAGGAGTTTACGGTCTCCAAGGCAAAGAGGAATTTTGTTGAACATGTCTTAGATGTTGTCAAGACAACTTTACTTTTTAATTTGAATGAGTTATTGTGTTGTTAATGAATAAGTTAGTTTCAAATTTTAAATTAGTTTTTGATTCTGTTCTTGAATCATTACTCCAAATTAAAAACTCATGTTCTTCAATATTAATTTTCCATCTCTCCTACGTTTTTTTTTTTCCTTAAATTAAAACCAACACATCTCTTGGTCACAACCTATCGTTCATATGGCGGAGCTGGTTTTCTTCCAAAGCTATGTTAAAACAAGGTTACAGATGGCCTTTAGGCACAGGTGTTGATATAAATATATAAATATATGGCATGAACCGTGGCTTCATAAGCATGGTCGTTATCGTTATGTGACTTCCCCAGTTGTGTCAGGCCTTGAGAACTTGACCGTGAATGCCATTGTCCACAACCAAAATAATGCTTGGAATCTGGATATCTTGAACCAGATTTTTTCTCCAGCTATCTTGAACCAGATTTTTTTCTCCAGCAGATATCAATGAGATTTTACACACTCCTACACCTTCATTCAAGTCAGAGGATACGTGTATTTGGGCTGAAACCAAGGATGGTTTGTACTCTGTCAAGGGTGCATATCATATGATCATGAATAACTTTGTCAATCAGGAAACTTGGTGTGTTAATGGTGAATGGAAAATCTTATGGGATATGAAAATTCCTCCAAGAGTTAAGTTAATGATCTGAAGATCTTGTAGGGGTACGGTTGTCCTCGCACAAGAAATAATCTACGTGGTAGGGGAGTTCAATGTCCTATTATTTGTCCACTTTGTGAAACAAGTGTTGAAACCACTTCTCACATTTTACTCACCTGTCCAGTGAACAGTGAGTGTTGGAAGGCTGTCAAAATGGATACAAAAATGTTGCAATGTCTGGATTCTGCAGATTCTTTTGGCCAATTTTATGAGAGTGCTGGATGATCCTCAACAAGCAAGAGCTTCTATGCTTATTTGGAATTTGTGGAAAAGAAGAAATGGCAAGGTGTGGGACAACACATCCTCCACGAGCCAATCTGTGGTGCATCAATATGATATTTTCTACCAAGTATGGATCAGAGCACAAGAAAATAATAATCACCAACGCTCCTCGTCAGTTCATCAACACCACCACCAACAAGTCTCATCCTGGTTCGTACAAGTGCAACATTCATGCAGCTTTTTGCGTTGATCTTAATTGCACAAGTATTAGCATGTGTTTTCGAGACAGCTTGAGCACGTTTGTGGTAGCTTCAACTCAATGTTATAGTCCCGTCTGCATGTTATGGAAGGAGAAGCATGGGCCTTACGTGCAACATTAAATATTGTTGTCAACATGGGTCTCACTAACGTTCTCTTTGAGATGGATAACAAGTCAGTCGTTGACAAAGTGAAAAATACCAAGAAAGATGAATCTGAGGCTGGAATTATCATCAGTGAGTGTGAAGAGATTTTAGCATCTAATAAAACCTTCCATTTGGGTTTTTAGAGGAGACAAGGGAGTGGTGTATCTCATGCTTTAGCTAGGGCAGCCCCTTTTTACACTTGTATCCAGTTCTATAATCATATTCCCCCATGTATTGCTCCTTTCATTATCAATGAAATTACAGTCTCCTTTCTGTTAAAAAAAAAAACATTTGGTCATAAATGTTTTAGATTTAGCATGAGCAATTTAGAAATTATATTTTAGATTTACACATTATAATTTAAATTTAAATTGTGATATAAAATTATTTTTAACTATTAATAATTTTTTAGAATATTGAAATTTAATTTAAAGATAGAGATAAAAGATGATAGATACCTATTTAAGTAAATAGATCTCCTCTTTTTTTTTATCATTTCTTATCCGTAGGAATAAAAAAAATTTGAGCTAGACCTCATTGATAACAAACTCATAGAACACATTAGTAAGATATATACAATACAACAAATTCATAAAACACATTTTATATAATTCTACTTCTTTCTTTCTTTCTTATCTCCCTATAAGAATTGTTGTAAAAAAAACTATATAAGATCGAATAAATTTATCCTTCATTAATTAAAACCCTTTCTTCCAAGAATAAGGGATTTAGTATAAGCATACGGGGCAATTGAAGGGATTTAGTATAAGCATACGGGGCAATTGCGTGCTCACCTCCAGGATCCAGAGAACAGAAATGTATTAATCCTAACATTTACACTTAAAAAGATAAATCGTCCTTGTTCATCTCAAGTATGCCTACCCCTAAACGTATTGAAATTTCAATTATAATCTATTCAATTTTAATTTTTTTAAGGGGTTTTAAGTGAATCATTTCAAAATTTAAATATTTTTTGTCAAAAAAAAATATATTTTAGAATATTAGAAAAGATTATCTAATTTATTTTCTAAAATTTAATCAAATTTTATTTATTTTCTAAAATTTAATCAAATTTTATTTATTTTCTTATATTTTTGTGTTTCTATTTCTATTATAGGTAATAAAAAAGGGAAATCAAAACTCTAATGGAGACCAAAAAAACAGTAAAAAAATGGGTTGTTACTTCATGCACTTTTTTTGGATTTTTTTTTATCTTTTGGATGATTTTTTTTTAATCTTTTGGATTGGTCATTCAGAAATCAAAAGGTATAATCAATCTAGGATGTAATTTTATATTTTAGATTGACCAATTTAGAAGGAAAAAATGGTACAGGAAGCAATTTGTTGGAGAAGCAACTGCAAAAAAAAATGAAGCCTTCAAGAGTTTTGGGCTTTTCTCTTTAATTTTAACTATTTGGCCCATGTATAAAAGGATGAGAAAAACAGATAGAGACCTCTTGCATCTGTTTTATCATCTTGATATAGGTCTTCTTGTATTAGGGAGACTTTTCATTTTCTCTAGCGGCGGGGTATGTTCCGTTTATTGTTGTATCATTTTGAATTTAATATAATTTACATTTTTCTCAAAAAGAAAAACAGATAGAAAATTATAAATCTTTATCTTCTTTAGTCATTGGCTATTCTGCATCTCTTTCTATGAGTTCTACGGATATGAAAAGGACAATTAGGGTTAAAGTACACATCTGTTCAAACTCCTATGGAGTTATATATTCATTCTTCTTCTTTTTTTGTTATTTTATGTTTTTCTATGTCTAGCTAAATACTTCTTTGTTAGGGTTAGGTTAATTTCTATGTATGTATTCTATAAATATTTAAATTGGGATTTTGATGAAAATTTTCTTGACTTCCCTTTATCTTTCTAATTTATATTATCTTTACATAATGCTTCTTAAGACTACTAGAGCATCCTTAGATGTGCTATTTATTTATTTATTTGAAGGATGATAATTTTCTTTATAGATATGCTATGAAATACAAACCTAGTAATTCTTTAGGATAGAAAAAGTTATTGGATACTCGATATTGTTAGGATATAAAAATATTCTCAAGACAACTGTAAAAAAATATTTTCTTAAAATAATTTGAAATAAATATATAGTTAATACATTATAAAAATAACTATTCGTAGTTTTGATTTGTAAGATTAATAAGTTACTTTCCAATGCTTGTAATTATACTATTTTACAAAAAAAAAAACAAATTTTAATGAATGAGATTTTGTGCAGTTTATTTATAAATTTCAGAAAATAAAATGCCACAGATCCACCACCTAGTATGTGAAAAGTTCTCACAACTAAATAAAAAACAATAGAGATAAAAGCTGGACATATCGTTTCTCCCTCAGGGTACTCATATAAGACTTATTTTAATTGAAATATGAATTATTAAGTTTATCACGTGGTGTGTGGATCCACCCAATAATTAAAAAATTCTTATAATGTCTTCTAGCTAGGTTGTAAATGTTAAGTAAGACAGAAGCTTAAGAATTGGGAGCACACTTATTGAATCACTTAGGAAGAATGCAAAACTCCATAATTGTTGTACCATGAAACGTAATGTAAAGAGAAAGTGAGAAAAAAAAACGATATGGTTTGAGAACGTGAAGTAGGCCAGGAAAAGGCAAAAGGACTCAATCACTGTTAGCAAATAAAGTGAGGTAAACAAATATGTCCAGCCATTACACTCATAAAGGTCCATATCAGGGTGCTTAGTGCGACGTAGACTTAGCTATTAAGATTGCAATAATGATATACGAAATTGTGGCTTTAGTTGGAAAAACAACCTTCTCCATGCAAAGCAATGCATGTTAAGATACCATTTGACGTTTTACAAATTGCAAAAGTTCTACATGTGGGGTCAGTCGAAGACAAAAGGACATCCTTTTATTTTACCTTTTTGTGTTGATTGTAGGCTTGCCTCGATGGAATATGTGGCACTATGCTCTCACATAAAGTGCCCTCAGCCAGAGCTTCCTCCCCAACTAGAGTAATACCTATTTTTGGCCATAATTTATTCAATGTTCCTTTGCCTTTCTACAAGGATTTTTTTTTTCTTATAGAAATTATTGTAGTAATGAATTACATCTTATTCGATCTTTATGTGATACATGATTGAGTTTGTTTAACTCTTTATAAATTTTAAAAAAATCGACTATATGTTAGGTAAAGAGATATTAGGACCACAATCACATGTAGAGTGATTTTAGACCATGTAATCATTTTTCAAAAATTAGAGTTCTTCCAACTCATTGATGTTTTTCCAGTTGTGTTCTGTTTGGTACAGAATGAAAACATGGCCATTAATCATTTCATGATCCCAACAATAGAATTTAGAAACGTCGTTTGTTATAACTTCATTAACATTTGTAACTCAAGGCAAACAAGTATATATCTTATGACAATTCTGATTATTATATGTTGGCATCATAAACGATGGAGGCATTGTTTGACTGTTCAAAACTGGGTAAAAGTCCAGAGTTGTTTTAACCAGATAAAGCTGGTAAGTGATAACTTTAAAACTCGAAAGGAGTAATGTTCTATTGGCTTGGACACATCTGTTCTTATCTCTACACGTTGACATCAATTGCTGAACCAGTTTTGGAAGCCACTTTGGTTTTGTGTTCTTGTATTCCCCGTATTATACATACATACTCTGGACATTGTACAGAAGAAGGTAAACATAGAAGTATAAATCTACCACGCGTAGTAATTATCTCGCACACAAGTCCTCTTGTTCTTCATATATAAAAATCAAAACTAATGCTCACGTAGCTAGATTAAAATTTTATTATATAGATATATAAACACCCATATTTCCACGCGTTGTCTATTGTCAGGCTAATGTAGTTTAATTTTATAAGTTAAAAAAAAAAACAAACAAACATTATTCTTAACCATCATTAGTTATATTGACAGGCTAATGTAGTGCTCAATGTAGTCCTCAACTTTCCCTTTAACCCCTTTCCAATTGGGCAGATTTTCTAAAAGCAAAGGAATCAAACCTCTCTCTCACACACTCACTCCCACACCCTTCCCTGCAACTGCAACACCAAATCATCATTTCAGTCACACCTAAAATCCCAAAATACTATCACCAAATTTTCGTAACCCCATCAACTCAAATTCACAAACCCCCAATATAATGTTATTAGAACTCCGATGACACCCTTCAATTAACTCTCTCACATTCAACAGTGTGAGAGAGGGCATAACCTGAACCATCCCATGGAGATTCAACAAAGCTTGAAGCTCACAATCCACAAGAAATGGCCATCATCACCCAAAAAACCACCTAAAGAAACAGAACCAATAACCACCACCCCAACTACTCCAAAGCTGAAATGGAAGAAAATCTTCTTCCAAACCAAAACCAAAACCCAAACTCAAACACCCCCAGAAGAATTCCTCTGCCCTATTTCTCATTCCCTCATGTTCGACCCAGTCATCGTCTCCTCCGGCCACTCCTTCGAACGCTCCTCCGTGGAAGCCTGCATAAATGTCAATTTTACCCCTCAACTCCCCGACGGCACCACCCCCGATTTCTCCACCCTCATCCCCAACCTCGCCCTCAAATCCGCCATCCTCAAATGGTGCCAATCCACCCACACACCACCCCCTCCACACCCCAACAACAACAACAACCACCTCGTACAAACCTTAATCTCCTCGAACCCAAGCCTCGTACCCACCTTAAACCCCCCGAACCCAAGCCTGGTACACACGAACCCCACCCCAGAGAAAATCTCCGACCAAGATTTGATTTTGAATTCTCTGAACGAAAACCCACCACTGACGAACCTCCGCCACCACGCGGAAACCGAGGTTCCGATAAGACGGACACATTTGTACACAAGTTCCGATGAATCCATAGCGACAACGTCAGCCTCAACGCCGCCACTTCAACTCTCCACGCGCCCAAGCTGCTGCTACTACTCTTCACCTTCGTCTTCAGAACTCGAACCCGCCACAACCCCAGAAGAAGAAGAAATCATGACAAAGCTCAAAAACCCTCAACACAGTATAATCGAAGAAGCGCTTATCTCTCTCAGAAAACTAACGAGAATAAGAGAAGAAACAAGGCTTCAACTTTGCACTCCTCGGTTACTCTCCGCGTTACGTTCCCTCGTTTTGTCGAAGCACGTGAACGTTCAGGTGAACGCTCTTGCATCGGTGGTGAACCTATCGTTGGAGAAAAGTAATAAGGTGAGGATCGTGCGGTCGGGGATGGTTCCGCCGTTGATCGAGGTTTTGAAGTTTGGATCCTCTGAGGCGCAGGAGCACGGTGCGGGCGCGCTGTTTAGTTTGGCAATGGATGATGATAACAAAACCGCGATTGGGGTTTTGGGTGGTTTGGCTCCGTTGCTTCACATGCTCCGATCCGAGAGCGAGCGGACTCGGCATGACTCGGCTTTGGCGCTTTATCATTTGTCTTTGGTTCAGAGTAACCGGTCCAAGATGGTTAAACTCGGTTCGGTTCCGGTTCTTTTGAGCATGGTTAAATCGGGTCATATGATGGGTCGGGTTATGTTGATATTGGGGAATTTGGGTTCCGGGTCGGACGGCCGGGCCGCAATGTTGGATGCGGGTGTGGTGGAGTGTTTAGTGGGGTTGCTCAGTGGGCCCGAACCGGGGACCGGGTCAACTCGGGAGAGTTGTGTGGCAGTGATGTATGCACTGAGTCACGGCGGGTTGAGGTTTAAGGCGGTGGCGAAGGCGGCCGGGGTGGTGGAGGTGTTGCAAAAGGTGGAGAAGATGGGGAGTGAGAGGGCCAGGCGGAAGGTGAGGAAGATATTGGAGATAATGAGGACAAAGGAGGTGGAGGAGGAGGATGTGGATTGGGAGGAGTTGCTAGACTCGGGGTTGGGTTGCCGGACTCGGAGTAGACTCGGTGGTGGGTTGGATGAGTCAAGTGCAAACTCGGCCGAGTTTTGAGTAAAGTTGATTTTTTTTTATAAAAAAAATGTAAATGTTTGATTTTTTAAGATTATGTTGTTATTAAGGTTCTTTTGGTTCACATGCTTTTTTGGATTTTTCTTTTAAAAAAATCCATTGTTTTTATGATTTTTGAAGTTGGATGAAGAATTGATAAATGGGAGTATTTTTTTTTTAATTTGATTTATATGTATTATCAGTATATATATATATATAGCTTAATTATATTTTTTATTTCTTTACTTTTTTCAATTTTATGAATTTTGTATCTTAATTTTATTTTATTTTTATAAACTTGATCCTCACTAGTTTAATTATGTAATTTTGTTCTTTTTATTCATTTCACATTCAATATTAAATAGAAATGTTGATGTAACATTATAGTGGCATGTCATGTCAATATTTCCATTAAATATTGCAGTAATGAATTCGATCAAAATTATATTAGACTAATGGAATCAAATTCGTAAAAAAAGAAAGAAGAGAGAAACAACAAATTTGATGACATTGAGAAAAGGAAAGATTAAAGGTACAATATTTTTTTTTACAAAGTCTTTTAATATAGGATTTAATCGTATTATCACGTCATTCTATCCAGTAGTATGATGTGATAAGAGGATAAATTTCTATTAAATATTTGTGTAAAACTATACTGATAGATCATATAAATTAAACTCTTTCATTTCTAAATTTTTTTTCTTTGGGTTTGGAGGGATGGAAATAGAAAAGGGTTTTCAGCTGAACTGAGGTTGTGGGAGTTCATTGTTGATTAGATTTATGTGGCAGGAGCAAATAAAGGACGGTGATGCTGTTGTTGATTGAATAAATGAAAGGGAAAAGAGTAATAAAGTTGATGATTTTTGGAGCAGAAAGTGCTGAAGGGGCGTTGGTGCATATGCTTATGCTACCACTTTATTCCATCTTCTCTGGACTGTAGTTGGTTATGTTCCCTTTTTGGGTTTTTCCCTTTTTTTTCTTCTTTCCTTTTGCACTCAAAGTTTTGGTATCTGAATTAAATTTAAGCTCGCATTTCATTTTCAACGTGTTCCAACTTCCAACTAGATTAGTTGTGGAGACAACGCGGAAGATTACTTCATGTGATCAGAATTTGGTTCTTAATTTGATCCTCATGTCATGTATGGACATTATTTGCTTAACTTTAAACTAATGTTACACTGATTAACTATGCTGATGTACAGGTAAATTTATGAAATTTTACTGTGAGTTTGTGGAAGAAGTAGTGCTTAATAATCATTGCACGTGTTCACCAGGTTTTAGTGTCAAATGGTCCAAGGAAAGCTTTATTTGCGAGTGCAGGTCTCATTATTGTTTAAAAAGACCAAACTAGTAAATATCTAAGGATATGTTGCATGGTTCTGGTTCTTCCATAACAAGGATTTTTTGGAATTTTCATGAAATCATTGTCTATTCTGTTTGTTTCTTATTGACAAAAGTTAAATAATTACTCCTATAGAATTGCCAGCAATAATATTCTTGAGGTGATTCATGTCCCACAATTATGTTCGGTCCTTGTATTGCCTTTCCTTGCTACTATAACTTTTTTGGTCAAGACCTTGCTACACTTGTTCTACTCTTATTCTTTTCCCACTCCATTTTTTCTTTCACTTCCTATATGTGTTGTACAGGCATAATATGGTATGAAAAAGTAGTATTACGTTGCTTTAACAACACATTCTTTACAGTTATCTGTTTACATAGTACTAGCAGTGAAGAATAATATTTCCCATAAATTCTCATAACTGAATAAAATGAAATGCAACTACTATGAAAATGAAAAGCAAGGGTTATGAGAAGTGAGAACCAAACTTAAGGTAACTTTTGCTTTTAATAGCTACGGTTTGGAAGTTGAAATTTGCGATAATATGTATGGCCTTAACGAATTATCTTTACCTGCGTTTGCATTGTTTTATAAATTAGCTAATACCCAAAATTAGACCACTCTGTTATACCAAATTCATAGTTTGGTCAAGAATGTCAAAAAGATTGAAAAACCGGTGAGATAGGCCTAACTTATTTTAGGGTCGGTTTCAAACCATATAATTTCTTTGGATTTATAATTTATTTTAGATTCAGTGTTATCACATGTATAGCAATGAGATTTTGCTTATTCGACAGTTGATGGGGAAGAGCCTGATCTTGCTTGATGGTTTCTTAATAACTCCTTTTGTGCTTTAACAATGAAGAATGGTTTCTTAATGTAACACAAAAATAAGTAAAATGATAAGGGATTTGATTTGTTTATATTTAGATTACATTCCAAACTTTCACCCTTTTATTGTTGAAGAAAAGAAGAAAGAAACAGACTCTTGACACGGTCAGCACTCACCTGATATACTAAACGAATAAACGATGTTTAATCTTGCAAAATTATTTGGTTAATATCTCAAAAACATACCGAACTAAAGAAAATTTTTGCATCACTTGATTTTAAATTTGAACTAACCTTAACCAAAATCTGTCAGAACTTTTGCAATTATTTCTTCTATGTGAAACTCCTAAGTCCTAAAACGCATTATTCTATATCTCATGTTAACGTGCTCATGTGTTTGGTGTCTTTGGGCAAACAGATCACACAATCAAAGGGTGGACCCGTAGAGCAATCAAGTAGCACCACAATTGTGGTTTGGTGATATGGAGCAGTAACCCAAAGGCGCAAGAGGTTGAGCAGCATGAGCTTCAAGATCACGTTGCTATTCTCACCTGTGTATTAAAATAATTTTTTCTTCCCAAAATGACCTTTTAACCGAAATATGTTTTTGTTGTATAAAATATACAATAGAAACATATTTCCATTTCAGAATGTGGGGGTGTGGAAAAAAATCAAAACAAAATACATTTCCATTGTTATAAAAATATTTTTTCATTTTGATTTTTTTGCACTCCATATACTACAACGAACATTTATGTTGTATATTTTTTTATAAAGGAACATATATTATAACAAAAATGTAATTCTATTTTTTTAGGACAAAAAATGGCTAAGCTAAGGCAAAGTGGTATGTGTAGTCCAGCCTGAATTCAATAAAAGATAAAAAAAAAAAAAAGAAACAAGGCAAAATCTCTAAAGGGGATTATGTTTTATTTGTGTCATATACATAAAAAAAATCATGATTTTGTTGTTTCGGACAAAACAAAATCATGATTCCATTACAACAAAAAAGGGGGAGGGCAATGGTTTAGGAAAGGTAGGAGGGATAATTTTGTCCATTTATATTTTTTGAAAAGTTTGGGGTGAATATAGAAATTTAGAGATTGAAAAGAACATGCACTATCCCAAATGGCAAATGGAAAATGGCTGAGAGATTGTGAGACCAATATACCCAACAAATTTCTTTCACACCTAACATATTTTCAAAATTTCAACTTTACCTTTTTTACTTTTTCTTCTTCGTTCCTTCCTTCCTTTTTTCTTTTCTTGGCATAGCCTACAGATTGGCAATTTGTAAGGCACTTCTCATTTGAAATTTTTGGCGCATCCGTTGGTGTGTGTATTGTTTGTGGTGTGTGTATGTTGTCCATGGCTCCTCCCTAGTTTCTCCTTGGGAAGTTCCTTGTCATCCTCCACGAGTTTCCTCTCCTCTGCCACTGTGAGTAACTTTGCGTCATCTCTGATAAGTTTCTTTTACCTTTGTTTACTCCATACGAATTGTCAATTTGTATATGTTCAATACATGGAAAAATAAAAATGCAAACAGTAGAACTCACAACAACAATAGCAAAACGGAGGCGGACACCAATGATGAACACACACAGATTGATGAAAATGAACCACAGATTGATGAAGACAACCACATATTGAAGAAAAAATGATGAGAGAATGAGAGGAGAAATGAAAAACGCATGAATGAATGATGCATACAGACAAATTTTCAATCCGTATTTCACATGAATGAATGGTGCATACAGACAAATTTTCAATCCGTATTTCACATTTAAGCGTCAATGAGGAAGGGGAAAAATTGATTTTTTACTCAAAATTTTGGGTAAGAAATGGTATTGAGTCCAGGAGGAAAATCCCCAATAGACATGCATCATAGGAAAAATAAACAAACCATTTTCCTTTTCCTTTTACTTTTTTTGTTTAGTTGTCTTGACCGAAATTTTTTTACTACTTTGAGCCTCATCCCCTTTTCATTTCGAAAAGAATAATCTAAAATGTAAAAAGAAAAATCTGAATTAATCTTCTTTCTAAATAAAAAGAGGATAGTGCTTGAGATTTATGGGATGCAGGAAGCTGTGGCATTACTTTAGTAATGCAACTAAGCCAAGGACAAATTAATATATGCCGGCCCAAAATACTGTGTAATCTCCTGCATCCATCTCAGATCTGTCAGAATAGGCTCCTCGCACTTCTTAATAGCACATACTGAGACCCCAAAAGAATCTATTGAGACCCAAATGAACAAATTTTTGGGCTCACAAAGAAAGGGGATAGTTTATTTGTCCCCACACTCATCCCCCCTCCCCAAAATAGAAAAGGGGAAGTAGAAAAAGTCTCCAAAGCACAGAAGAGAACAATTAAGCATTAAATCGATTTTTATAAATAAATTTTATATTAGTTGCTCTCGGATGAACAAAAATGTTTTACTACATTGTAGTAGTACTATTTAACATGTGCCAATTCAATCTAGTTCACATTCTGAGTTTGAGTTTTTTTTTTTTTTCTTTACTTTGTTTTATTGCAAAGGAGAGACAAACCTAATTGGTCTGGAACCAACCCAAACCGCGTGTACCAAAATAAAGTTTTCCTTTCAGCAATAATCAATAAAGATGTTTAACGTCCTGAAGAATGATACCAGGTCCCACGTAAACAGCATAATGGGGGATTATCCAGCCTGGTTGCACATTCATCATTTGACCAAACATAAAGCCTGTGTTGGTTTAGATTTGGTTCCTCAATCACCGCAAATTCCAGTTCAAGATTTTTTAACTAAAAATACACCCAACAGTCAAAGCAACCCAAGCCTTCAGTCAAAACAAGAAAAGTTACCTAAGATGAAAGCTAAACAGTTACTCTAAGTTACTTCCTCCACTTTGTTATAAACAATAAAAATTACTTTTTTTTTCCAAATATAAGCAAAAATTAACTTTTTTTTATTTAAATTTTAACGAGAATATCTTCAAAATTTATTTTATTTAATATGGACAAAAAAAATATGATGTCAAGTATTTATTAATTTTATCAATAATTAATTTGTCAAAAAATTTGATTGATTATCTAACAAACCCTCCCTATCATATTATTTGTTGGGTTTTTTTACATAAAACAAGAAAAATTATTAAATGAATGAAAAATTATTAAATGAATGAAAGAAAATGTTAATTTTACAGAATTAATCTTATCATTATTAATTTATTTATTATTATTCATAATTAATATTATAAAAGATATAAGTAAAAAAATTATTAATATTATATTAAAAAATTAAAATAATTATTATTTTAAAACATTTTTTCTTAAGACAGGACAATCATAATATGACAGAAGGAGTATATGTTTTTTATCTATAAAAACTTGAACGAGTCTAATTCTTCTAGGATTGTGTTAATACTCGTTCAAGGGCAATTTTATCTCGCGGGAAGCATTTGAGTTTCAACTAATCAGCGATAACAGAGGAGAAAAATCTAGAAACCAGATATTATAGCATATGCGGCGCCTCTGTTGCATTAAAAACTCAGCAACAACTGCAGCTGTATAATAAAATGGGTGTATGTATGTATTCATGGCGTCCAATATGCGTCCGTGTCAGTGTCCGACATCGACATGATACCCGTACTACATTCTATATTTTGGACATTACAAGTATCTACATGTCCGTGTCTGTGTCGTGTTCGATGTCCGTGCTTCATAGGTATTCATGCATATGCATACTGCTGCATGGTCCTTAAAACCAGTTGTTACAATTACAAAGACCCCCCATATAAGGGACAAAACTGGTGCCACAATGCACACAAAATGTATTTTTCAAAATCCAAAGACCAAAGGGCATCTCCTGCATTTTAATATTGCCTAGCCAAATTCTTCACCCCATTTAAGTTTCCATTGTTTAAGCACAGACCATAACTTAATCACGCATCCTTCTTCTAATGTTATTGTTTTATAATTTTATTACAAGCTCTATCTTACCACTAACGACACTATCCAACAAAAAATGCGTTCTTCCATGACAAATCTATTACTCCACTGTATCCATTATCAATGAATAAACAAACTACTGATCTGCTCGCCAAAATCGATAGACTCTTGAAACTTGAATTTACACCTATATTTAACCCTAAAATCTAAGTTCATCTAGGGAAAATTGTCTCTCATTCATGTATACTATTCTCACCATATTATTAGTTAATGTAGGATATAAATTTAAATTTGAACTTGACTTAATACCATTAGCTTATGAGCTGCAGATTATTTTCACTTATATATGCTATGCTGACATTATTACTAATCAATGAGATCTTTAACACACCCCTCATATAGCAAGACATCTTTAGTGTGAAATTGACATGACTAGACATATGAGTGCTGCAATAAAAACCATAACACATAGCTTGATATATTCAACTACAATCACTACTAATTCACTATGATATACACTAATACTATATTAGAATTTAGCTTTAGATCTAACTCTATTGCCAAAGCTAATTTCTGAAGTGAGAATTGTTTCTCTCACTATATACAAATGGAATCTCAAACCCAAACACTAGCTGTTCTAACATCTTCAAAAAAAACAAATGGGAGCTCAAAATGAGAAATTTTATTAATTAAATCTTATCTTATAATATTACATTGGAAAAACATACTCAGACTCATCTATCCAAAGAACAAGAGGGCGAAGAACAACAATAGTAACTCCTCAATACCCCAATGCCCCCATTCTCTTACAACCTCATAAACACTATGTATGTATAATCAACCTCAAAAACCATCCAATTCACGCACAACAGAGGTATCATTCTCATTATCATTATAAATTATAAAATCTCATCTCATTATCAAATTCAGACAACAAAAAAGAAAATTCAATTAATCTGATCACACCTGCGCCTGATCTCTCCTTTCCTCCCAGTCTGCACATTCAAGAGACTCAACTTGTGCATCGCCCTAGCAAAAACCTGAAAGAATCTATTTTGATCCTTGGCGAAGGTCTCCACAAAGGGTCTCGTAGAAGGGTCACCATACAAACCATGGTCAGATTTCAACACACCCAAACCCTTGGGAAGGTTCTGGAAGTAAGCATTGTCGAACTTGTTCGGCGTCATGATGTCGTTGAAGACTGATAAGGTAGGGTTAGTTTTGTAATCTGCACAAGCCTTTTGAAGCCCCTGAGCGTAGCGAGGGTTGTAGGAGGAGGAAGTGTTGTTGGAGAGGTTCGTGACGAACTCGGAGCAGTGAGAGAATCCGACGGTGTGGGCCCCACTGAGGGCGACGAATTCTTCGACGGTGAAGCCGCGTTTGGCGAAGAGTTGGGTGATTTGAGAGATGGGCATGGAGGGGGTGGGGAGGTGGGAGGATACGGCGGAGGCGAGGGAGGTTCGGCCGTCGCGGCGGCCGAGGAAGACGGGGAAGAAGGGGCCGCCGAGCATGGTGAGGAGGTCGCGGGTGGCGGCGGAGAGGATGTCGGAGCAGGAGACGGTGTTGGGGCAGGAGAGCTCGAGGGCGGTCTTGGCACGGACGACGAGGTCGAAGGCGTCGCCGGGGAGGGAGAGGTTGATGTCGGCGTCGCGCTCGGCCTTGGAGAAGGCGGTGGAGGAGAGGAGGATGGAGGCGTCGCAGCCGTTGGGGAGGAGGCAGTCGTGGAGGAAGAGGCGGAGGGTGGCGGCGGCGGTGGTGGGGCTGGCGATCTGCTTGCTGGTTACTGTGTCCCTAATGATCTGGCTGAACTGTGGACACGTGTCATTGTAGAAATCCAAGGTGAGTCGCGCGTTAGCAGAAGAAAAAGATAGTAGCAATGTGGTGAAGAGGAAGAAGAAGAAGAGAGAAAATGAAGCCATTGTTAGAGAAGTTGAGAACTGAAAAGTGAGTAATGAATTGATGATGAGAAGAAACTAAAGAGTTATTGTATTTAATTTTTTTCACTTTTACTCGACTTCACCTTATATTTTTTATTCGATTTCATCTCACACTTATACTTCAATACATAAAATTTCAAAACATAAAAATTATGAATTAAATTTTTTGATAATAAAAACTAAAAACTAAGAATACTAGCTAGTAATATTTGTCCATAAATAAATAAAAAAACAAATACCTTCCTAGTTACTTGCATTGGCTTTTGTCATCTCCTTCCTATGTCACTCCTCCAACAGTACAAAGTGTTCAGGTCTATTCTCAGTGACATAGTCTTTACCCTCATCTCTATAGTATTGAGCTATAGCAAGGGGTTCAACCATTCTTCTGTAACCAGTTCCGACTTGGATCCAACTTTGGCAAAAGGCTTCACTTGCTTTCTGAGGCCTAATCTTTGCTTCTTCTACCATATATTTCCAGTAATTTTTTAGGGTACAGTGCCATTTCGTAGCTTCCTCGTCGCATGGCATGTTCATGTTCTTCTAGCTGTCGTGGTACCCAATATTACGTTTTTTACAATACACCATGTAACATGCAAGTTGGGCCATGTCTATCTTCATCTTATTCAATTTATTTGATGGATCAAGTTTAACCCTCTTGTGCACGATGAATTTATTTTCCCGTTTTTCCAACGTTGTTACCAAGGCTTTCATATCAATGTTCTGGTGATGTTGCTGCTGCCAAATAGATTTTAGACAAGAGATTACACATAACTAGTTGCGTGACATCAAACGCTAAAATCGTCAAATCCAAACCCGGTTCTCTGAAAACTTTCCATGATATTCCCTCTCCCTTGGTTGTAATGATGCCTGCATAACGGGACGTGATAACATCCCATGGTTAGCGAAGAAGAACTGCAGAGCTTGTCAGAAAAGATGCAAGCTCGATTCCTCTGCAAAATCTGCAGCCACAAGTACATAAAATCCAACATAATAAGTAATATTATGAAAATCAGCAGTTCATGTTACTTTCTTTTATGAGTTTTTTTTTTCTTAAATATGTTTTTCTTTTTTACTTAATAAGACCTTGTACCATTCAGGACCTTCCTTCATTTGATTCAACTTTTTGAATGGATTAGATAATACGTTCCTCTGCATGATAAATTACGAGTGTAAATAATACTTAATAAGAATTAATAATTCTAGTTTTTAAAAAAATAGAAGATATTCACGTACCTGCATGTGTGGTGTCAATGCTAGTGCCCGCAACTGTAAACTGATACTACCTTCAAGTACTGAATTTGATTGATGCAGAGTAATGAAATCCTAGCAAATTGAGATTTTCCACTATATTTCCATAATAAACATATTGAAGTCCTTGATTTCTAACATGGATAGGGCACATTGCCACAAGAAGTTCTAAAATAGAGTCAGGATTCTCAAAACAGATACAATTTACATCAGAAGAGAAATGTTTCAAAAGGCACGTAAGCACTGGTTTGAGGAGTCAATGAGGCAGCTAGAGAATTGTGTGGTTCATAACAAAGAGCCTTGGAAGTGGGTCATTGAGTGACACAACATTAGAAAAACAAGAATTCCTAATAGGATTACTTGATATGGCTTGTTGCAACTTCTTGTCACCAAGAAAGTGATGCAGAGTGGCGGTTCTTTCCTAACTGAATGCTCTCCAATAGTGATATTGTGAAAAGAAAAGCAATTGATCCTCCAAGATCAAGGCCAGTAACAATCAATGGAGTGGAACAATTAATCTGCATTATGATTGTTGGATAAAGATTTACATGATTTGCAAGACAAAATGAGTAAACTACTGCTATAAGATTCATTGAAAATTATCCTTATAATTTTGTTCCAAACAGTGAAGTTTGCTGGTTGTAATCCTTAGCTAAAACTCTCTTTAAAACAACTTTGCATGAAAAAACACCCGATGAGAAAAAAAGAGTAATGATAAACATTCACCTTATTTTGGGGTGCACTGATATGATATGGAAAGAAGAGAGAAAGAGAAGAAGAAGAAAAAAGAAAGAGTAGAGAGAGAAAGTGATAAATGTGACAAGTAATGCAATGAAAAATGAGGAGGTATAGAAAGAAAATCAGGTGAAAATGAGATTGAAGCAAAAATGAAATAAATATTATATTTTTCCTAAGTGAAGAAAAGAAGTAAAGAAATAAGTGCTAGTGTTTTTAAAATATAAACATATAATCCAATGGGATGCATAGAATGATGACAGAGGGAAAGGAAGTGATGTACCATGGATTTCAATTGATCAAGCCTACAATGATTTTTATGGAAGAGTGAAATTGTAGTGTTGTTAACAGAGAAAATTGGATTGATTTCGTCACACAGTAGGTCAAAGTGAAGGATTTTCTACTCTGTGGGAGCATAAGATGGAAACAAATCCGCTTGGAAATCAGAATAGTCTAATGTGGCCTCAAATGCTATAATGGTCAAATCTGAATCTGGACGTTTATGAACCATCCAGGATAATCCCTCTCCCTCTTCCTTTTTTGAACAGGTGTCTTCGTGATAACTCGAGGTAACAATCCATGATCGGTGAAGAAGAACATGGCTGCTTGTCACAAAAGATGCAAACTCGATTCCACTGTTAAATCTGCGACCACTGGCACACAAAATCCAACATAACTAATACAATGAGGGTAAGCACTTCATGTTATTTTCAGGTAAAAACCAAATGTCAACAAGGAAGAGAAGCAATGTTTCACCTATCGCATATAGTGCAGATAGGGTCATGGTGCTTCTTGACTGATGATGATGATGAGTATCGAGGAAAACTGCCATGGAGTTTGTGAATAATGAGCAAAAAGACTGAATGGTTGATGCCATTGCAAAGAATGAAGTTAAGTTAACAAACTTATTTAATGGTGTGAGCAAGTCAGGGTTTTTGAAGTCAAAGCTGAATGAACATCCTAAAATAAATAAAAATAATTTTATTTAAAAATTAATAGAGTTTTTAGAAATTAAATAAATGAGAGGAAAGAATTTTTGTTAATTAAAATAAATGTTTCATGTTATTAGAAAATAAACATAGTAATGTTTTAGAAAATAAAATGATGTTTTAATTGGTTATTTATTTAATGAAAGAGTAAAATAAAGTTTTTTTTTATAAAATAAAAAAATAGAGTAAACAATAGGTTAGACTATCTATAAATAGAGATATAATAGGTCAAATTTTACAATTATGATAGTCTTTACATTCTTCCTTCTTCCCAAATTCGATCTCCTTTCTTCCTCTCTCTAAATCCTATCTTTTTTTGCATATACTCAAACTTATCTCAGTAAAACTACAATTTCAGACTTATTAATCGTTGGATTGCCCTAAAATTTGGACACCACTTTTGAAACTCAATTTCGCACATTCCCACCGTTGTAATTTACAAAATAATATTTATAGAAAAAGAAATGCTCCTCGCACGGAGATAATGAAATTGAGGTTCCAATCTTTTTTACTTCTCTCTTATGCTTGAAAACTCTAGCAAAGCAACTAAAGGAAAAACTTGAGAAATCTTAGAAAACCTCTAGAGATTATTCTATCAATGAATTAGGTTTTGTGATCTTCATGAAAGTTGTAGCCCTAGATGTTCGCTAACAAATGTCGCTGGTTCCACCCATTTTGGAGTTGTATAACCCCTTATAGAGTCAAATTACTGAGCAAAGGTTGAACTGTCAAGACAAAGCAATGATCCAATGTTTACCTTAAGTTAAGACATAGTTAATGGTCAAACCGGTTTTTGTGATCAACATAAGAGTTACAGATAAAATAATTAGCTTTAAAACAAGATACATATGAACTTAATAGGATTAGTACATCCCATGTACAAAGCTTGTAGTAACTTAGGAGAAAATGTAAGGATATACTTGTTTACTATACATGTACGTACGTGTGTGTGTGTGTGTGTGTTGAGCATCTGTTAATTTCTGAGATACATGTGAACTTGCGACGTTGGATTGTGACATTGTGAGATGTTAAATTGTGGACATGACATATGATTGCGAATAAGTGTTTGGTCAATTCTTGATGTGATATTACTTGTGTTGTGAATTGTGAATTATATAATAACCCGACTGGTGTTTACCATGAGAAAAGTGTTTATGTGTGAGGTGTTAAAAGGAAAGTGTAGGGTTCCAAGTTAGGAACATGATGTGTTAAATTATAGCACAATGTGTTAAATATGTTTGAAAACAAGTGTGAGGTTGTGGGTATTGTATAATTCATGACCAATGTTTGCGTGCAAAAATTGTTTTAGGGGTTGGACTTCAATTAGGAAGGTGAGGTCCTAATGGATTCTTTGGAGTCTAGCTCTTGTGGTAAATACACTCGATTTGAGTGCTCATTTAAGCCTATGTTGATTCCACATGATTAGAGCATTCTCGCAAAACAAAGTGACCTTGATTGGTCACCTTATGATTTCACTTAGTAAGAGTGACCTGACATATCCATTGTGTGACGTATCTTGTCATGTACTCCTAGGAGCTCTAGTGTTATTCTTCAATGGCATGATATCACATTGCATATAGGTTTGAGTCTTAGTATAATTATTCCATAACGTCAATGAATTGTATATTATGAAATTGGTGAGTGTTGTTAGTCTTGATTCGAGTGTGTGATTCATGTGTAATATGATTAGAGATTGAAAAATGAATTTTAAATGATAAAGTGGTGAAATGACGTGAATTGTATTAAGTTGAACTATGTGATAAATATTTCCATATTGTATTTTGCTTATGTCTTTGTTTATTCGTATTTTATTTAAAAATGTAATAACTCATTCTCCGTGTGTTGTTTGCGTTTGGATTTTGTGATGATCTCGAACCTTGTATTTGTGGGAGCATATGACTAGGTGGATTACTTTAAGGAATCTCGTACTGGAGAATGCAAGGACACAATAATCTAATATGATGTGGCATTGGAGTATGTGTTTTTGTTTTAATTACGTGATGTTTCAAACATGTTATTTTATTTTGTTACTTAACTTGAGTTCTTTTATAAACTTGAATGATCTTGTTTTAAGTCATAAATATTTCTAAGAAATTTTATTTGATAACAGTAAAGCGAATATGAATATTTTATTCACGTGAATTTACTTAAGATTGTATAAAATAAAATTGATTTAATTAGATTTTACGTTTTATATTTATATTCATGTTGGGGTAGGGAATGTCATAATGATGACCACATTAAAAAATAAAATCAAATTGACACTGTGAAACAACCTCCATCACCAGCAAAGCAGCCTGATGTGCTGGTGTATTTACTTTGGTTGTTGTTTTCAATCTTTGGATTGATTGCACCCTACCAAACGTTTTAGTATATTTCGTATCTCCCACGGTTCAGCATAGAAATACACTTTAACTCTTAAGCATTCAGATAAAACACCAAAGCAAAGAAACAGACTCAATTTCCTAATGACCAACATGCAATTCGTTCGAAGCTCTTGATATTTTAATTGAAAGATATAGTGTAGAGAGTAGAGACGAACTTTGACCTCATTGTGTAAAAA
This sequence comes from Glycine max, assembly GCF_000004515.6. NCBI lineage: Eukaryota > Viridiplantae > Streptophyta > Magnoliopsida > Fabales > Fabaceae > Glycine > Glycine max. Next base: position 1,253,955 of record NC_038255.2, on the reverse strand, counting down.
TAATCTCAATTTTACCAATCATGACCATGTATATACATAAATTCCCAAAGCCATAATAATTCACATAATAGTATACATATTTTTTAAAATATCAGATTATTCTTTCCACCCATGAAGTTAACAGCATAAAACACCCCAAACTAAAAAATTACTACCATAAGATATTTATCATAAAAGGGGTAGAGTTTATGTTGAAAAAAAGGATAGCTTGTGCAACATTGCTATCGCAAAAATCAAAATGAAGGGACAGCTGCCCCACCTGCCTCTATGAGTAACTCCGTAATGATCACAATAACCAGCATAAACACTAAACAACTTCAAATAGAAACAAAATTTTACTAACTATAAAACATCCAAATCCATGAGTAATTAGTTTCACAATGAAATCCTACTTTATTACACTTCTGAAAGACATGCTTTATATATAAAATGGTTATCAACTTATCATGCATCAAGGGAAATCATAAACTCCCAAAGCATACTGCTCACGCTTCCTAGCATCACTCATGAAATTTGAGAGTGCTGAGTTATAGAAAGTTCCCTTAATTGCTTTATACTCATTCCACCAACACATGTAGCTGCTTTGCGCCAAGAAAATCTCTGGTGATACTGCATAGTTCTTGACCAACCCATAAACGTACTCCTCAAATATAACCAATTTCTTCAATGTCTCTTCCTTCTCTCTAACAACCTTCAACTCCTTGCATGAAAGGAGAGCCTCTTCAACATGGGCCCAAAAGCAAGAATCAAAAGTTAAAAGTGCTTCCACATTCTTCTTACTTGTACTGCTTAAATCACTTGTTGCTTTTTTTGTCCCTTCATTTAACCATTCCTCCAACCTTACAAAGTGTTTAGACCTATTTTGGGTCACATAGTCTATACCCCCTTCTCTATAGTATTGAGCAACAGCAAGGGGTTCAACCATTCTCCTGTAGTTAGTCCCAGCATAGAGCCAGCGGGTACGAAAAGCTGCACCTTCTTTCTGAGGCTTCATCTCTACTTCTTCAACCATCTTTTCCCAGTAATTTGTGAGTCTTTTATGGAACTGAATAACATCATAATCCCACGGTGAGTTCATATTCTTGTAGCTATCATAGTATCCTATTCGCTGATTTTTTGTTTCCTTCTTGTACCATTCAAGTTGGGACATACATAGCTTCACTACATTCAATTTTTTGGCTGGATCAAAATTTTTTATCCTCCTATGGAGAATGAATTTTTGTTCTTGTATTTTAATCTTTGTTTCCAAAGTATTGGTATCAATGTTCTGCTGCTGCAAGCCAATTTTAGAAACAAGATCAGGAAAATAATTGATTTACAATAACCAAAATACTAGTCTGATTACACATAACGAGTCTAAATAAGGCTCAATTTAAATTAGATAATTCTAGTTGTTCAAAAAACAGAAGATATTCACATACCTGCAAATGCGGTGTCAATGCTAATGCTTGCAACTGTAAACTAATACTACTTTCAAGTGCTGAACCTGCATGAGCCATGTTTTCAACCCTTGTACTGAAGAACTTGCAAATTACTTTATCATTGAGCTTTTCTACTATATTTCCGTAATCAGAAGACTGAAATCCTTGATTCTGAGTGTGGATTGAGCCCATTGCAATGAGAAGTTCCAAAATAGAGTCAGGGTTCTCAAAACAAGTGGAGTTTGCATCAGAACACAAGAAAAATGTTCCAAAAGGCATGTAGCCACTTGTTTCAGGAGTCAATACAGCAGGTGAAGAACTATAGTTTGTAATGAAGAGCGTTGGAAGTGGGTCTTTGAGTGACACAACGTGTAGAAAGCAAGAATTCCAATTAGAACTACGTGATATGGCTTGTTGCAATTTCTTGTCACCAATAAGGGGTGAACCAAAGGTGATGCAGAGTGGGCGATTCTTTCCAGAACCAATGCTATTTAATAGCGATATAGTAAAGAGAGAAGCAACTGCTCCTCCAAGACCATGCCCAGTAACAATCAATTTAGTTGAACTATTAATCTGCATTTATGATAGGATTGGTTATATAAGGGTTTACATGGGAAGACCAATATATACCTACAAATGTGGAAGATCTACACTACTTTTAAAATAAAATTAGCAAACTATTGCTATAAGGTTAATTGAACATTATCCCTAAAATTTTATCCCAAGCACCCTGATATTCGCTGATAATAACACACTCAGCTAAAACTCTCTTCTCAAGAACTCCTTCACAGAAAAAACAGTGAAAATGAGTGAAGAAAAGAAGTAAAGAAAGCTAAGTGCATGTGCTTTTAAAAGAAATATATATAAACAAGAATATTTCAAAATTCAAATTACTTCTAAATTCATCCTCCTAAGGTACTTTTGATATGTGAGGTTTTGGAAAGTCACATCTGTTACACTAAACGGTTCAATCTAGTTTACAAACTACAGCCAACAAGGTGACAAAATCTAATGCATATTACATTCCCAAATATCAATCTCACTTATCACCTTGTCTCCAAGGTCATTACTCATGAATAGGGAACTAGATTTGAAAAATAAAAAACAATAACATGCCAACATTATTATAAGCAGAATAAAAACTAACTTTCCTTCTTTCTTAAAGAAAAATAGTTTTTGAAGCTAACCAATGTGATATTTTGGTGATCATGACTAATTTGCAAAGTCAAACAGCTTAATTCAGGACAGCTTGATCAATCAACACATCATCAATCTCTAGATTTATAGGGAAATGCAAAGTTAATTGTATATGAAGGTCTAAGAATCTGTTGGTAGTTGGTTAGATGATAGTTGATAGTTTTAGAGAATTATTTTTGGAAGAAGGCTATGTCATTGATTTCTTGGATTGTCAATTACAACATACCAATTGCCTATTTATAGGCTCAAGTCACCAACCTCTCAATGGTGGTGAATGTTTCTACATTACTTTAGGTCTTTCTAGAGTTTTCATGATAGATTAGTATCATGATAGTTCTAGATTCTTCTATCTTATACATAGACTTATAGTTCTAGATTGTTTTACCATATTCATACACATTATAGTTCTAGATTGTTCTACCATATTCTATAGTTCTAGGATATTCTACTATTTTCATACATATTATATTTAAGAATATTCTAGAAATTTGTAACAATTTCAACACTCCTCCTTGATGCAAATTTCTCTGACTCCGAGCATAGCTCGTAATTCTTCAAATCGTAGAGTGCTTTTCTTAGTCTTAACACTTTGCTTTCTTTGCCTTCAGACACGAATCCTTATGGCTTCTCCACATAGATCTCTTCTTCAAGTACGTCCTTAAGGAAGACGGATTTGACATCTAGTTGATGGATACTCCATCTTTTTTGTGACGCAAGAGCTATTAGAGCTCTTATGGTATCAAGACGAGATACTGGTGCAAATGTCTCATTGTAGTCAATTCCGGGTTGTTGTAAGTAACCCTTAGCTACTAGCCTCGCCTTGTGTTTCTGTATGGTGCCATCAGGATTGAGCTTTGTCTTATAGACCCACTTAACCCCAATGATATCTTTTCCATGGGGACGATTTACTAACTCCCATGTGTTGTTTTTCTCGATCATTTGTATCTCTTCTTCCATTGCCTTGACCCATATTTCCTGCTTTGACGCTTCTTCAAAGCTTCCAGGTTCAAGTATGGCCAAGTTACAGGTTTCATATATGTCCACCAAAGATCTTACTCGTCTTGGAGTAGACTCTGGTGATGATAGTTCTTGATCTTGTTGTTGTGATGGAGGTGAAGGTGGTTCACCTGGGTTTTCTTCCTCATCTTCTTCTTGAGGTAGTTGAGCGGGTATAAGAACGTTCTTCTCCACTTTTTCTTCATCCCAATTCCATGAAGCATATTCATCAACTTCAACATCTCGACTAATGACGAGTTTCTTAGTTTGCAAGTTGTAGACACGGTAGCCCTTAGAGATATTGCTATACCCAAGGAAGATACCTCGTATAGTCTTGTCTTCAAGCTTGTGCCTCTTCACGTCTGGAATATGAATGTAGCATATAGATCCAAAGACCCTTAGGTGCTTTGCTGATGGCTTCTTCCCGTTCCAAGCTTCAATTGGAGTCTTGTCTTTTACAGACTTAGTTGGACATCTGTTGAGTATGTAAACAGCAGTGTAGACTGCTTCAGCCCAGAATGTGTTAAGTAATCCCTTTTTCCTTGAGCATCGATCTAGCCATCTCCATAACTGTGCGATTCTTTCTCTCGGACACTCCATTTTGTTGAGGAGAATATGCGACTGTAAGTTGTCTCTCAATGCCTTCATCCTCACAAAATCTTTCAAACTCGCGAGAGGTGTACTCTTTGCCGTGATCACTTCTTAGTACTTTTATCCGTTTTCCACTTTGATTTTCAGCAAGGGCCTTGAACTTTTTGAATACTCCAAAGACTTCTGATTTTTCTTTTAGAAAATATACCCATGTCATTCTAGAGAAGTCATCAATGAAGAGTATGAAGTACCTATTGTTCCCATGTGATGGCGTCCTCATTGGTCCACAAACGTCCGTATGTATCAGCTCCAATAGATCTTTCGCTCTCCATGCTCCATTTGTTGAGAAAGGAAATCGGTGTTGCTTACCAAGAAGACATCCTTTACACACTTCATTGTTCTCCTTTATGCTTGGAAGATCTCTCATCATGTTCTTCTCATGTAACAACTTCAAGGCATGTGAGTTGAAGTGGCCAAATCTTCGATGCCATAGCCATGAATCATCAACTTGTACCTTCATGGCAATGTTTGTTGCATATTTTAAATTTAAAGGGAAGCTTCTATTGCTCTTATTCATCTTTACTTGGGCTATCTCAGACCTTTTATTTTTGTTGTCTAAGATTTTGCATACACCTCCTTCAAAGTGAAGTGTGTAGCCTCTTTCCACCATTTGGCCAATGCTTAGAAGATTTTCTTTTAGGCTGGGAATTAGTAAGACATCATGGATGAGTCGCGTACCTATATCTGTCTCCACCATGACAGTGCCTTTGCCTTTTGATTCAACCACACTTTCATTTCCCAGTCGAACTTTGACTTTGACAGACTCATCAATACTTTTGAAAATAGTCTCATCCTTGGCCATGTGATTGCTACATCCATTATCCAAGTACCAGTTTCCTCCCTTTTCTTTTATTGAGTCTTGAGTGGCGTAGAACGTACATTGTTCTTGATCATGCTCCTCTGCGATATTAGCTTAATGCCTATTTTTGTTGCGACAATTTTTCTCTACGTGCCCGAACTTCTTGCAATGGTTGCATTGTGGCATATTACGAAACCAACAATTTTTCTCTGCGTGGCCTTGCCTTTTGCATATATTGCATGGAGGATTTTTATCTGTTTTGTTCTTAAGGAAATTCCTAGAACCTTCTCTTCTTCTAGAAGTTTCTCCATAATTTTTCTTTCCTCTATTTTCTTTGTTTTGGGGCTGAAATTTAAACTTTGACTGGAAGGCATTTTCAATTGTATTTTTTTTATGCCTATACAGTCTTTGCTCATATGCTTCAAGAGAGCCCACAAGTTCTGTCTCTGATAAAGTGGACAGATCTTTGGTTTCCTCAATCGTTGTCACGATTGGGTCAAACTTTTGGGGCATAGTAATTAGAATTTTCTCAACAATTTTCTTATCAAGATTATCTTCCCCAAAAGATCTCATTTGATTAACTATTCCTTTAACTTTAGAATAGTAATCTTTAACTGTCTCAGACTCCTTCATCTTCAATAGTTCAAAATCTCTTCTTAGAGATTGAAGTTTAACGGCACGTACCTTAACACTTCCTTGAAACTCCTCCTGCAATGTGTTCCACGCTTCTTTGGCAGTCTTAGCTCCCATAATTCTTGAGAAAATTGGATCAGTCACCGCTTGTTGCAAGGTGAACAACGCCTTTGAATTTTTCTGTTTATTTTTCTTCAACTCTTTTTCTTGAGATGCATTAAGAGCTTAAGTATCCGTGGGAATGGTGAAGCCTTCTTCTACTATGTCCCATAAATCTTGAGATCAAAAATATGTTTCCATTTTAACACGCCAGAAATCATAATTTTCACCATTGAAGATAGGGACAAAAATAGTTGACGATTGAGTAGTGTTATCCATAGCTTAGAAAAATATTATTAGAGTGGGTTAGTAGTACAAAGGAAATTTTTGAAGTAGTTGGGAGGATTTTGGAATGGTAGGTAGGTAAGATAACTACGCCCAATGTATGACCGAACGTAGCTCTGATGCCACTGTTGGTAGTTGGTTAGATGATAGTTGATAGTTGATAGTTTTAGAGAATTATTTTTGGAAGAAGGCTATGTCATTGATTTCTTGGATTGTCAATTACAACATACCAATTGCCTATTTATAGGCTCAAGTCACCAACCTCTCAATGGTGGTGAATGTTTCTACATTACTTTAGGTATTTCTAGAGTTTTCATGATAGATTAGTATCATGATAGTTCTAGATTCTTCTATCTTATACATAGACTTATAGTTCTAGATTGTTTTATCATATTCATACACATTATAGTTCTAGATTGTTCTACCATATTCTATAGTTCTAGGATATTCTACTATTTTTATACATATTATATTTAAGAATATTTTAGAAATTTGTAGCGATTTCAACAGAATCAATTGAGTATCCACACTTAAGATATGGTTTTTTCAGCTTGCGATTTTCAAATTAAAACCAGAATAGGCATATAACTAATAATAACAAGTGAAAGGAGGTGATGTACCTCGGATTTCAGTTGATCAAGCTTCTCATAGTTTTCAGAAAAGAGTGAAATTGCAGTCTTGTTAACAGAAAAAAATGGATCTTTCTTGGTACACAGAAACTCAAAGTGATGGAAATTATTCTCCCTGAGAGTATTAGATGAAACCAAACCCGCTTGAACATTAGAAAAATCTAGCTTGACCTCAAAGGCTATAATCGTCAAATCCGAACCTGGTTCTCTATAAACTTTCCATGATACTCCCTCTCCCACGTTTGTAACGATTCCGGCATAACGGGACGTGATAACATTCCATGATCTGTGAAGAAGGACAGAGCTTGTCACAGAAGATGCAAGCTCGAATCCACTGCTAAATCTGCAACCACAAGCACACAAAATCCAACATAAGTAACACTATGAGAATTAACAGTTCATGTTACTTTCTTTTATGAGTTTTCAGGTAAAAACAGAAACCCAACAAGGAAGGAGTAATGTTTCACTTATTGCATACAGTGTAGGTTGGCTCATGGTTCTTCACTTCTTCCTTAAGGTAGAAGAACATGCGACTTGAATTAGAAGGTTTTGATGCAGTGAGTTTTTGACAGATAATGGTTAAGGATGAGAAGTGCTAAGGGATGATGCCATTGCAAAGAATGGAACAACGTAAGTCAACACCCGCGTCAATGTTTTTTTTTTTATTATAAATTGAAACAACTAGGTACTTGAATAACATAAGGAAAAATGGTTTTTTTTTCCTCTATTATTATTGTCACTGTCCTTTATTTCCCTTCCTTTTTCCTTTTTGTTTGTCGTTGTTTATGGTTTGAGTTTAGGCCTTTGGGCACATGAGAAAGTTCTTGGTAAAATATGAAGTTTAATTGAAAAATTAAATGTTGAAATTTAAATAATTATACAATTTTTATATATGTATGTTTATTTAATTATAATTTTAACTGTTAATTTTTATTAATAATTATAATTTTTTTATTCTTTCAAATGAATTACTTACTTTTTGTAGTGATAAATAGCTTCATGGAACTGAAATCTAATTCTATTAGAACATGTAAAATGACGATGGCTTAAAATTTGTTAGTCCGACAATATCAGGTACATTTAAAAATTTCACAAAAATTTATTTCAATTCTAAAATTGTTAGAATGACTGTTTAATGTCACATTAATTTTTGTAATTAAAAATGATTTTTTAATTCTTAAGAATGAATTAGGCCATGATTGTTTATACAAGTAATACACTTTCAAGCGTGATCTGCTTCAATGTTAAAAATTTATTAAATAATTCATAAAACATCAGCACTGAAGAAGCTTTTAGTATTCTAATAATGGTCTAGTTGCAGCTGTACCAAAAATAAACATGGTGAAATTGCAATTGATAAAACAAAAAATGTTAATCTCTATAGTACATATGACAGTTTAGCTAATTTAGTGGACTGAAAATCACCTTTGACGGCTTGTAATTAAATTGTATTTATATGAGGATCCTTCAGCAAGAAAACATACCGTTTTCGCCTAATCTTCTTTGAATTTGAAAGTTTTAGATTTTTGTCGTCCAAGTATTTCAAGAACTTCAAATGAGACACAAGGATCATATCTATAGATATAAATATGATTTCAATCCTAATGGTCATATTTTAATTTACTGTGAAGACACACGTAACTCAAAGGGAAAGTTTGAGGTGTTTAGATCAAGATTTGGAAGTTAAATTGGTTACATTTTATATTTTCATGTCAGAAACAAGTTTAGTTTGGCCGAAGTAGGTAAAATTTGGAATCGGAGATGACTCATGTTTTGGGCGAATGGCTATGCTAAATCGGTATTTTACTTAATATTGTACTTTTTCTATCCAAATGTATGCATAAGAATGCTGAATAAAAGTTTTCTCCCTCCATAGAAGCTTGTGTTCTGTTCTCTTTTTTGCTTATCTATTCTTTACAGTACTTCATGCAAACTTTGACCTTTCAGATTACTTTAATACTAACGAGCTTCCATACTAAAATTTCCAAGAAGAAGAGTAATGGTTTGCAAGGGATTGAAGACAACTGCAAGAACTTTCACTATCACAACAACACAAAACAGGTGTAATATAACAAGGTCCCAGCCCAAAATCAATAAAGAAAATACAAAATAGGTCTAAAAGTGCAAAGTATAATAAAATCATAATTTATTTTATGCTGTTGAACCATGCGGACGTTCATTAATCAGTATGCCATAGGAGGGAAATTGTAAGTTTTCTTAGCATACTGCACATAATAATCAGGATTGTTGTTAGTTTTGTAGCAGAAAAAATATAGTAAACAAAGAAGAAGAGAGACAATCCAATATAGAAGAAATATAATGATTTTTTTCTGAATTAAATTGTTCTGGACAGCAATGCAATATATAACAAAACAGAAATTAATCATTTGTTAATTTCAAGAAAACTGAAAATTAAAAATGACTTATTCTTAAAATATAAGAATCACTTTAATCCATAATTGAAACAAATAAAAACAAAATAGACCGTTAGAAAAGTAATTTAAAGAAATTTAAAGCAATTGCTCATGAAGTCTTTTAGTGGTGAATTATATGAAGTTTCCGTATTCTCAATTGCCTTATACTCATTTCACACCAAGTCATGTAGCTGCTTTTCATCAGGAAAATCTCTGGTGACACTTCATATTTCGTGAGCAACCTATAAACATACTTCTCGAATTCGAGCAACTTCCTAGTTGCCTCTTCCTTCTCAGTCACGCTATATTGTACATTCACCAATTGTTTGCACAAAAGAAGAGCTTCTTCAACATGTGCCCAAAAGCAAGAATCATAAGTTAAAATGATTTCCACATTCTTTTTGTTTGTATCGTTTGAATTGCCTGTGTCTTTTTGTTTCTGTTCCTTCAACAATAACTCCTCCAACCATACAAAGTGTTTAGACCTTTCTTTCATATAATCTTTACCCCCCTCTCTGTAGTACTGAGCAATAGCAAGGGGTTCCACCATTCTCATGTAATTTGTCCCAGCATAGAGCAAGCGAACACGTAAAGATTCAACTTCTGTTGGAGGCTTCTTCCATTCTACCTCTACAAACATCTTTTCCCAGTAATTTGTGAGCCTTTCCCAGCTCAAGTATTATTGATAATCAAATCATAGTATTATTTTGATTACAATTAAAAAGAGTAATTTATGTCATCATTAATTTAAATTTAAATAAAAGATAATTTAGGTAACAATTAATTTGATTACTATTAAAAAAATGTAGTGTGTGTCGTCATTAATATAATTTGTATCAAAATTAATTCAAGTAAAGAATGTAACTTAATTCTGCAATTAATTCTTCATGAAAAATACCTAGCAGAAACATATTCTCTTTGTATATAAAGTGGGTGCGAAAAAATTACACAAACAAAAATATGTTTCCGTTTTGAATTTTGTACACGAAAATACGTTTCATTGGGTAATTTTTTGACATCCTTTTTCTACTATGAAAATGTGTTTTAGTTGTTATGTCTAGGGCAAAAACAATATACAACAAAATCATGATTATGTTATATATATATATATATATATATATATATATATATATATATATATATATATATATATATATATATATTAGATTGTTTAGCTGATAGTTATCCTAAACAGAACGGGCAATAAATTATCAATGTTGCTAATTATAGTAATATTTCAGGCAAAAGAAAAATTTATGGTATGGACATAAGAAATGAATAATAGATTGTTTATAAATGTGTATCTACCAGTGATCAATCTGGTACAGGATTGTCTAGAAGCAAAATAACATTATCTGGCTTTACAAGAAATTAGTTAAGCAGCTGGTGATGCTCAACAGCTTGAAACTGCTAAAACTTCATTAGGAGAGTTATTGAATTCTTAATTGATTGCCCAATGTGTGGTCAATGATTAAAATGTAAATAAAAGTGTAGAAATAACTTAAAGAAAAGAACAAGTCATATAGAAGCAAAAATGAAAACACAAAGGTTTTATATTGGTTCACTTCAACCTACTACATCTAGTTCTCTTTTAAACCTTGAAGGGTTCCACTGATTAAATCTTTGATTACAACCAAGTGCTTTTTTATGCTATTTCTGGATATGAGTACTCTCTAGGCCACTCTTGACACTACACTTAATCTCCCTCTGAGATTAAGACTCAAGTATTATTTGTCATTAAGTCACTCCTGACTTTCACAAATAATGTGTTTGATGAAAAATGTATTCTAATCACTCAAAGAATGTTTACACAACAGGCTTGAATACAATGAAACTCGTTGACTACGCAGAGCTTAGTTTCACTCAATTTGCCCCAGTTTTTTTCGTCTAATGGACTAACAACGTTACAACACACTTGTTTGTTTTCACTCAAAATATTCTCTTTTGTGATTCGAAAACCTTAACACGAACATCTTTTAGACTTTATATAGATTGTAGTGCTTTGATTCGTTGAGAGATCCTAACTAACCATTGTCTAATAGCTTTGGCGTTTGACACAAGACTTTTACTGTGTAGAGAGAAAGTGGGGACCACAAACTCTTTTGGCAACATGCGTGATAATTGTTATTCAAGAGTATAAAATGCATTAAAAAGTAGCAATGTGTCTCTAATTTTATGGTTTGCTGTGTGAGATTTGTATATAACTGATTTTGTTTGAGTTTTACATAGTGGACGCTTCATTTTGATGATTGATATTGTTATTATTTGGATTTTCAGGTTTAGGAAAGGAAGATTTGGAAGTACGGCTATAGAGCTCGCTCAACAAGCCAGATTAGCTAAGCGAGACTAATCCGCTTAGCGAGGAAGCCAACTCGCCCAGCGAAAGAAGAACCCTAGAAAATGTAAAGTCAGAGAGCAGCGTGCTAAGCATGCAGCCAGCCCACCCAGCGAAGTCTTTGTCGCTTCTCGCGCTTAGCGCGTCCACATTCGCTAAGCGCCCAATTACTAACTCTCGCTCAACGAGACATGCTCGTTAAGCGTGCATTCGTAATCTGAGAAGTCCAAAAGTCTTTAAAACTGGAAGAGAAAGGAAAACTAAGAGTGATGCAATGTGTGTGAGAAGAAAAACAGAGCATCAAGGCTGAGAGAAAAAGAAAGAAGCTGCTTTTTTCATACCTTCGCTTCACCACTCCTTTTCTATCTTGTGTTTTAGCCTTGTAATGAGCTCTCCATGCTAATGGAGGGCTAAACACTTCATTGTTAAAGAATTTTTCCATTGAGCACTCTTTATATAAAAACTCTAACTATCTATTTAATATTATTTTCTAGTGTTCTCTACATCTATCTAGAGTCGTCAAAATGGGTTTTGGCTCGTGGGCCAACCCAGCCCACTATGGGCCAGAGGTGAGTCGGGCTCAATTTTTTTAAAAAAAAATCGATACCGTCAAATTTTCAGTCCGACCCACTTAGCCCATGGGTTAGGTGGGCTCAACCCGTGGGTTGGTCGGCCAGCCCGTCAACCCACCATATTTAAATAATATATTATTTTATTTTATTATTATTATAAATTTATAATTATTTATAATTGTTAGGAAGTTAAGTTTTTATTTTGTAGCAAGTTAGCAACCAAATTCATTAACGGACCATTTCGGTTTGACTATTCAAAGCTTGATGCTTCTATTTGTGATGAAAAGATTAATAACATAAAAGAGAAGATGTGCAAGCTCTTTGATGAATATGTGAGTGTAAAGTCAAGTTCATCTACTACATCAAGTTCTCAACAACCTACTGTAGAAGAAGATTTCAGTATAGAAGAAAATCAAGAGATGGATGATCCATATAATGTTAGTCTTTTGTCTAATTATTTAATTGTTTTATGATTCAATTTATTTTATTTAATTTTTCTCTTATATTGTCATCGGAATATATCAATTATGTGAGCCAAAATGTTAATGTCAATGACAAATCTGAATTAGATCTCTATTTGGCTGAGACACCGCTTGAGCCAAAGTTTTTTCTTAAGTTGGATATTTTGAGTTATTAGAAGGACCGCCAATAACGTTATCCAAATCTTTGTAGATTGGCATGTGAGGTGTTAAGCATTCCTATAACAACTATTGTTGGTGAATCGGCATTTAGCATTGATGCTCATGTGCTAAACAAGTATTGCACTAGTCTTCTTCCTTCCAATGTTCAAGCACTAATTTTAACCCAAAATTGGATAAATGGTTTTGAAGATATTGGTAATTTATATTTCTTTTTCCATAATTTTTAGTTTGTTATTAGTGTGTTGTTTTATTTACTTGACTTATTATTGATATTGTTTTTTTTTTTTGTCTTTGTAGATGAAATTAATGGTGATATTGAGAAAGAAAAGAAAGTTGTTCTGGATTTCACAGTCCATGACTCTAATGTTTAATTTCAATTTCAATAGTTTAGAAGTTTATTTTTTATAACATTTAAATTTCAATTATCTTAATGTTGAATGTTTATTTTGAAGACTTCAATCACTTTAATATTGAATGTTTGGATTTGATTTAGTTTGGTTTTTATATTGGATTTTATTTTAAGTTGTTTGGAATAATTTTTTTTTACAAAAAAAAGCTGAAAAGTGGGTCAGCCCGCATAACCCACCAACCCGTGGTGGGCCAGGCCGGGCTAACATTTTGTTAGCCCACATGAAAGTGGATCAGGCTAGGTTAGCTCACTTTTAGCTCAACCCGTTGCGGGCCAACCCACGTGGGCCGGGCTGGCACGTTTTGACAGCTCTACTTCTATCTATGGTTATTTTCATATTTGTGACTTGATCATCCATTTATATGCTTTGTTAGGATTTAAGTGTTGGGAAATGCTTTTAGTCCTTAGAACTTGATAGAACAGCTAGAAGCCTTCATTTCTAGGAATAGTGTGAAGTAATCTAGTAGAATTTGCATCTCATGCATTATGTGGCTCGCTTAGACTGAATTTGTTGAGGAATCAAGAATGAAACTAAAAGGGTTAGGCTCTTTCATGTGAGGGATTGCAGTTAAAGTAAATTTGACACTGCAAGAACATTAGGATAATGTTAAATAGAGAAAAACTTCATTAATCATCTCAAGAGAAAGTTCAGTAGAAAACTCACTGATATATTCACCTTGGTATTTGTTTCGATCCAAACTCAGCCTTTATTTCGAGCATTTGTTTTTAAGTTAAGAAAAATTATTATAGTTTACTTGATGACATGAATGAGTTGCTTCATTTCACTTTACTTCAACTAAAAATTGTTTACAAACTGAATATGCGTCAATAAAGTACAAAAAATTTCATGTGGTATGATATTTGATCTTATCAGTTTAATTACTACTTGAACGAAATAGTATATTTGTCAATTGACCGACAATGCGTTTAAAGTACATCCTGCCAGGGTCACCTAATGCTTAGAATTGACTTTCATCATATAAATCAAAAGAAACGTTAACATCATAGACAAAAAAAATTAAAAATGTCAAAATAAGAAAATCTAAATCTTTCCTATTATTTGCTTTGACACTAATTTGTTATTAAACATATGAATGTTACTTTCTTGTAATTATTTTTAATTCTTGAGGATCGAATAATGGGTGCAATAATCGATACTTTACCTATTGTCTAAAATCGTTTCTCAAATTTTTTTACTAGTATCTAATAGAGATAAATGATTTATATTTTAAGCATGAAAGATTAATAAATAAAATTTATATTTTAATTTATCAAGACAAAAACCTTAAGAATACAATTATTTAGCAAATCTTTTACCGTTATCCAAACCCTTTATATTTTATCAATATTTATTTTTACTCACCAAACAAGTTCTTTTTCTTCATAAGCTACCGTGTTACTTCCAAGTAACTTATAATATGATTACTCCAATGCCACAACCAGGAAGGACTTTTCCTTTTATAGCTTAAGTTACAGCCATTGAAATTTAGTGCTTTAATTTAAGGGATTCTGCTTTGATTTTCTCAATAAAATTTCAATCAAGGCATTCATTCTGATTTCTGAGAGTGGTAGATGGAGGTGATTTAATATTGCGACCCCATTGGTTGAATCCATGCCAACAAAAGGACAAGTAAAGGATATCTCACCCACCTGATAAGATCTCAAAAAGATGTGCCCAAAAAAGAATCAAATTTAGCAAGGTCATATTCATATTTAATTATAGTTCTGAATTTCGTACAGCAATACATCCTTATATTAATCATTATGAATATAAACTTCTTCATGGACCACAAATGGATCCTATAGACAACACAAACAGTGTTGACTATTTTGATTAACACGATAGCTTGTACAATTATGATTATCACTCTCGGTTATTAAATACACTAGCAACTCAAACCACATTACTCATGATTCAAACTTGATTAACAAAAAAGCTTAGGTAAGTTACTAGATATTAGGCTTCTTCTATGGGCACTTGAATTTGTTGCCGTGAGTCAGCATGTCAGTGTAGCACTTGCCACACTTTTCCCTGTTACCATAAGTTCCAGGAGGGACACATTTGCATCGGTCACAACAGGTTATGCATGCTCTCATGCACAATTTCTTCCTTGAGTGTAATGAGCACCTATAATCACATAGTGGAATGCAATCTGCCCACAAAAAAATTTGGAAAACAAAAGACCATGTTTCATTAATTAACTCAACTGATCTTACTTAAAAGTTCTATACTTTAAAGCCATTAATCACATAAACAATTAAGACCATGCATGGTTCTTCTCTCACATCCATCATTAGATGTGAAAAAGGATAACAAAGACAACAAGGTGAAGACGTGTAACAAAGAGAAAAGAAAAACAAAAGTAAGGCTTCACTAATTTTTTAATCCATGTATTATAAGATTCTTTTTTTCCATTTTAATCTTCTTGAAATATTTTTCTTTGTCTGTTTTAGTTAAGCCTTACTAAAACATTTTACAGTAATCAAATCAAGAAAATAATATTAAGAATACTAAAACCCACATGACAGGATTAAAAATATTATTTAATTTAAGTCCAAAAACTAATAAGAAAGAAGAAAAAAATTGTGAAAAATAAAAAATATTAACATTATAAAATATAAAGTATTTCTGTAATGAAATTGTAAAACATTATCTATTTTATCACACATATTTTTCCTATTTTTAAAGAAAAAGTGATACAAATTTCTTTTATATTTTTTTTCTAAATAACGTAAAAGTTAAATTAGCAGAAAAATGTGACAGAATCATTTCATTTAATTACATTAGAGATCGGAAAGGAGTTACTAAAGAGATAGATGTGGTACACACTTACCCTTGTTTGATTTCACTACAGGAGCTGGTGGAGATGGAGCAACAGGAGGAGGGTACACCACTGGGGAAGTTGGTGTTGGAGTTGGTGGCTTTACTACTGGAGACTGAGGGGGAGGGGGTACCTTAACAGTGGGTGGTGGAACTGTTGGTGTTGGTGGCTTAACTACTGGAGACTGAGGGGGAGGGGGTACCTTAACAGTGGGTGTTGGAACTGTTGGTGTGGTCACTGGCCCTGGAGGGTAAGATGGTGATTTCACTGGAGGGGCAAGAGTTGGTGCCTTCACTGGTGGAGCAGGTGCAGGAACCTGTACCAAAATGCCATATTTCTAGCCGTTTTTAACAACAAAATTTATGTATGCTAATGTCAACACATTCATGCATCAACAGCTTCTACATTTGAGATGTAGTCTGTTTACTAAATATTGAATGTATATCTTTGATTGGTCTAAGATATCTTCCATATCTATCTCATGTAGAGATTGTCCTTGTTAACAAAGGAGTGAAAGTCATGAAAAGTTAAAAATAAATAAATAATGTGCTACATTTTTAACTATATCCCTACATTTTTCACTTTGTTCTTTACACATTGCTTTCTACTTAAAGTTTCCTCTGTGTAAGATATTTTAATATTAAGCATTTTCGATGGTACATATATAGTACAGGAATAGAAAGCTGAAAGCACATGACGTTGTCAGCTAATTTCTTTTCTTTTCTTTTTTTTTTTTGAAGAAACAAACATCAATAGAATTTACCAAATTAAACAAGCTGGCTAGATTGGACCTATCTTTAAAAAATAAAGAAATCGCACGGATAATGACAAATTTAAAAAGCAATTTTACAATAAGCTAGGGTGTTTAGATATCAAAGTGATACAAAACAAAATAGAAAGGAAAATTGTTGTATGAGTGAACATAGTCAACATACCACTGTCTTGAGATCTTCATCATAGGAAAAAACCTGCACATAAACAAAATGGTGAATGTTCATGTTAAAGTAAAAACACTTAAAGCAAGAAATTAGATCAAATGATTTCTCATGCACCTTCTTGCTGCACATGTGAAAATGATAAGTGTATGAATTATGAAAGAAAAGTGGAACAGAAAAGTATACCTTAGTGGCAACCACAAGAAAGATACAAAGAAGAAGAATGGAATTAGAAGCCATTTCTGGAGGGAGGGACCAGAAAAGGTGGAAAGAAGGGTCAAGAGCTACTACTTGCTGCTATTCTTCAGTGTGTGTTAGTTCCAAGTAACAACTAGTTGTTGTATTATATAGAGGTCAAGAATGGGGAGAGAGATGAGAAAAAGTTATGGACAAGAAGAAAACGTTTTTAGGGTATAGGCTGGGGTGAATTAATGCCTAGCTGTCACCAAATTTAAACTGACTTAAAACAGCTTCCACCCACGTGCCTCTAACATTGTGTCTACTCAGCTAGCATTATCTTAATACATTATTCTCACAAAGAGTGTGTGTTGCCACTGATCTATGGAACTGTACACAAGGCCTGTCTTTGAGAATTTGAACCAAAAGTCATACTATAGTATATATATGGTCCATAAAAGTTTGGAGTCATGCATGACACATGTTCTGACGAAATCTTGGTTTGACAAACACATACTAGTCAAAGTAATGACATTATATTGAATTTGATCCAGATTTATTAAGTTAGCTAAAGTTGAAGCGGTATTCATCATTTAGAGTGTAAAAGTAAGTTTTATATCACTTTATTACTTATTTTTCTCTATTTCTATTTTCTTTTCACACAAACCAACACATCATTAATTCAAATTGATTATAAAAAATCTTGATCAGTTAACAAAATGATTTTTGTTTTAAATATAATTTTGAAACAGATTTACAAGGATGTTCTCAAATAAGTGTTTTACAAACTAGTTATAGTATATGCTCATTTGGTCTATAAAAACAGTAACAAAACACTATTACAGTTAATTTATGAATTTTCTTAAGTCACGTTCAACGACTTTGAAAAATGAGTATACATAAAACCAAACAAATACATGTGTCAAATATTGTCTAGATTGAATTAAGGGTATGTCTAGATTATAAATGGTAAACCATTATTTGTTTCAATATAAAAATTTAATGTTTTTTCACATCTATTCAAATATAAATAATATAATTTAATCAAGTTTTTCTTAAAAGCATAATTTATAAATAAAAAAATCATCCTTTCAGACATGTACTAAATCGTGATCGTAGTTTGATGTCATTGTAATCATGAATGATATTGATCTTTTATTGACATAATTTTTAAATATATATAGAAAAAAATATTAATTATATGTTACGTGTTTTTAATGGAAAATTAAACTAACACATATTATATGAAAAATAAACATTAAGCATTTAATGAATATTTAGTTCACTTTTTAGTTAAATACCCTTTCATTTCTTTGAATTTTTTGAAATGTTTCTAGAAAAATAAGTAATTATTCTTGTAAAATTAAGCTTATAATTTATAAAACTATGTTAATAGAGAAAACAATTTAAACATACAACTTCTATAACAATGTTAAGCTGGGGAGTCAGAATACAATCACAGAAAAAAGGGTATGTATAATTGGGTTACTGATTATTCCAACTCCAAAATCACAAACTAATTTAAGTTTTATCCAAACAAAAACATGCAAGGAAAAATAAAATGAATTTGATGAGTAGCTACTTGCTAGTTCAAGCAAGGAACCCCCCTAACTCCTAAGCATATAGTCACATCACCTACCTGTTCTGGTCACAGCTCATAAAATGAGGGGAGCTAGGGCCAGATGATACTGTCACCCCCGTACCGATCATTTAACCCTTCCTTTCTCAGCTTTTTAAGTCAACTTTATAAAGAGGAAAACAGCTGCATGCATTAATTTAAAGTTAATAAGATTTGGACATATATGTCGCAAAATGTAATGCTTAGTACTAGTATGTTTAGATAGCTATCAAAATGCAATTCAAATCAAGATGAAAATTTAGAAAAATAGAAATACCTATCTAGTATTATTTTACCCTTTAACGTAAAATTGAAATTGATTAAGAAAATAGAATTTAATCCAAACAAACAGTGAATTTAAATCACGTCTCGATTTATTAGTAGGTAATTTATACAAGATTTTAATAAAGTAGTAGGTAACCTATAAGTTATTCAAATTTAAAAGTTTATTCTCAGTCTAATAAATTAAGCTTTCAAATCTTAGTTATTTTATTGGCATGATGTTTGCTTGCTGGCCTCCATTAGAAAAATAATGAGCTTTCAAAATTCTAACTCACTTAATTCTTATTTTAAAATAAAAATTAAATTACTTTGTAGGTTCGTGAATTTTTTGGTATTTTTAGTTAAATATGTAAATTTTTCTTTTCAATTGAGTTGTTTGAGCTTATATTTATTTTTTAATTGAACTTTTTTTGTCTAACTATCATTATAAAAAATAGTTGAAAGACGGGAGTGAATCCTCGGCAGTAATACAACCTTATGTACTATTCCAATGTTACCATTAAATTTTTAAAACTTTCATTTTATAATAATAAAATTTAATGAATTAATGGATAGGATTTTTTGTCGTGATAATGTCAATGCTGAGAAAATGAAGATTATTTCCATCAAAGTAAAGAATACAGATCCTCTCTAATATATTAGTGTAGTATTTGAAATAGTAAAATCTTTATCGATCAATCTTAATCTTAAATTATACATCTAATCACACCAAATTCATTTTCTATAATATTCATAAATGTTATATTTTGTTTAAATATTTTACCTGAATATTGTATATACCATTGTTTATTTGTTATAATGTTATTAGAATATTGTTATTATATATTTGCACACTTTTGTTTTTCTATTTCGTTTAAATATTGTATTATTTCATGCTTAATATTTTTTTAATATTTATCTATAAAATTGTACATTTATGGATATTATATATATATATAAGAGAAAAAAATCTTATATAAGAATAAATGAATTAAATTTAAATTCTATAATCAAACATAAACGATTAATATTTAATATTATTTAAAAGTTATGTGATTTTTTTATATTAAATTTTAATTATTCATATTTAATTATATGATTTCGATTTAATTATTTTATTTTTATATTAAATATTTTTTCTTATAAAATATATCTTTTATATGTATATATATTATTTGCTGATTAAAAAAATATAAAATAAATATGGTGTAATTAGGTGTATTGATCAATAATGTTTTTATTTCTTCAAGTAGTGCTCTAATCATTACAAAGTATCTATACTCTGAAATAAAGTATTCTGCCGAAAGTTAGGAGAATAACGCTCCAGCCATATAGATTATGAAAGTGAATTTTATTTTTTTTAATAAAATATTATATATGTTGGTAACTGATAATCGGTAATTATCATATAATTTAAATAACCGTGAAGTAATTTAAAAGAAAAAGAAAACAGCTAGCTGTATTATTTTTAATAATTTAATTTCCGTCTAATCTTAAATTATAAATCAACTAGAATTTATATTATGCATAAATTGCTTGGTAATGTTATTATTATAAATTTTGGAAATAAATTAACATTAACATGAACTTCATTTTAATACTTATTATCTTGATTCTGATTAACATTAACATAAACATATAAATTTAATTAAAAATAATACAAGAGTTTTCCAACATAAACACAATACAATAGTTATTGTATTTTAATTCTGCCCATGCTATTATTACGGACAAGTTGGAAACTTGAAGTGCAAGACACGTTACTTGACATGGGTTGACACATTTCTCTTATATAATGCCTACCTTTTCGGTAAAAAGAACAATACGCTCTTCCCTTCACATGAGGAGACATCAAGAATTAATTGTTTCGTCAATGAAGCATTGCCATTTGTTTCTTATTTTAGACTAAGTTAGGGATTACTGTAAGCATCGCCAACAAAGTACATTGCACAATTTGATGATTTACCCATTCAATGACTTAAGAGTCCTTTCGTTCCTGTGAATAATTTTAGATGCATGTAACATTTTCATTTATTCATATGGTAACAATAAAAAAAATGATATTTTTGAAACAGAAGTATTATAGAGAGAGGAAAAAAAATTAAATGAACTACAAGTCAAATAAATATGTGTCTTTTCTTGCGGATCAACTTGATCCGCATGAAGCACACGGATCAATCTTTTCTTCCTGCAGATTAACGTGATCCACAAGTTCAACACAACATAAACACAATTTACGGATCATCTATCCTTTTTGCGGATCACCTAGGTCCTAACTTGTCTCTACTGTGGATGACCTAAATACTTAAGCAATCACCAATGGAAGCAACAATGGAAGCAATAACAAACAATAAAAGGGACATAGACCTTACCTCGATGAAGGACAAAAGAGCAGCACCTCGCGGGAGAAGAAGCGCACTCGAAGGAAGGAGAAGCAGCAGCTTGCATGGAAGAAGAACAACCACCTCGCACTGGAGAAGCAAAGGGGCTCGCGGAAGAATGAGGAAGGAGGAAGAAAGGGTCGTCGGCGAAAGAAAGAAACGAAGAGACTCGAGGAAGAAAGGAGAAGAAGAAAAGCTCATAGAATAAGAAAGAAGAAAAGCTTTTTTTAAAAAAATAATAAGGATATTTATGACTTTTCATAATAAATATTGAGTGCACCTTGTAACACTCTTATTCATATGATATATATAATTGTAAACAATAAAAAAAATGATATTTTTGAAATAGAAGTATTATAGAGAGAAAGAAAAAAATTAAATGAACTAGGAGTCAAACAAATATGTGCCTTTCATACATATCTATCACTAGATACGGTAGTTGTCAAACTCAAACAGGTTACTCGATATTGACATGTGATATCGTGTGCAATGTCCAACAGCCTCAATGAGAATGGTCGACATGTCTTTGGGGTCAGATTTAGGGATAATAGTAAAATCGACCCATGTCTGTTTTGGTTATATCATATTTTTTTCAACTAGATCTGAGTGGTGGAGTTATTAATTACAACACTCTAAATAAAACAAGAATGCATGCTGGACCTCTTTATTAATGCACTCTTTCCATTATATTGGAAGAAGAATTCGTTATTTAGCTACACACTACAATAATGTATATATTAATAGAAATAATATATAAATATGATAAGCTTTTACACTAACAAAATGGTTGATTAATATGATAAGTTTATTAATTATCTAATGACAAATGGTTGTATTATTTGAAAGTTTTTTTTTATAATAATCACTTTAAATATTATATACAAATTATTTTTAATTGATTAATAATGTAAACATATTTTGAGAATTACAATTAATTTGGTGGTAAAAGAAGAAGGATGAAAAAAATGTCCTGGGTTCAATTTTCTCAATCAGCTAAAAAAAATAATAATTAATAACTAATATTTATGGATAAAAAAATATAAGTATATTTTTATTGGAATTACATATTTATTAAATTCTAATAAAAAAAAGTGAATATTATATAATCATTAAATTTGTCCTTGTTAATATATTTTTTATGTAATAAAAAATATTTTCAAATATCAACATTATAAACCTATGCTAACAGCTTAACTTATCAATAATATATTGCTAGTTATATTTAAAGAAGATGAGTAATGCTATATGTCATTTTAAATGAGTTAAAAATATGACGTATTTTTAATTAATATAATGTTAAATACACCCTACATATTCATTTTGAATAAATATTTACTTTAGACAATGGCATATACGTTAGATAATGGCACAATACAAATTTCAAACACCCATAGTGAAAATGAATCAGGATGGCAAAATAATTAGAACTAAATAGGCTTTTTTTGTATGTGTGTATTCATTAAAAATATTTTTTGGTCAACAGTTAAAGATTATTAACTTTCAAAACAAAGAGATTAAAAACAAATATAACTTTTCTTAATAATTTTTTAAATACAAATATCAAATAATGTTTGACATATTTGTACACATGCGCAATTGCAATCATTTTTTTAATATAAAATCATCAATATATAGTATGTACAGTGTGATTCAATAAAATTTGATCATTCATCCTCAAAATAAAAAGATAAAAAAAAATTGATCATTCTTTTTTCCTCTCCCACCAAGAAAAACCACCACCATCCAAATCTTGGATTGTTACTATAATTATACATGAGTCAAATTATCAAATTAATAGTGCGATATCATTCTAAGCAAGAACTTGAGAACAAAAAGCGTTTACTTTCATAAAATTTAAAGTGTTTCATTAATATTTAAAATATCAAATTATATTTAGCACTATTATACAAAACGTGCTCGATCAAATCATTTTAATGTGTTTATAGTTAGAACATGAGGAAAACAAATTCAAGTATACAACTAGATTATAATTGTTTTACAAACCCAATGGCCAATATATGTCTCTTTCTTTCTTCCTAATCCGAATCCTAATATGCCTCGTTTCCAACATTGTTTGGCATGTCGACAAGGTTACCATAGGATTCCCAAGGTTATGATGAAAAAATATTATTATTATTATTATTCTTAACAGTGTACTGCATCTATATTCAATAACATAACACATGTCCATAATAAAAATGAAGGTATTTTTTTTTTCTTTTTTCAGTAAGTCCTTATTGAAAGACCCATTGCCAACCTAGCATAGCAAGACCATTCCATGATGGGACGAGACAACTGCATTACCAAATCCTGACTTTTTATTGTTTGGGCCATCATCCCCTCTGGGGTATATAGTCATGATGATAATATTTTTTTAAAGAATTATTATTATTCACATGGTTGATCAAACAAATATTCGTCTAATTCAAAGCGTTTTTTTTATGATAGTTTATTTATTTAAAGAAAATAAGTTTTTAGAAGTATGAGAAAAATGTGTACCATGCACTTTTGTTCCACCATGCATTGGGCTAGGGGAGGTGCCCTTCAACTATCATAATGGAAATAAGTACATGTTTAAATAACCGTTACATTTCTTTTTAAATTATCATAAGATTAAAAAGATATAAAGATTTAAAAAAAAATAATTCGTTCAATACCCAAAATTACATTGAAAGTGTTAATTAAAATATACACTTAGACTGCTAGCAGTACTACACATTTACACTTACAAGACGATGCAAAGTGCAAATAAATGGTATATATGTTAGTTGTTTAGTTTTAGAACAAACATATGCTACAATTAATTCATGCATGCATTCATTCATTTTTAGGGTAGCATGTAACTCGATCATGTTCAAACAGCTTAAATGAAAACAATAAAAAATCGAGGGTCGATATAAAAAGTTTGCATGATAAAATATTTTTGGTTCTTCTAAATATTTAAAAGTTTATTTTTAGTCTCTCTATAAATATTTATTTATTGATTGATCTTCTAATTTTGAAATATCCATTTTTATTTTAAGTATTATTTAAATCATTTGCACCTTTTTTTAAAATACTACGTACCTAAAACACTTTTTTTTACTGCATCTAAAATAAATAAAACTCTTTTATAATAAAAAGTGACAGCATTTTAAATTTAGAGAGACGAAAAATAAATATTTTTAAAATAGAAAGACTAAACAATTTTTTTTAAGAGAAATCAAAAATTAATTTTTAAAATTTGAAGGAACAAAAATATTTTACCTGAATTTCCAAGTTTGCACCAGCTCAACTCTTGCTGTAGCTCTGATGTTCTCATGTACATGTACAACGGGTCCATGATCCAAAGCAAGCATGCAGACACAATATTTTATTTTGTATAAAGTTTGTTGACATGACAAAAAAAGTGGGTGACCCCAATTAGTTGACAAGTCAATCTTTAGGACATGTTGAGCACAAATTGGTATTCATCAAAGTCAAACTCCAACCATAATTTATCTGTTGTTTTTTAACATGTATAATAAGTGGGTTCTTACATATTATTAATTTTTTACATTTTACAATTTAAATAACTCTTTTTCCAACCTATCCACTTACTAAATGATCTTACAAATACAACATTCTTACATTTTAGTAAATTATTTTTATTAGTTTTTTTATATTATTGTTTATAATTTAACCAACAAATAAATTAAAAGATAGTAAGAAGTGAGCTCAAATAAACATTTGCTGCTAGAAGAGTGCTTAATTGATACACACAAATTCCAATGAAAAGTCTTACTCTATGGAGTATTTATCATCGTGGTTTAATAAGCAAAAATAATGCAAGCACTTTCGTTGGAGGTGGTGACCTACCGTTATTTTTACTCCTTGTTTTAATAATGTTTTTTTTTCTTATTACTCTTTTTTTTTATTTCTCTTTCCTTATACTACTAAAATTTATTATGAGACTGAAGTAAAATTATCATTAACATTCTTCACTATCAGTCACGCATATATAAATATTAGAAAAAGTATTAATAATACATTTTTTATCATATTTATTTAATATATCTTAATTATTAGTTTTTTTAATTAAAAAAAGCATAAGAGTCATTGAACTACGTACGTGCAAAAACTACGTATAATTTTTTAATCATTTATAATTAGTTTTAACTAGTAATAGAAAATGAAAAATAAATTACTATCATGTTATTGGGTGAACATTCACTACTATAAAAAAGCATTTCCACGACATCAATATAATACCGGTGCTATGCGAACGTTGTTGAATCTGTAACAGTGACATTTTTGTAAATACCCCGACATTAACGACAACATTTTTGGTGCTACCCGATGTCATATTTGAGCGGTTCAAATGACTACGTTTGAGTAGTGAAAAACGTCTTCGTATTTCACAGCATGCCAATGAATACAATGACGTTTTTTAAGAAATCGCCGTCCTTGTTGCAGTTTTACAAATTAAAATAAAATTTTAGAAACCGTGCCATTACCTTTTAACTCTTTGCCCTTCCTATCTGTCGTGAGCACGCCCTAGCTAGCAACCTCCTCCGTAGCAAACCTCTGTGGTGCCCTCCCTCGTGTGCTTCTGCGTTTCGTCGGTGCCGGTAACTTGCCCGAGCTAGATTTTGTCCAACTTTTGTGAGGTAAGTAAACTTTGTTAATTACTTGTTAGTTTTCGTCATTTACCAGTTCTAGGGTCTGTCCGGGCTTGGTATTTACCGTTGAGGTCGAACTCAAGGGTCTGTTGGACTGAGTTTTGCATAAGCAACATGAAAATATAACAACATTACAATTAACCCAGCTTGTCCTTAATTTATTGGGTGCTATGGTAAGGACTGTGTTCGAAAGTGAAAATAGTTTTTTTAATTGGAGTTGCATGTACACTTTGAGGTAACACCGTATGTATGATACAGCTATATAGGTGAGTCATGGTTTTGAGGGACAAAGAGAACACTTCATGGGGCGGGAATGGTAAATAATGATGATGATGGTTTGTGGGGTTTGCTTAAAATTAATATGAATATGAGGGTATATAGAGAGAGACAGAGGAGAGACAAGAATTGTGTTTTTATTTTGGTTGATACCTATAGTGGAAAAGGGATTGGAGGGGGACCTCATACAGAGCTGTTTAGCAGACAATCTGTATCATCATATCACACACTATAACCATAACAAATGTACACTAGAAACCACTGGTTAGGCAACTCAAATATCAAACACGGATTCTACTCCATAAAATTTCAACTCATATTAGCTATTACCCATAGGTCCTATCCCTTATCCTCCTAGTCCCCTCTAACCATTTAGGAGTTCCTAGGGCCCTCAAACAATGAACTTTAAGTCTTGATATTGTATCGTAGAGATTATTGTTAATGGATTCCGTAACCATTAAACTTTAATGGCAGTCTAAGTAAATCAATCTTGAAGGTTGTTTGAAGAAATTAAAGGATGTATAGGTATTGAATATACTATTAGTACTTTACAACGACTATTATGATTGGACTATGTAAACAGAGTTTTATCCTCAATGCTTTAATTTATAACTGAATCAATAAATTTTGGTCTTTTAATTATGAATTGGTTTTGTTGTTTAAACTTAAGTTGAAACCGCCTAATGTGATATAAGTCTAACAAACTAATTCAAAATATGTCATCTTATTCACGCACCTAAACTTTATCCTCAATGGAGTGTACGGTGCTATGATAAACTAGATAGCCCTTGGAGTTGTCTTATTCACGCACCTAAATAAATAAATAAATAAAAATGGTGCTCAACATCAAGAGACTAGCCAGATTCTACTAATTAGAAAAAAAATATGAAATGCATTACATAATAATAGTCATTTAAGTATATGATAAGGAACATAAGGTACACTTTGCATTCAAGTCTCGTGTGTGATAAGGTCCATAAGGTACATTTTGCATTTAAGTCTTGTCTTGTATACAACATATGCTTCTTTTTTGTTGTATTGTTGTTATGAAAAGCTTAAAAATTATGAAATAAAAAAGTCATTATAATTCTTCATAGGTAGAATCTGATTGAGTATTCCTCCAACCCCTCAATTTGCTTACTTTTTTTAAATTGCTTTGTCATAGATGCATGAATTAACATCTGGACTCATTTAAGGACCCTGTTTTTTAGGGGAAGAACCAAATTTTGTTTGCTGTAACTTAAGTTTCCAATTCCCTAGCAAGATAGGTTATTGCTAATATGATAGTTTGAAGGTCATTTCCTCTTTTTGGTAAAAAAGAGAGATTGTTTTCTATTTGTTACCTTTGCTTTACTAATTTCTCTTCTTGTGATCTCTATACAAACAAGTTGAGTTATGCTTTGAAGAAAGACTCACGTGAAATAATTCATTGCAGTGTTCATTTGGTTGAAGAATACCTCTGGACACCCCGAGAACAAAACTATTTTGAAACCCGTATGGTAAATTCCAAATGGGATTCCTACTCTGTCCAAGTCAATTCCACCAGAAAGATCATCAAGGAAGAAAAGGATCATCTTCTGATTCTTTATACTCTCATGAGCTCACGCACAAGCACAACCAATTGAGATCTCTTTTCTCATTCAATTTTCCCTGCATTTCAAGTAAAATGTTGTTTTATATATTTATCAATTATTTATAGACAGTAATTTTTTTTAATATCTTATATCAATTATTTATAGTCATATTTATCACTATAGTCATATTTATCACTATAAACAGTATGTTTTATTTATAGATAATTTTATCATTATAAATTATTTATTTTAATTAACCTTAAATTATTATGCAAGTTAAATATGTTTTTACATCGATGCCTATGTCACCACCGATGTAGAAATTCTCATATTCAACATCGTTGCTTTCTGTAAAACGACATAGAAAGCGCAATATACTACATTAGTGCCTACGTCACCACTGATGTGGAAGTTCCCATATTCAACATCGTTGCTTTCTGGAAAACGATGTAGAAAACGTAACTTACTACATCAGTGTCTACGTCACCACTGATGTAGAAGTTCCCATATTCAACATCATTACTTTCTGTAAAATGATGTAAAAAGCGCAACTTACTACATCAGTGTCTACGTCACCACTGATGTAGAAGTTCCCATATTCAACATCATTGCTTTCTGTAAAACGATGTAAAAAGCGCAGCTTACTACATCGTTGCTTAATTTAAAAACGATGTAGAAAATAAGAGATCAGCATCGTTGCTTAATTTAAAAACGATGTAGAAAATCCGCCTTCAAAGAGTAGAACCAAGGTTTCTACATCAGTCATTAGTATAGCACCGATTTAGAAAGAAAAAAAAAACAGCTTACTACAATGTTCGCCTATG
Organism: Glycine max; assembly: GCF_000004515.6. Lineage (NCBI taxonomy): Eukaryota > Viridiplantae > Streptophyta > Magnoliopsida > Fabales > Fabaceae > Glycine > Glycine max. Next base: position 1,225,366 of record NC_038255.2, on the reverse strand, counting down.
GACTGTTTTTGAAATTTTTAAGTTTCAACATCATTATAATAAAAAATGGTCATGCACCGTTGTTGAAGCGCGATTCTGACCGATGTAGAACATGCATCTTCTAGTAGTGACTTATGATTCTTTGAATTATGACACTTTGTCTCTTTATAACTTTTGTAATTTAAAAGTTACTAATCTTTCTATAAATATATGTAAAGTAAAACGTAGAATTATTAATTACAGATATTTTTTTTCTACCTTGTTTCACAATTCTATAATAAATTTAGTCTAGCATAACCTAAAATTCGAGAAAATCATTAAATTAGCGTCAGTCACTTCAGTTTTTAAAATTAAGAAATTAAAGAAAAACTTGATCCTTTAAATTATCGACTATTAGTCATTTTAGTCCTTTAGCGTTAGGCACTTAGGCTATCTCCAACAAAGGTGTTTGAGTCACTTGTGCTTGATAGTCTATACACTATAGCATAGATTTTTTCTTCTATCGTGAATAAGACATAAACGTGGGTTTCTACTGAATGAAAACATGAAGAGAAGATGAGATGCAAAAGAAGAAACAGAGAACAATGGAAAGATTAGAACATGTACTTTCGTTCACAATGAATCATATTTGAGACACGGTACTATACTAAATATTAACAACTCTATTAGAAAAGATTAGAACATTTGTGTGCCCATTGACCTCTCTAACATCTATTTTATATGCAAGGAGATTATATGCTAACTTTGATTATTGGTTTAAGGATTTAATAGTGATTTATTAATGTTTGATGAATATACGGACCCCGGGTTCCAGGGGGTATGTGAACCTAATATTCACCTTTCTCTTTCCCTACATATTTTCCCTCCAATATAAGCTTTTCTGCTCAATTCGTTTCGTTTTTGATAATTTTCCGGGGTTTGATTTCTATTTGGTGATGCTTATGATTTTAAATTGTTTGTCCATCTGAACTGGCTTGAGATTAAAATTTAGGTGTTTTAATTACATGCTGATTGCAGTTGATTATTGTATGAATTTATAAATAAATTTTCTCGGGTGCATGGCAAAGAATACCCTATGCAACTAAATCTTGACTCTTCCCTTCCATTATTTGTATTTTATCTTAGCACTATTTCTAACCGATCTATGATTTGAATTTTTTTCAATATATTTTCTCATGTCTAATACTTTTTAACTTGGTTTATGGATAATATGATAAATGATCTTATTTAGAATAAGTTCTAATACCATCTTAGAATATAAATTTAAACTTAATTTAACTCCAAAAATTAGCTCATATAATAAGGATTGTCAACCACTTATATATTTTATCTTCACATTATCTTTAATGTTGGATTTTGATTTTTTTCAATATTCCGTAATATCCTTTTCAGTATATTCTTAGTTTAGTTGGATAATCTTTAGTCTGTCCTTCATACAAGATACTTTTCCTCCCTCTTGCAAAGAATGTTTGGCAAAATTATCTTCTGAATCTTACAAGTCTATATGTAATGTAGTCATCCATGGTCCTAATCTCACAAATCAATTGAAGGCTTTCATCATCAAATAATCTTTCATTTTTTTCAAGAAATAATAACAATAATGATAACAAGAACAACAATAATAATAATAACCAATATCCTCAGTCAGCCCTATACAAACCAAAATGATTGTTCGAGGCTCTAGTCAGGAATGTGTGAAAGGCATGTTCTTTAAATTTTTTTTTTACTCCCTCAAACTATTGTTATAACACCAGCACATTTAGTCTAGGCAACTGCAACTTCTTCATCCTCAAAACTCAGATTTAATGTCTGTAGTTTAAAGCCTGAACCTTGTATGGTTTCTAAAAGACCAGAAGCCACTCCTGTAGCTTGGACTGTTGTCTGCTTCTTCAACTGAATAAGAACACAAAAAGTCATTAATGATATTGTAAGTAAAATTAAATTCATTGGATAATGTTTACCTAATAGATAGCCACATCCCTCATATATAAAAATTCAAGGGCAAGGTATTAGATTTTATAAGTTTTATATTGATTAGGGATATAATGTGTTTCAACAATTCAATTATGCAATAACTATTAAGAGACGTTCTTAAAGATTTCAATTCCATTAGGGTGCCAACCTACAAGCAAAATAGTTTAACTCATGTCGAGCAATCATCCAAATCAAGAGTTTAGAGTTCATCATTTAAAAATTAAAACAATTATGCTTTTTTTTTGTCAATGGCAATTGTATTAAAGTACTTGAACTATACCTCTAAAATTGCAAGTCCCTCGGCAAGCTGAAACTTCAAATCAGTAACACCATCTGTCTCCTATAAAAACATATATAATGAAACAATTATAACCAAGTATTAAGGACAAGAAGAAAATTTCCCCAAGACAATGACAATATGGCAAAAGAACAACAAAAGAAAACAATCAAAGAAGTGACCAACAATTGCAGAAATAGAATTATAAGCTTTTTATTTGTAAAACCTTCATGCAGGGCATATAAATAAGAGACATGCCCATTATTACATTAAACTATCGTTGTGGCTAGAAACATACTGCCCCTTACATCACCTCCATTGAGAAAGCGGTATTTGGTATTTTGGTTGCATGACAAGTTTACTTTCTGGAAGACCAAAATAATGGGACATATTTACAATAATGACCATGTTTTTCTTACACTTATACCCAATCATTTGAACGAGAGGCTACTACAAGCTATGCTCAAACATAAAAATGAGTTCTGAGTCTCACAGCTAAACCGTATGTGATGAGATTTGCCCTCTTCCATCACCATCCTTTGATCATCTTTCCCCATTCAAAAAACTAGGTTGACCATGGTTTCGCAAATATAGTACGAATTGTCTTATTTTAAATTACATTTGAATCTAAGATGTACAATACTGGGTCTAAATAAACATCACTAACATTACTCTTAGCCTCCTACATCATCATCCAGTAAAAGGAAACCAGCCAACAACAACCACTCATGTCTTTTTCAGAGGAATAATTTTAAAATGAGGACCTAAATCAAAAGTATCATTGCTGTTATGTTCATAAAGGAACTCAGAACGAAATAACATGAGTGAAAATATGAAGACACAAGACACCATGAAAAAGGTATATTTGCATCAAATTTATATTCACATTGAACCAATTGAACAAAAACAAGATTAGAAAGTTCATAGAGATACCTCTAAAGCTTTGGTTAAAGCTGGAATAGCTGTTTCACTCACTGTTCCCTCTGCCTTAAAATGTGCAAAAGTAGACAGTTAGTCTCAAGAAAAGTGATACAGTTACAAACAGAAATGTATCTACCTGAAGATCCAATTGCAAAATTTTTTAGGGGAAAAAACAATTCTACAAGTCTAGAAACTACGACTCAGCCGGGTTATCTAATGATCCATCTGTTTTAGGTTAAGACAGCTACAACGCCGATTAGTGGGACTGTGTGAGCAATAGTTTAGACCTTAGCCCATTGGCCCATGATGGGAGGGCACTAGGGTTAGTTTATTGAATAAACCCTTAATTTACCCTTTAAATGATATAATGTCAAACATATCTGAGCAGCTCTAATGCAGGTGTTTCTGTTAGTTCTTAAAGTTAAGCAACTTGAAAATATCATTGGAGCAAATGAATTCTTATAGAAATTGCTTATATGATCAACTACAACCAAGGTTGTTTAACCCTTACAAAATAAATTTTCAAGTCAAAACAAGGGTTCTTGAGTGAATGGAGACATAAAATGAAACCCACTAAAAATAAGTTAAGGATTCTACGATTGAAAGAAAATTAGAGTGTTCTTAAATCTTATTGACAACAAGGAATCCAATAAAAGAGAGTTAATAACCCAAATTGAATTCTTGCCTTTGAGATGCTTTTAAACCTTGAAACATGAAAATTACACTGGTGCTATATCTTAACACGATGATGCTACATCTTTCATTGATTAATTTGGTCATTTACATGCTATAATTTTTAGGCATTAACCTGGTTATTTATTCTAACATAGTGCATGTTTGGTTTCAAGTTAGAAATGATGTGTGCATGTTCCAATGTAAATTCAACAAATAAAAGCAAAAATGAAAACAAAAGCAAGGGTCTTGATCCTTTGGCAAAAGTACTTTTGCCTCAAATGTAATTTTGCACCTGAGAACCAAACAAAAGCAAGGGTCTTTATTTGGCCTGGTCCCATTAGGATTTTCAAAGGCACACAACTTGTCCTATCCTAATTTCATGCAATCCATATATAATTTAGGACCCCCAATTGCAGGAAAAGGCACAAATTGATTCACTGAGTTAAAAAAAAAAAAAGAACAAAATTTATGATGGGTTGGTCTTCAAAGTTAATAAAAAACTTCGTACCCCATTGCCCAGAGGCTCTTCGCTATGCGAAGGTATGGGGGAGGGATGTTGTACGCAGCCGTACCCTTGCATATGCAAAGAGGCTGTTTCCGGATTCGAACCCATGACCAACAGGTCACCAAGGCACAACTTTACCGCTGCACCAGGGCTCACCCTCAGGTCTTCAAAGTTAATGAAAAGTCGAATTTAAAGCCACATTGATAAAAAAAACACAATAGTTATATGCAAGGTTCCTGCTCTAAAAATTTAACACGGGCATTGCAAATTGCAAAAAGCACACACTAATCTAGTAATTGATGACCAAGGGTCTAGCTCAGTTGGTTGAACATAGTGTATGAGTTGTTGTAAACTTGCTGGTACCTGTGTTCGATTCATACGGATAAAAAGAAAAACTAGTAATTGTTGTACCTGAAAGAACATGGTGAGAGTATCTGATGGGGAAACGGGAACCACAACGGGTGGTGCTTCGGAGGTTGATGGTTGTTCAGACTCATCCACAGCGGTGAGTTCTTGCTGGGTCTCTTCTTCCACTGCCTTTACCACGCGCTTCATCTTCTGAAGAAGAATTGTTTGTGCCTTCAAAGATGAAATGCGAGAGCGCAAAGGGAAGCTGCAAAAGGCAAAGAAGGGAGAAGATGAAGAAGAAGAAGAAGAAGAAGAAAAGGAAGAAGAAGAGGGGCGAGCAGAGTGCAGAGACAAAGGTGAGAATAGTGTGGCCATGTTTTTTTTCTTTTTCAAACACAGTTTCAAGTGAAGAGAAGAAGTTTCAGCTCTGCTCTTGATTTCCCACACGCTATCTAATCTTTCTATCCATACAGGAAAAGAACATCGTTGTATACTCTCACAAACAAATTCGTAATTTCCCATGTTGTCCATAAAACTGCCACTTAACTTATAACCTTTTTTTTTTCTATTCTCAATTTCTCATACCCCAATTTCTTTTGGATTTTTTTTATAAAAAATCTCGAGAGAAATAAATTTTCATTGCATAATCTATTGGGTGCATGTTTAGAAATTCAATACAAAGTGCAAAAGTTATTCTGAAAAAAGGAATCAAGATCCTTATTTTTACTTTTATTTGTTAAGAGTTAAACCCCTTTTAATGTATGTGAAACATATAAGTAAACAGTTTGTATTTATTCTACATACTTGATAAAAAAAACACATTTTCTTTTAGGTATAGTACATAATAAAAACTTGTTTTTGTCGAAGGTATTTTTGTATAAAAAAACTAAAAAAGTTGGAGTGAGAATAGAGAAAAAGAGAGTGAGAATAACACCATTGAATAATTAAAAAATGAGTTAATATATATATAAAAAGAATAAACAAGTGTGAAACTAAAGATGGAACCAAAATTATAATTTTTTTCTAAAATCTATAGACTAAATTCACAAAGAAAAAAGTTGATGAAAAAAATCACATAAGAAATTAAACAGAGCCAAACTTAAAATTTATCCTTAAAAAATTAGAAACCACTTTTTTTCTTTTTCTAATCCTCCATCGATAGAGAAGTTTATTAGATAGTTTTAAACTGTCAAGTGTCATAATCTTAAATAATCTCTTATTTAAATTTTCAATTTATAAAGAAAAATTAATAACATCTAATTATGTGTCATGTAAAGATTAATTGGAATTATAATAGTTCTAATTTACCTAATAATTTCTCTTAATACTAATAAGACTCCCCATGCAAGGGAACAAAACCAAGAGAAAATGTTAGTTAGCAACATTTCCTCTCCTCTCCTTCCCTCCAAAATAATGCGCCAAATAAGGTAATAAAAATAAAGGGAACTGAGAAAGCTTCTAACTGCTCACAAAGCCTCTTTCCAAATGAAAAACCTCTCTAGTCTCAAACAAGACTTCGATTAAATATTCTAAATAGAATGGATGAAAAAGTTTATCGTTCAATAATAATGAATTAAAAACTAGCACGAATGACAATCAAGCATCGCCATACAATAGAAGAATTGCCAAATTTCTTCATATGTCATCCTTTTTTTTTATAGAAAAAGTGAATTTTTATTTGTAGTTATTAATCACGAATAATTTTTAATTGAAAGGAATTTTCATTTTGGGATCATGACACGAAGCAACATCACTCATGTTAGTTACTAATGATAGCAACAGTTACTACAGTCATGTTACTAGTTAAAGCAAGTGAATGAGGACAAATAATACTAAGATTCAGAAACAAGCATGTTTACTTACATGTCATAGCACTTTTGAGTCTTAAAGCTAATATGCTTACATGTCATAGCACATTGACTAACAGAATTGCCAACAGTTCTTTTATCAGTAGCATGCAGTGTCCCCAAGTCCCAATCCCAACTTATTAGGCACTGCCCTATACAAAAAAAAAAAGGTCATGTACAGCTAAAATGCACCCGAATTTTCACCAGCTGAAAGCAAGGCACAAGCATACAGAAGTGGAGCATTAAAGCAACTGACAATCTTCTTGAACTTCACCAGCTGCAAAAGTTTAGGAACCAATAAAATTTCTTTTCCACTTCCAAAACCGGACACGAAAATAACATTTGTAGACAGATAAGAGGTTAAAGGTTTAGGCTATTTTAATACAAAAAATTTGAGAACAGAAACAGAATCAAGTCAACTTAGTACATTTGTGATTATAATGAAAACATAACAATTAGTAAAACATCTAGGGAACTCAGAAGGGCCTCATGTCTAACCTCTGAGATTTATGGCCAGGTTTGCTTGAGCATCAGCTTCAGAGTTGTATTCCTAAAACATCAACAAAAAGTATGTCATTTGTAAGCAGATTGCCATACAGTGAGGTAAAATGTGACTAATATAGTGAGAACTGCATGCAGATCTTCGTATAAGTAGGATGCCTGGTGCCAGTGACCATATATAATTATACACATACAAACTAATAGGAATCATATACATTGGTAACGTCAAGCATAAATTAGTATAAAATCTAGCAACTATGGATCAGTTTGGATAAACATCTCAAACAGTACTTATTAGAGGAAAAAATATAAAGAAACAAAGTAAAATGAATTAAAACTTTTCCCATTAGTTAAAATTAACTTATATGTCCTCAACTTCTTAAAAGCTCTCTCATTTCACTTTTCCATAGATTGAGATGAAAAATTGGTTTTAACTTGTGGGAAAAATTTGATTCATTTTAGCTCCCCGTTCCCTTTTATTTTCATCTCTTATTAGTTTTTCTTCTCTTTTGTAGGCAGGCATGTGAACTAAAAACCATGAGAAACAGTATGAATTGGAAGAGTTGTCCATGGCCTCTTCATCTTTTGTTTATCACTCAAGAGTTGTCCACTTTATCATTACCAACAAACTGGAGAAGCCATTATTTTCTGATTTTTGAGTAAATATTAAATATAGAGCAAATGACAAAGTGGTACCCTAGGAATATGACTGATCTTGAATGACAAAAACTTATCCTTCAGCTCCTTGGCCTCACCACACAAGGTACCCATATTCTGGTTTTTTATTTTCCATAAACCCTGAATCTGTTGCAAAAGCAATCATATAAGATGGTAAACTGGTCACAAAATGCATAAAAGCTGAAGAGTAATTGTTGGTAAATCTCAACTCAACTTAATACTATCTGACCATTAGGAAGGATATGAATTAATGAATCAAAGAACCTTTCTTTTGGGGCAGGGGAGGTGCTTATGTTGTGCATAAAGTGGGAACTATATTGTTACTTCAAATTTCAAGTATCCATGTAATTTTTTTTTCTAAATTACAGCATGTTTTCTTTTTATCACCATCCAGATGATATTTAAGTAAAAAAAAAAAAAAAAAAAAACACAGATTAAGAGGTAGGGAAAAGGGGGGCAGGGAATTGAAAAGTACTAAAAATGCAAAGTTTAAAAATATAACAAACCTGATTGCAGCAAGCAGAGAGTCTCCTTGGACAACAATGTGCTTATATCCTTTCTTTAAGGGCATGTTTCAATCCTAGTATTAAACTTCGATACTCAGCAACATTATTTGTTTGAATGCCCACTCCTTCACGCAACCAATAGACCTAAGAAACCTATTAGTTAGCTACATTCTGTAAGAAAATATACTTAACAACATGAATTGTTGCAGACAGGAAACACCTTGCTCCCATCACGCAGTATAGCTCCTGCACCAGCTGGTCCAGGATTTCCTTTGGACGCACCATCAAAATGAAGGTTACACGAAAGCTGCAAATAGAGATGTAAGATTTTGTTGTTGTTGTATTATTAAAAGATAAAGTACAACAAGTATTCCAACTAGGAAGAGAGGCAGAGATCAATCAAGAAAGGCCATCATAGAATCATATGCAATAAAACTTAACATTTCACTCAATTTAAAGGCTCTCATATAATATGCACATATGCTGCTACCACATCTCAAAGATAGAAGGTCAAAGGATTTTTTAGTTGACAATTAATTCATTGATTAGTCAAAATATTTAGAACAAATGAGTCCGATTAAATCTCATCCTAGACAGATAAATAGCACACTAGAGTGTCAATTAAGACATCTATTTTAACTGTTGCATTGACTTAATGGTCCCAACGGCAACTTTATTATACCTTGCTGGCACATCCACCAGCATTCAGCTACAATAATTGTTACTTCCACACACGCATGTTAGAATAATATGCTAGAAATTTTAGAGTTGCATCAACGATAAATTAACAATCAACTAAATTTTCACAAAGTAGCCCTTAAGATATGGATCATTTATGAATGCCTCAAAAGATATTAAATAAAACAGCCAAAAGTATATAGTAGATTTCAATCTTATGACTTCCAGATCTTAAACATTTATTATCACTTGCAGATAAGTTACAAAAAAAGAAAATTAGGCAATTGACATGGAATTGGGGCATTCACCAACTACACAAAACATTATCATGGGAAGTGTAAATTACGTGGCCAGTTGTTAAATATATTATATAATCAGTACAGGCACATACACAATTATGATGTAGAGTGTATATGCCAATATTAGCAATTAGAAATGCAAAACATAATCAAACCAGCTTACAGAATCACATACAACAGACTAGAATCAATGCAAAACAAAATCACAAACAACAGAAAGCCTGCCCTGCCACAAAATAGGGCACTGATTGCTACAGGTGAACCTCAGCAATAACCAATTTAACTTTCCCATCTGAAAAATAACTGACATAATAGGGCTCCAAATAGGTGTGCAATGAATCAAACAAACTTCATATTAGTTTGAAACTAGAATCATTAATTAGCTTGATGAATTTGGTTCAAGAACTAAATGAATTAAACTTGAGCTGAAAATTAAGCTTATTAATTAAATGAACTGAACTTCAGCCAAATATTATTCAATTAATTTGGTTCATGACTTACTACACACACACATAAATCTTTTTAAATATATAAAAGTATAAGTACATTTGATAATATAAATTATCTAGAGTAAAACCCCATTCTAGTCCTTAATAGTTAATACTGTAAGCATTGGTTAAGTTAGTACCTGACTTCACAAAAAGTAATTTCATTTTATTTTACATTGTCATTTTTGCACAAAAAAAAAATACTGAAGTAAATACAAGTTTTATAAGAACTTGAGCTTGCAAACTCATTAACTGAACCAAATAGTCCTTGAATTTAAATCAAGCCCAACTTGAGTAAAAAATTGGTACTTATAAACCTCAAATTGAATTTGAATCAAACCAACTCTTATAGAGTTCAGCCAAGCTGAGTCAAGTCAAACTTTAACTCAACTCATTTTCAGCCCAAGCTCCAAATATGTGCTTCACTTAAATCATAGCATTTCTTCAGTAATACAAGTGTAATTTCTTGCTTGAGGATATGTCAACGTCGATAACTTACACGAGTGTCAAACTGAATGGCTCCATGCAAGTTCCTTGATGAGGAACTCACATTGAAAGCTCTTCCTCCAGATGAATATGGATCCTGCAAGAAAATTCATCTCCTCTTGAGTTCAGACTTTTTTCAATTACAAGAGACACAAATGACATAAGCTTAAAAAGCCTTAAACCCAACCCCAGGGTTACAAAAGAGAAAATTTGTTTAATTGGATATTTGGTACTGCAATGTAGTTTGGTTTATCTCACCATGTGTTTATTCTAACCACACGTTTGGAAAAACATGCAAAATGTTTCAAACAGGAAATGACCTTAAACATGATTCTAGCATAAACAACTCACATTTAGCTTTTATTTTGATATGAAAATTTAATACAAAATACTAAATTTTATGAAAAACTTGATTTTGAAATAGAAGTTTACAAACATAACTTAGTTCACTTCAAAACCAACTTTAATCAAAATTAATTTTGCAAAATCAAGATCATCTAAATTCAACAAAAGCTCCCCCAACATGTTATTAGAAATTATGATAATTACAGACGAGCCTCAATGCATTACAAATTTACAATCCGCAGGTGAGACAAGGTACTCTTCAGTCTTCGGAGGTAAAGAATACCCTTTGTAAATACTTACAGGGTCACTAGATACCTGCATGGAACATGCAAACTCCCTCAACTAACAATACCCCCAACTTCTATTGCAACCAAAACAACAAGGAAAGAATGATGGTTTGAATAAATCAAAAACCAACCCCAAAATTTTATTGCATGAGTTACCATTGTCCTACATCCACTTTCTCTTCCATCACATTTTCACCTCATTTTTTTCTTTCTATTTCTCTTCATTACACATCATATCATTTATGATTTATCAATAACTTTTTCTCGGTTGATTTTTTCTCTCTATCACTCTCTTCCTTTCACTCATACATCCCAAAAATGGGGTGTACCTTCAACATTTTCAATACATATTTAGTGGTAAAGAAATAATTTTTCAAGTTTAATGAAGCACGCAGAGGCTTAGAAGTTCAACATCAGAAAGTATCACTACCCAAATGCAGAAAAGACCAAAGAGAAAAACTTTACACTATGAAAGAACACAACAAGGTTGAAAGAAGACATACAAAAGATGCAAGGGAAGGTCGGATGTCACTGAAGGACTTGTAGATGCCAACAACATCCCCTTTCCTTACAACGTAGAAAGCGTCTTTCTCCTCAGCCATTGCAATAACACTGGAAAATCACATTCACAAAGGTATGATCTGGGTTTATAAAAACAACAACAAAAATCATGGTAACAAATAACCCAAAATTTGAAGTTACACGTTGTACAGTAAACAAACCCACCTCTAGAATCACTTTCTCTTTTGTGATACTACGAAAGAAGAACCAGCTTTTGAGTTTTGAAAAAAGTAACGGTTTCGAGTTCGTGAAATTGATGTGAAGAAGTCATGTTGAGTGACAGCGACAAAGAAAGCATGTCAAAATTGCAAAGACTAACAATGTAATACTGTATTGTCATGTCATGCGTAGTATAGCGTAGGTGTTGCTAGCAACACATAAGCGAAAGGCCCAATTGTACACGAAGGCCCATTTTAGTGTTAAATCCTAGTGGGCTAAGCCCACATCAAACAAGATCTTAAGCACAAGTTTTTTATTCTATACTTTTGGTCTGTGTTTATATTTTTGTATTGATGAATTTGATTTTCAAATTTTAGAAGTCACGAGGATTTTTTTTTTCTTTAAGAATTTATTATATTTTTTTAAGTTATGAAATACTAAATCTACATTTTTTTCAAAGCTTAAGGATCATGTTCATTCATATAAAAATATAAGAATTTGACTATATTTAACTGAAAGTATAAAGATTAAAATTATTTTTTTTTATTTTCTCTCATTTTTTTGGGGTTTTGGGAAGGACGAGTAGTAAGATTAAAAACAAAAACACTGAATATTTATTTATCTTTCTAAAACATGCAACTTGATGATTACTTTTATGACGATGAAAAAATTATCTCGTGGTTTCAATGTTCATTTATGGTAAATAATTTTTGCATTTTTTAATTATTGAAAACATAATTTTTCACAATCGATAATAAAAAATATTTTTTCTATGATATGATCATACATAGTTAAACAGAATGATGAGAAAAGAAAATAAAACTAAGGTGAAAAAGAAGTTTAACCATCAAAGCCCTTTCTTTCAATTCCCGTTAACATGGATTCCTCCAAGAGATGTTTATAATAACAAAAGATGAATGGAGACAGATTTATTTCAATTCCCTTTCTTTAAATTATTTATTATTTATTTGGGTTCAAACTGAATCAAATTATATAATATATTAGATAGAATCCAATAAATTCAATTTTTAACATAATATATAATTATTAATATTATGTATGATTAAATATTAAATTAAATAAATATAAAAAGTATAACTTTTAACTTATAAATGAAAGTATTATATTCATTTTGAAGAACTATACAAGAATTATAAAAAATTTAGACATATCTTTTAATTAAGGGTGTTTATGAGTTAGGTTGTTTCAAGTTTTGGGGAAAATGAAATTCAAATGGATTGATTTTAATTGGTTTAGTTTGGTTTGGATTTTAGATTTTCTTTCCTAACTCGAATCAAATCAAACCAATTTTGAATGGGTTGGTTCGGTTCGGATCATAAGATATTCAGTAAAAGAAATAATAAAAAAATTGTTTAGAAAAAATATAAAATAATAGTTTTATCTCAAAATTAACAAATTATCATGTGACATACATCAAATTAATCAAATCCGTCATAAGGAGATCCAGATGTTAAAGTTATACTATCAACACTAACTAAGTGCATATATGAAGGAGGCAAGCTCGACGGCATCAAAAATTGTCATGCGTGTACAATGCCCTTTTAGGCTTATCTAACAAATGAAAACAAAAGTATCAAAAGTAAGTCTCTATAAGTGTATGTGATAGATACAAAATGCAAATGGGACACACAAAACGATGTAATAATTTCAACATTTAAAAATAATAAAAATAATAATATATATTTGATTTGGTTCAGGTTGGTTCAGATTTAAAAATTCTCGATTTAATATCCAAACCTATTGTCATCGATTTTAATTTGTTTGGTTCAAGTTGGATCCAAACTATAAAAAAATTCAAACCAATTTAATTGAGTTGATTGAGACCTATAAACATTCTACTTTTAATTTAAAAAGTTCTATACAAAAGTTGCAAGCAAATGAATCGTTAACTTTCTTTTTTTAGTAAAGGAGACAGTTATAATAAGAAGTTTGGAATTTGATGGACATAATGCTTTTGTTATGCCAAAATTTTCATTTGAAAAATATTCTTTTGGCTCAAATTTTCTAATATTTTTTTACAACTTGAATATATATATTACATCACTCATCTTATTTTACACTCCTTTCTCTTTTCTTTCCATTTCTCTTCTCTCATTATTAAGATTTGTTGTGAGAAAATATTGTGAAAATACATAGTTTTACTCTTTCGAGTTTGATATATATGTTTCAAACTAATGACAGTAAGTTGGGTATATTATAATTTTTTTTCTCCTTATTATGGAAATTCTCTTCTCAGCTTTTTTCCCCCTCTCTTCTGAATCAAAAGACAAGTAATACAGTAGGGGTTGTCATATTATTAATACAGTAGGGGTTACTCATTTCACAATCTATTCTGAAAGACAATAGATACAGTTATGTTCCAACAATATTCTCTCAATCCTAAAGCTTTACATAAGTGAAAATCCACAAAAAAAAAGGCAATAAATCATCACTCCCTGACAAAGTCTACACAAAAATGGGAAAAGAAATTAAAAAAATTGCATTTGTTTTTGTCTATGATCCTCAATGCTTATTATTATCATTATTTTTTATATTTTATGATGGGACAATCAACTTTAATCTATATATTTCATTGTCTTGCCAGCTGCTATGTAATCTTACGATTGTATCTTAATGAACTTCAACTAAAATCTGGATTCAACCAAAAGTATTGGTGTCAAAAACAAGTAAAACAATTTCCAATCCTTATTAGTTATTTCAGCTCACTTGCTCACCAATCAAGTCCAGACCCATTATGAGAAATGACAATCCTTGGAAGAGCAAAAAATAGAAGTGAACACCATGTGCTGACAAAAGACTTCTTGCAGATGCTGTGAGCAAAAGAAGTGCAAGTGCTAGCTCCTTCCTATAGAGCTTGTTTCTTTTTTTCTTTGAAGGTACTTCTGATTGCTTAAGTTTGCCTAATAACTCCAAGCCAGACTCTGAGTGTCTTCTTAGAATCTTTTCTTCATTTGAAGACTTTGACTCTCTCTCAGCCAAGGCCAACAAATCTGACTCTGAGGATCTCCCTGTCTTCTTTGTCACTACCCACTCATAAGCACTTCCTAGCTGAAACAATCCAGAAATCATGGCATTGAACTTTGTGACTGACATGGTGTTCTCAAACAGAAGATAAGGAACTAGGAAAGGGATAGATTTTGGGGATGGAAGGATGTTTAGGAAAGACATGATGATGGGGACATAACATATCACCCAAAGGGGTAGTTCAGACTCGGGTATGAACATGGTCAAGGGTAGTATGATGCAAAACAGGGTGAAGGAGTAGAAGGGGAGTATAAGTTTCCTCAATAGGAAGAACAAAAATATCAAATTCGTCTTCTTCCAGACTGATATCTGCATAGGATAAAAGCAAATAAGAATTCAGAAAACTATACATTTAATAATACAAAGACTGGGTAAGTAGTGTATGCGTTTTGATAGTATGATAAGTTTGAAAGACTTCTATAATAATTATCTTAAAAGCGCAAACCATAATTTATGATTGATTGACCATGTAAAATTTTTACATTGACTGTGCATAGAAATTAAACTTGATTGAGTAAATAGTAAATACTAAATAGTGTATGCACTTATAGTGTAAATGGTTTTTACATTGTTATCCAATCACATAGTTATATGGTAAGTTTATTGACTTTTACAATAACTATCTTAAAAGTCATACCAACAATGATTTTCTGATTGGTTGAGAGTAAAAGTGCATAGAAATTTAACCCAAAAAAATTAATAATACCTTGGAAGTTAGTATAGCAGGAAGGCATAGCCTGAAAAGCTGCATTGGACCAGAGTGCCAACGATGTTGTTGTTTCTTATAAGCTTCATAAGACTCTGGTAATTCACACAGAACTTTGACATCATTAAGGAAGATAAACTTCCATCCATTCAAGTGAGCTCTAACTGCTATGTCCATGTCCTCAACTGTGGTCCTCTCCAACCACCCTCCTGATTCCTCCAAAGCCTTTATCCTCCAAACACCAGCTGTTCCATTGAATCCAAAGAAATTTAGAAAGTAGCCATTAACTTGTTGTTCCACCTCAAAATGAAAGCACAAATTGATGTTCTGGAGCCTTGTGAGTAGATTCTCATCCTTGTTCACAAAGGACCATCTAGCCTGGACCAGCCCCAAATCAGGTTTTCCCTGTAAAGAAAAGTCCATAAATTCTTCAATTATTTGTTTTTGACTTTAGACCATGCATAGAAGACATGTCCCTTGTCCTTATCTGGCATATAGTATTAGTAAAGGTCTTGTTAATCAGTGTCCTTAGGATATTGATTAAAAAATTAAAAGGAGAAAGTATTTATTATGAAAATCATAAGAGAGCATAAAAAAATCATGAGCAGTGTAATTTTACACATCCCAATAATTTTTTTCTCCTTTTAATTCCTTAACCAATGTCCTAAGAGAGTTAGCATTTGCCTATATTAGTAATAGTACCTACCTTGAAATGGGGAATGGTTAGTTTGAGGAAATCAGGATTGGGCTGGAAATCTGCATCTAATATTGCCACAAATTCATAGTCCTTGACATAGTCACATGACATTGCTGACTTAAGATTCCCAGCTTTATACCCAGTTCTAATCAATCTGTGCCTGTACACAATGTTCACCCCTTTCTCTTTCCATGAGGCCACCTCTTCTTTGATGAGCAGCTGTAAATTCCCATCATCCGAATCATCTAGCACTTGAATCAATATTCTGTCTTTTGGCCAATCAAGTTGAGCAGCAGCACCAATTGATTGTGAATAAACCTTCATTACATCAAGAAAAAAAAAAAATTCAGCTTCATTGGTAAAATTGGAAAATCATTAGTCTAAACTAGCCTGCCACTAGTACCAATCATAAGACTATTCTAATTCATAAATTAGGCTAGGACATAATCATAATCATAATCTTAGGAGATATAAGATTGGCTCAGTGGTTGGAGAATGGTGAAGCCAACTCCTCCAAGTGACATTTCTAACAAAACTAACATTTGTCAATGAAAAAAATCATAATCATAATCTTAATCATAGTTATGGCAAGTTGCAATATTGATTCTGTTACCTCTCTCTCATTGCACATGGGAATCTGAACAAGGACCATTGGGAAGTTTGAAGGGTCCTCAACATCACATGCATCTGCCTCAAAGGTTGGCTTCAACTTCTTGTACTTGATCCAGAAGCATCCAAGGCAGAGAACAAGGCGATCCAAGGACTGAATCAAGAAGAGGACAATGCAGAACTTTGAAACCATCAAGACTAATGGAGCAACGTAGTCTTCCCTGAAGGAGAGCCAAGCCACATAGCACCATTGCAGCAGACCCTGAACCTCCCAAGGCTGAATCATGTTGTGCAAGTTCCATTTGTTGAAATGAGCAATGATCTCTATGGCCAAGCCTCCAATTGAGAGAGCAAGAAAGATTTTGATGAACCTGTACAACTTTCCTCTACTCTTAGGGCCCTCATCGCTCATGTCAGCCAATGAAACGCGCTTCTTGACCAAAGCAAAAGTGGCTTTGAGACAATTGGTCAACCATGACAAACATGTCAGAACTCTGTGGAGTTTAAGGAGAAGAAACCAAGTAAACTGCTTGCGGCTTGTGGCTTTCTGCTTCTCTGGAAACATGGGAGAATCCGAATCATGAACTTGTAACAAGGTGAAGTCGTTGTTGTTAGACTTCTCAGTATTTGGTGCCATTACTCTCTTTCTCTCTCTATTCTTTGTTTTTCCTAGGAACTCAAGTTCTCGGGAAAGAAAAGAAGAAGAAGATTTTGAGAAGAGGATCAATGCTCACCAATGACAATTGAAGCTAATCAGATAGTTTTCCTCGACATCATGAGTGTATAAAAAAGAAGAAACAAAAAACTCAAAAAGGGTCATTCCCATAAAAAAGTTTTTTCCTGTGTGGTTGGTTTTCAAATCTGAATTTAAGCAAATCTCAGATATTCTGATGCAATTATGAATTTAGAGTTTTTAGCACTCTATTTAGAGAAAGAGAAAGAGAGAGTCACTTTGACATGTTTAAGCCTGGTATTAATAGTGTTGAGGGACATCTCCAGGAAGAATTTCTTGAATTTTTAAAATTATTTTCTTGATTCTTATAATATGAGTGATGTAATTATAAGAAATTTATATATAATTTTATTTTAATAATAAAAATCTTTAAAAAAAAACTTATATTTTGTATTTTTATTTAATTATAATTTAATTATGATGTTATTATGTGTCAAATAAATATTATTTTTATTGTTAAAAAATATTTTCTTACAAAATATATAAATTTTATTTTAAAGAAATTCTCCATGTCATATAAATTTGTATGGGCAAAAAAAAGATAAAAAATAATGTATTCACTTAAAA
The DNA here is from genome assembly GCF_000004515.6 of Glycine max. Classification (NCBI taxonomy): domain Eukaryota; kingdom Viridiplantae; phylum Streptophyta; class Magnoliopsida; order Fabales; family Fabaceae; genus Glycine; species Glycine max. Next base: position 1,207,495 of record NC_038255.2, on the reverse strand, counting down.
AACCATTTAAAAAATTTCATTAAAAATGTTGTTAGTAAAAATAAATTAAAAAATATAAGATTCTTTATTATTAAGATATTGACTAAGAAATTAAAAAAATAAAATTTCATAATCAATAATATTATAAAGATACTCATTAACACTTCTCCCCTATGTTTTGTTAACATGGGGTGAAAGCAATAATAAATTATACAGTTGGTGCTTTTTATTCTTAGGATATGCATGATTTGATTGGTTAATTTGGATTTGTTAAAGTGGCAAGTTGAGGTAAGGGAAAAGCTGGCATGTGAGCAATGTTTAGTAGACACGTAAGGAACCTGACCATAAAAAATTTACAACTGCGCCACACAATAAAGTTTTCTCTCTGCAGTGTGACAATAAGATACAGCGCAGAAATTTCACTCCCTCTTTCTTTCCATCTTCCTCTCCTCTCTCATATCTTACATAATAGAAATAATAGTTAAATAATATGTTTGCTATACACTATCTTCCTAATCATAGATTTATATTAATTTTTTATAATGATTATTTTAAGAATTATATAAAAAATGTAAAGATGATTATTTTTTATTGATTAATGGTGTAAAAACTTTTATATTAATAATAAGATATGTTTATTAGACTTAAAATTATGTTTTTTTATCATGTTATTAATATTAAATATTTATTGATTTTGTTGATGATTAATTTTTATCAAAATTATTTCACTATTACTTTTGATAAGATTTTTTTTAATTTTATTATTTTCATTAATAAAATTTAAATTCAAGATTTGGTTTAAGAAAAAATTAAAGCTGACATCATTTAGACAAATTATTTGTTGGTAAATTCATAATATATTTATACACAATATGTGTATCTTTAATTTTTTCTTTTTTGGGACATGTCAAAAGAGTAATTGTAAATTGTGATGATAAAAACTTTAATACTCACAGTGCATGTTTATTAAATTAATAATTTATATATATGTTTTATGTATAAAATATTTAATATTTGTTTTCTTTTGTTGGTACGCGTCGAAAGATTAGTTTATTAACATTTTTCAATAGTTTCGGGTAGGTGTTGATGGAATGATTACGTTCAATTGGTGTATTGAATTTATAATTTTTTTAATTATCAATCATTAAACTTTTTTTTATATAGAAAATCATTAAACTTATTAAAATTGTTATTATTAATTGAATTTTAAATGAATCCTTTTTTTTAACGGGATTTTCTTGTTTTCTTTTATTGGTATATGCAGAAAGAGTAGTTTATTAACATTTTCCAATAATTTTGGGTAGGCATTGATAGGATGATTATGCTTTATCGGTGTATTGAATTTATGATTTTTTTTAATTATCATTCATTAAACTTATTTATTTTATAGAAAATCATTAAAATTATTATTATTAAGCAAAATTTACCTGAGTCTTTTTTTTAACGAGATTTCATTATTTTCTTGTACGTGCACAAAGAGTATTCTATTAACATTTTTCAATAGTTTAGGATAGGCAATGATTGGATGATTATGTTTGATCGATGCATTAAATTTATGATTTTTTTTAATTATCAATCATTAAACTTATTTATTTTTATAAAAAATCATTAAACTTATTAAAATTGTTATTATTAAGTGAATTTTACATGAGTTCTTTTTTCTAACAAGATTTTCTTGTTTTCTTTTGTTGGTACGTGAGGAGTTTATTAACTTTTTTCAATAGATTAGGGTAGGCACTGATTGGATGATTATGTTCCATTGGTGCATTAAATTTATGATTTTTTTAATTATCAATCATTAAGCTTATTTATTTTTATAGAAAATCATTAAACTTATTAAAATTGTTATTATTAAGTAAATTTTACATTGAGTCCTTTTTTCTAAAGAGATTTTCTTGTTTTTTTTGTTGATATGTACAGAAAGAGTACTTTATTATCCTTTTTCAATAGTTTAGGGTAGATAATAATTGGATGATTATGCTCGATCGGTGCATTAAATTTATGATTTTTTTTAATTACCAATCATTAAACTTATTTATTTTTATAGAAAATCATTAAACTTATTAAAATTGTTATTATTAAGTGAATTTTACATTATTCTTTTTTTCTAACGAGATTTTCTTGTTTTTGTGTGTGTATTTGAAGGAACTATCATGTATATATATGTCCTATGTAGTGTGTGCAATTAATGAATATATAATTGTCTAAATTTTGTTGTTAAGACAAAAAGTCAAGCCAGATCATCTCATAGTAGCCATATATGAGTATAGGACAAATTGAAGGGAAAATTTATGCCTTCATTGTTGCCTTGTTTAGGGGTTTAATTTGATTGATATGTAATCAAAACAGCCAAGAGCAACTTGACAAAATCGTGTGTTTAACTCCTATTTTAACCAGATCGATCCACACCCAAAAATAAATAAACAACAATTTTATATATATATATATATATATATATATATATATATATATATATATATATATATATATAATATATATATATGAGAATTGTATTTTTAATTTTAACAATTTTCTAATAAAACCATCATAGAACACATGTTTTTTTCCCGTAATTTTACATTGCAATATAGACCCACAAGGTATCTTTTTGGACATGCTTTGGTATCAAAAGTGTGTCGGTGGGATTAGGTTATTACGCGGTCTTCAAAATCACCTGGTTAGGTAACAGAATTTATTTTTATTAAAGAAAAACAAATAGTAAAGCGTTAACTTTAGTATCATTCTAATCTAATATATATTAGATTTTTTTTAATTGATATGAAAAACTTATTAAACAAACTATTACTTTAAGTTATACTATTCTAATATACTTATTATTATATTTTTGTTCTTTCTCCATCATATTAATAATCTTATTTTATACTTTTTTTCTCCTATCTCTTATTAAGATTTTACTTGTCTATTTGTTTTATAATTTCTTCTGCAAAATTTATGTACAAATCAAATTTCTAGTTACTTCATATAAGTAGTATTTTAAATCATATGGGCAATTTTCATATTTTATTAATACTTTTAAGAAAAATAAAAACAAATCTGCATTTGTAAGGAGAAAAAAGTACTAGCTTTAGAGACTAAAGTTTGAGTATTTTCATAAATACAAAGATAAAAAAAATTAGTGTCAACTATAGAATTTGAAGACTTAAGATAAAAATTATTGTATGTACATATAGTAATATAAGGGTCCTCAACTATATTTTATATATTATAATTATAATATTGAAACTATATAAAAAATTTAATCATGCCCACCACTCACCATATCTAAAATGAGTATATAGAAGCTATCCAATCTAATAAATCTATGAATATGATTGTGTATACGAGAGACTTGTGATTAGTCGCATTGCCCCTCGATGTACGCAATTTGTTCTTATTTATAACATTTTTTCAATTAATTTATATTTTTTTAAAAATTATTTATGATATTAAAATTGTCAATTATTTATATTCTCATTCTATTTTTTTTATTTTCTCTATTTTTTATTAATGTTTGAAGAGAAAATAATTAAGTAAAGGTATATAAGAAAAAAATTATTGCATATAAAAAAATTTAATTTTTTTTTATAAAATAAGACAAATAAAAAAAAGATGGAGAAAGTATAAGTTAACTGGTCTATTTTTTGGCTGCTATCCAAATTGAGGCAAGGCAATCTTCGCGTTTGGTATTGGGAGGTGGAAGGATAATTCACATCAAACAAGAAGTTGACTTAAAAGAACTAAAAATTAAAGAGCACGGGTCACTAAGTGGTAGTAATAAATTCCTCAGTGATTCATCTAACAAGAAAAATGTTGACGATATAATTATGCTTAATTTATCATAGTACATTTAAAATAAAATGGTTTATCATGGTACACTTAAAACAACAAAATTATCGAATTGAGCAAATTACACATAGTTATAAAGTTTTGTCACAAATACCAAAATTACCTATGTGAAAAATCTCTAACTTAAAACACATTAAGAAAAATTCTCAAAAACCACATTAATTTCAGTTTTCATTTTAGTAATTTGCTAAGATGTCAAATGGATATGGAGTTAGTATATATAAGGTAGATTTCTATGCCCTTCAATCATTATTTTTGAGCTTGCGTGTTACTTGTGTATTAGTTGGCTCTTGATCGAGTAAATCACTTAACACTCAAAAAAACTCAAATGGGATAAATCAGGAAGGAGATAAACTGTACTTTTACTGATTTATATTTTTTTTCTTTTTTCCATAAAAAAATGAAGAATATAAATCCAGAAAGATAAGGTAGGATAAAATAAGATATCTTACCTTATTTATGTAATCTAATTAGGAAAATTAAGTCTATTTCACCTTTATAAAAAAGATTAAATATTTTCTGTAATAAATTTTATTCTAATTTATTCTTGATATTTATTTTTTATAGTTATGTCTCTAAGTTAAGTGTTGTAGTATTTTCGTAGATTCACTGACTATCATTGTACTAGGAAGAGCTTACGGAGGAACACCACCACAAGAGCTCGTCAGTTCAGGTAAAAACAACTTGAATATTTAAAAATAGAGAATAAACATGAAAAAAAATAGAGAAATACAAACTTTTTTTATTATGTTAAATCATAACTTTGGTGTTTGTAATTCATTTTTTATTATTTTAGTTTTTGCATAGAAAAAAAATCTTCCATTTTGTTGGTCCTATAAAAAATTAAAATGAAAATAATATGACATAGGTACAAATTAAAATGTAAAATTGGTACATGAACAACAAAATAAATGAATTAAAACAAAAAAAAATATAGCATCAAGTATAAATATTACATTTAACTATTGTACCTATTGTAACATCTATAAATGACATATTAAATTTATACACTAAGATTCTCCCAGAATAAACTATTAACAAGTAACCTAAGGCTATTTCTTGTTATAAGGATTATTTTGGGTTATTTTATTGTGTAGGGGTACTTTTGGTAAGGATGGCAATTTGGGTGATATGTTATGGCTAGCATAATACTATCAATTGGTTATCTTATACTTATGGATGTATAAATATTGGATTGGATAACCGTTGGTAGTTGATACTATATATGAAGAGGGTTTTCCAGTTAATTATATTTAGTTTCTTTGTTATATGTAAATGGGTTGGTGTTATTTTTTACGAGCGTACTAGCTAAATTGTCAAATATTATTTAATAAGATATGTCATTTCTACGAATACTTATGTAATATTTGAAAATTTTCACAAGATTTTATTGTTTAACTAATAAAGAGGATTTAAACATATCATTTGATAACAAAGATAAATTAAAACAAAACTATAAGTTGAAATAATTTTGGGAATTTTGGATAAACATGCTATAAAACAATATAAAATTCAAATGATAAAGATTGTTAGGATTAGATTTTACTAAAAAATTTCTTTATACTAAAGCATCATATTCAACTTAAAATTAAATATTAATATTGACCATTGTCCAAAAATCATGTTCTAATCCTTAATCCTTTAGCTGAAAAGAGTTTAAAATTCTTTATTTAATATCAACCACTTGTACATTTAATAAAGAAACTTGTTTTAAGTTTAATAACCTTTATCATATTTTTAGCTCCAAGATTTAATGGACATTTTACCACAATTCAAAATAAATAAATCAATTTTCAATCACAACCTTATTTAAAAACCAAGTTACAGGTGACCAATCCATAATAATCATAAAACATAAAAATAAAAAGTTGACTTTGAAAAACAATATGAATATATAATAATATTTCAAAATAAATACATGAGATTGTAATGTTTGTTTACAATCTAACCACAACAAAAGAGAGTTTAACTACCTATCTTCATGAGTAGCATCTAAAAGCAAGATGGAAGGAAGAAAAAAAATGAAAGAAATGAACAAAGAGACATTACCACACATGTGATCTTTAGTAACATTTTTTTATCTAATACTTAGTAAAAATATTCTTAAAAGCTTTTGACAACCTTTAAAGAATATCATCAAATATAATTAAATATTATTAATATATTTTCACTACATTTTATCAAATGTTGTATTTAGTTTATGTTGCTAAAGATTTTAACGACATTGACTATATACAACATTAATAAAATGTCACGTGAATATATTAGTAACATTTTATTTATATTTAAAGATACTTTTTAAATATTATCAAAAGTTTTTAATAATATTTTTTACCGAGATTAAGAAAAAATGTTGCTAAAAATCATATATATATATATATATATATATATATATATATATATATATATATATATATATATATATATATATTAGTGAGAGAGCTTTCTTGCACAAAATTTTTTTACACAACAAAACATGACCTCCACAAAATTGGTGCACACAATTTCTAGAATCCCTAAAAATCTGCACTTTAATGAATGTTTAAAAAATTTCAGACTTAAAGCAAATTCTAAAGCTATGCAACTCTACATATTCGTTTTTTTTAAGCTTAAGCCAAAATTAAGAGCTCAAGCAAATTTCTCCTCTGCATCTTAATTCTTCACTTTATAATTAATCTTTCTCATTTCTTGTTTGCCTTTCAATCCAATTCATTCCTACAAAATGATTCATCAATAAGCATGCATATCCTATCAAAATGATGAATTAAAGTGTAAGATTAAACATTCACAAATTTATAATTAAAAAGGCAATAACAAGATTCTAACAAGAGAAAAAAAGATAAAATAATTACCTAAATTTACATCCCTTAACTAAATATTTTTTTTTATAATTATTAACTCCCAAAACTTAGAATTTTGCTCACATAAGTCACCAGACATATGTTAAGATACTTGTGTGCAAAAAAAATACTATGTCTGATTTTAGGAAAAGAAAAATCAAAATAATAATAATAAAAATAATAATAATAATAATAATAATAATAATAATAATAATAATAATAATAATAATAAAAATAATAATAATAATAATAATAATAATAATAATAATAATAATAATAATAATAATAATAATAATAATAATAATAATAATAATAATAATAATAATAATAATAATAATAATAATAATAATCACAATAATAATAATAATTTATCATGTACAAAACACACCCAAAAATAAGTTAAAATTATTCTCTAAATTTAAATTAATTTATGCATAAATTAATTTGTATAAGTTCTTTCATTTAATTATCTTTTCCAAGGTTGATTTTTAACTTATTCATAAGATAATTTTAACTTGTGAAAAAAGTTTAATTTATATTTTATTTTCTTGTAAGTAATTATTAAAAAAATTATCCAAACAAAAAATTTATCATTTTAATTATACCATTAAGGTCCAAAACAGCAAGCCGGATCGATGTCCAAATGAATAGCTAAAGAAACCCAGCAACAACAACTAGAACAAAAATGAAACCCAAAAAATAAAAAGATGATGATGGTTTTTTTCTTATCCGAATTGAGATTTTGATATATGGTGTTACGTGGGCACAACTCCATTCGTTTTAGGAGACATATATAGAAGAACAAAAACTTTTATTATTAGAAGCATGCAAGTACTCTAGGCATTATATATACTAGCTTCTTATCAATGTTTTGAATTTCTTTCCCTCACTGAAAGATGGTAATGAGAAAGAATGCAACTGGGGCATGCAAGTGTTTATTTGGTTCGGTGGTTTTGTATCCTAGCAACCACAGCTTTATCCAGCAAACCCCACAAGAACTAGGGTTTCAAAAGAAGCACAGAATATGGGCACATACATAATGTACATTTCAACGGGATTTGTTGTCTAGGTGATTGAGTTGAACACAGTCATGTGAGGTTAGAATCCTTACTAAATGAGCCCCATGTGATGAGCTACCCTGGTTATGGCTGTCCACATCAATCTAGTGTATAATTTAATTCGTCTCTTTCTTTGATAGACACTACTCCAGATACTTCAATTTAATTTTCATAATGATCCAATATTTTGATTTTATTCTGACACATAATAAAATAATTACCTGTTTTTATTTTCTCCTTATTTAAAATTGATTCATGTTGCGAAATAAAATCGCAGTTTCTAATCATGCACGTGGTCTAATGAATCTAAGTATCTAACTCCAATTAATAACACATTCCCAAGATCCAGGTAGTATGCTATGTGTTAAGTCCCAGTTAGTGTATAGTGAATACTGAATGTCTTAGGTTTCAGTTAATTATATATTTATATATATTGTGTGATTAGGGTGTAAACTTACGATATAGTCATACAAAATTTATTAAAAAAATCTTACATATTCTTACAGGAAAAAAATCAAGTGTTAGTATTATTTTCATCAATATGGCAATTATCTAACATATATATTAAGTTATTGTAATAGATATTTTGTAGATCTATTATACTAATAATCATACCAACTGTATTGAGCATATACACAACTAAAAATATATTGTTTTTAAAAATAATTATAAATTATTTATAGATATGACATGAGTGATATGATATATAAAAGTGTGGATATATAGACTAAAGCCTCCACATAACATTATCTTTTTTAATGAGTTGAGGTTTAATTTCCATCCTCATACTGTCATTTGCAATCACTTTCGTATTTTCAAGAGCATGTGTTCCTAGTCATTTCAGTAAAATGTATTTAGAATTTCCGCATTTTTTTGTTTAGATAGAATTTCCACAGCTGAAAATTCATATGATTTATAAATATATAAAATCGGTCGGAAAAAATCTTAAATATTTGCTTGATTTTAAAATTCTTATATATTTTTTATTCGTGAACATACAACTTAATTAAGTAGATTGATTCGGTGTATGTTTGGATTAGTGGTGAATTAAACTTGCCGTGATTTTTGTTTTACACGCAAAATCAACTCTTTCTTATTATGCATACGTTTCAATATAAAATTTATAATTTAAAATCAATTTGAGTATACTTCCAATCATAGTAAAACAAACGGACCCTTTCTAAACTCAAATTAGGATATAGTGCTTTGGAATCCCTAATTAGTCAATCCGTATGTTGAATCAAGCATCCAAAAGAACCACTTCCAGCTTACATGTTGCATTTATTTTTTACGGGATATGCCCCATTTATTATTGTATTATTTTAAGTTTAATATAATTTACATTTTTCCAAAAAAAAAAAACATAACCCACATTTGTCATTAACCACTAGTCCACAGTGGCATAAGATATGTTCGACAAGGGTAACATGCTACGTGCCAAATTCAAGGTAGCAAAATACTATTAAACTTCAAACATGTATGCCCCCTAATCACCAGACAACACCCTCTCCATGTTGTCTAAGAGAGGTGATACTTGACCAGCTTGAGCATCATTAGTGATCAAGAGTCCACGTGCCACATTATGTTGCTAAGGACAAGGCACGGAATGCAGAGAAATTATTGAATAGCAGCTCAAATGAACCGTTACCATGTATAAATTCAAAAAGCATTCTGCAGTGCGTGTCTAAGAATTATGTGTTAGAATTTGTGTGTGGGCATGTTGATGGAATGATGGGTTTCATCTTAAGTGGTTGATTTGTTCAAACATGTCTTTACCATTTCGACTTATATATAGCCGTCTTAGTTAGGAGACTTTATCATAACTTGTGCTAAGGTAGCCTTTCAATAAATTAAATTTTTGCTTATAAAAAAAAGGTTAGGAAACTTTATCATTTCGAGTTGACCCAATGACCAAATCAATCCAAACTAAATTAAAAGAGAAATTTTAAGTTGGTTTCAAACCATCGGTTTAGTTTGCAGTCCATGTGCAGCAAGTATAGTGTTGCTTATTTAATAAATATCATTTTGCCTTTAAAAAGAAAACATTAGTTTAGTTTGAATGTTAAAATCGCAAATCCAATCAAATGAGAATAGGTATTGAATTTGGACACATGGAAAGGAACCCAAGATAACCTTGTAATATTTTACAAAAAAAATTAATATTTATGCTGCATAATTCTATAATTCTAATTTTTTAAACTATTCAACTTTCTTTCATTTTATTTCATATTTGTCTATTTTTTCATGTTTCTTTTATTATTTCTATTAATAGACTTGATATCCTGACCTGAATCAATCCAAATATAATCACATGGTTTGGTTCTTATAGGCAAAAAAAATTGAAAAACCCACAAGACTCTGGTCCCCCCTACTCCTACTTCTCTATGTATTCTTTAACTTGTGTTCTAATTCATGAATGTAAGACTTGTTCTCCAACAGATTTCTTTAGAGTGGGAAAGGCCACATGGAGAGGGTAGGATGGAAAGTGATGAGATGTTGGTTGAGATTCCTCTAGTAATCCATCCCTTGAGAAGTCTTTTTCTTTATCAAGCTTTTGAAATTGCAATTCTGGGAAGGTGTCCTTTTGATGCCAAAGCTATAACTGTTTCCTGGTCTTCATAATTAGGAATTAGTATATATATGGCTAAATATACCAAAAGTTGAAAATCACAGCAATATTAATATAATATTATAGTATAAAATTACCTGCCACCATGACTGCTTATAGTTATATTCGTTTCCTTTGATTGTTTAGTGAATCCTGGGATTTGTAATATTATATTTAAGGGAGTCAATGATTATGATTTAACATTTTAACCTAAAGAGGGAAGCCAATAGTAATATTGTACGATAACCCCGGAGATAAATACGGCTCTTTCATTTTCAGGGGGAAAATATAATAAAATAATATTGGAAGCAGAAAGATTAGAGCAACTTAATAATTTTTTGCTTGCACACAAATTGATGCAAAAGATTAAAATGTTGATAAACTATGTTCTAGTTTGGAAAAATATATTAAGGGACAGCTAACCAAAAAGTGAACATATGTAGATTGATATGGTGTACCTTTCGGGTTTTATTATTATAGAACCCACATCGATCTCAAAGTAATATACTAGTATTAAGATCTTCAGGTTTCTAGCAATTATTTATCATTATTAGTGTCAATCTTAAGAAATCACATAATTAATGTCATTCAGATCACACTTTTTGTTTTTCCTATACAGGGCCAGCTTGGCTTCAAAAGTATTTTTTTAAACTAAAATGTTACATCAACATCAGGTTATTCGATACCTAAAAGGAAAAAGAAAAAAAAATATATGTATGATAAAATTTATAATGTGATAAAAAAAATATAAAAAAATAAGAAGTATTAAAAATATGTTTAAAATAATAAAATATTTATGTATTATTATTTTTTTTAAGATAAAACAAGGCAGAACAGGGACCAGAAGGGTGCAGCATCCCAACTTAAGGTTTATATGATTTTTTGTTTTTTTTTTTCAATTCAATATTATATCTGAAGAACCATTTTTTTAAAATGGATTGAAGGTCAATTTGGAGTTTAAGAATTTGTACAATTGTACTGTTACATCTGAAAGAGTTCCATCTTAGTTATAAATGAGCTAAATCCCTTGTAAGAGTGCAAGCTGTTAAAAGTAATGGAGCAAATTTGTGATTTGTAAACTCCTACGATTTTAGTATTTATTTTTAATTTTTAAGGATAAATATTAATAATAATAATAATAATAATATCTTCTTTCCATGCATATACTAACTGCTTTTGTTTGTGGAGCTTTCCATTGCTGGCATGACCATGATCACATTCAAGTCTCACGAGCTCAGTTCAACACATTGAACCTAATAAAGGTTTCAATATGCTAATAAAGGTTTCAATTTCACTTGTAGTTAAAGCCTGTAATTTACAACTTGAAACTTGTTAATCAAACTACAAAACTGAGTTTGACATGTTAAGAGCAAATAGCAAAGCAAGTTAAGATCTCTTTTAATGTTCAGAATCAAATTAAAAGGGACTCCAAAGTTGCTCATGCAAACAAGTATATATTTATTAATAATAGGGTTAAAACCATGTTTCAGATTATCAGTTTCATTCAAACAAGGAAAAATGTTATAAGATGAGAAGAAATGTTCAAAATAAACAACTAAATGCTGCAAAAATGTCTAATTAAGTGTTGAATTTTTATTTTACTCCACTATGGATAATCCGGCTGAATTGCTTTAGTTTTTTTTATCAACAATTATTAATTTTTGTTAAAAATATGTGATATTTATTTTTTATTACCTGATGAATCTTATATCTCTAAGAAATTAGTTTAGTTGTTAATTGTAATTTCAAGAATCAACAAAAGCAAAACAACAAGCTAAGTCTCTAACCATTAAATCCTTTCCACGAATAGGCATCATGTCACATATTTAGGTAGATAAAAGTCGAGAATCAAAATTAAAGAGACAAATGTAGGTATTGGTTTGCAAATTTAACAAATTATTTCCGTTTAATTTGAACTATTATGTAAGTTACATGGAATCAACCTCATACATGACATGTATGTTTATCAAATGGACTAATTCAAAAATAAACAAAATATTATAGGGAATAAAAAATATTATATATTATTTTCTTTGTTATTATATAAGACTCAATTCCTTAACACATTAACATTAAAAAAATAATTAATCTAATGAATAACAATAAATTTTCTTAAATTTATAATTTTTTTTGAAATTATTATTATCATTAATATATATCTCTTCTAATAATTGTTTATAAATATATTCTCTCTTTTAATAAGAGATATTTTTACTCTAAAGATAATTATTACAATAAATCTTATAAATTAATTTTATAAAAAAAACAAACATGATGTCAAAATTGTGTCTTATAAATAAGAAGAAAACAAGGGAATATAAAGATTAAAACAAAATAAAAATAAAAACTTTTATAAAGATGAAAATAAAATAATAAAAAAAGGCAAGACAACAACATTTATTTTAAACCAATTTTAAAATTCCGAATCGTTTCCTTTCCTCACCCGGAACGAAGCCTGAAACGCGAGTGTAGTTGTCGCCTCGGTTGAACAAGTTTCGCCGTCGTCGTTGTTCGATCGCAACCTCTCGACCATTTCTGCCACCGTCAGGTAATCTACGCCACCATTCTTTCGGTAGTTTTGGATTTGTTTTTATCTCCATTTTCTTTATCTGCTCATAACTTGTTTGATAAAAGGCCAGAATGGTCGACTTGTAGTGATTATGAGTATCCATGCTGGATGTTGGCTCTCAAAGTGTATGACACTTTTGAGTCACTCTGTTCTCTACGTTTTAGTGACATATGATGCCTTGAGTCTCGCATAGGCTCTGTTTGTAAACAAATTCCATGGGATGGGGTGCTGATTGTTTATGCTGTGAAAATGTTAAAAGTCTTATGGGGTTTATTGGTTCTTGATTCCGTGCTTCTTCAGTTCTTCAATCAGCGCTTGCTTGGTTCTTTCATATGTGTTGTTTTCTTCCTTTGAAGTTGTCCTTTTATACTCTGTCTTCAATCTACATTTTTTCTTTGCTGCATTTACCTTTGTTGTTGTAGTTGTTTTGGGTATCAAGGGGAGAACCCATTTAGGTAGGTTTGAGAATTATTGACGCTTTTGAATTCGATGGAAACCTGTTAATTTGTATTCCCCCTTCCCCCATTTTGGTTGTTTAGAATTCTGAAGAATAAATAAAATAAAGACGGTGGCTTGACATTTTTTAAGCTATTTGTTCAATGCCCTGCCCAAATGGTAAATATAATGACATATACATATTTGTGTGTCAGCTAAGAATGCTCAGCTTTAAAGGTATCCATCATCCTCCATACTATCTATGGATAGTATGTTGAGTTGTTGACTATGGGTCCAATTGGTCTAGTGAATAGGGGTAGAAAGAAAAAATAGTAAGGATAATGAGAGGAGGAAGAAGTTGGAGTTAGAAAGGGAGGCCAAGGTTTTAGGTTGGTAGCCTTCTCTTCTCAATCATATGTCTATACTTGATTTTATTTATTTTTTTCATTTCTGTCTGACAATCTCATCACCGGCAACTAGTACTGTTGTCTAGCTACTTCCCCATAGTCAGTCCCCAATCTCCCCTAGGATATTGTTACTCACATCTGATATTAAGTTTTGAATTGTAGTTGTTCCAATCAAAATTTCAACAATCCCAGGAAAAAAATTGTAGGAAAAGTAGTTAGTAAAGAGATATGCAGTGCACAATGTCTATGGTCCTGCTACTCCAACAATGCATGTTCTCTTTCTGCAATAAATTTTACATATACAAGTTCTATCCACTGAAATAATTCAGTACAAGATATAATAACTGTACTACGGGATTACCAATAATTTACTGAAGCAGACAAGAAGGTCAGTTATTTTTGTCTCTTCCCCCGCTCTCTCTGTTATCTTTCTTACTTCCTATTTTATTGATTTAATTTTTCTTATATTGTATTGGGAAGCATTTAAGGGTAGATAAAAATGACAAGAGAAGAGATAAGATAGAAAGTGGGACTTTTGTTCTAATCATCATTCTAAAAGGAAGTAAGGCTGAAAAGAAACCATATGTAAATAACAAAAGCAGAAAAAAATGTGAAGACCTTCCTTTCTCTTTTCTTCCCCTTTTTAGACTTTGTTTTGTTGTTTAGGTGCTTGTAGGTTGAATCCAACTTCTGGTGCATTGAACAATAAGCTGCCAAGATCTTTTTTCTCCCAGTTTTATGCAACTTCAAAGTTCCAACGTCTAATAGTTCTGGGTATCTGACACCACCTTTTTTGTCAAAGACAGCTGCTAATTAGATGGTATAACTTGACCAACTCCAAGTTGCTAAGGCCACATGATAGAACACAAAGAGAAACAGAAACTAACTTGGACCTTTTCATCATTCAAGCAAGATAATAACCATTGTATATTAAATACAGATGTTTTAAGCTGAATGTTAAAATTAGGCATGTTGTCTCATGTCTGATGCTCATTGGTATATGTGGAAATAGGTAGCAATGGAATATTGGAATATATGTAAATTTTCATCATTTTAATTCCTTTCTAAACCTTTTAGACAAAAGACAGTGTGTGTCTGCATGTGTGGTGCAAGTCTACAAAATTGGGAGCAAGAGAAATGTTAATTTACATTCTTTGACACCTCTTTTTAATATCCTATTTATTATTGGGTGAAATCTTATGCTGTCTTTAGTAATAAAAAAAGTGAGTCCAAGTAAATAGTGGGGCCAACATGAAATTTCACTTAATAATACAAAATATAAAGAATAGGATGCCACTAATTCTTGTAGACAGTATCCTGAAGGATTTCATTTTAGTGGACAAGAGAAAAAGTGAATTAGTGATAGAAGGAAATTCTGAATGATTTTATCCATTACACTTGGAAACAGTTAAATGATATCGATTATCGAATGCTTTTGTTCATTGCCTTATTGTATCCTTCAATGTAATTGACTGGGCTTGGGTGATGATGTTTGCAACGACTGTTGTACATTGACAGATCTTGGTGAACAAAAACACTCCTAGACAGGAGCAACTACAAATGCAGATGATTAGTGACAAATATTTCCTAAAATCTTTTAGTTGAGACTGCAGGATGATGGTTTGAATGTATATTTATTTCAAGAAACTCTTCCAATATAATTTTTTTTTTTTTCTATTTTCTGATCTTTTAGATGTTAAGGCTTTGTCTATTTTCGGTGTACTTTAGTTGTCCCCAGCTCCCCAACCCCTTTCAAATTTTACATCGAATAATTTTACATAGAATAATTTAGGAGATTGAAATAACAATTGAAGGGTGGATGATAACTTGGTTTGGTATTATTTTACTCGGTCTGTACATTGATTGCTCATGTTTTTTGGCTGAGTTTTCATGGAAACATGTTTTATAAAAAACATTAATAAAAAGAATAATACAGTGATACATTTGACCGTGTATGTGGTCTTTCTTCATGCTTGCTGACAGCTTTCCAGAAGCCTTCTATGCTCATTATTTTTGGCATCATAAGCAAGAATTGACAGTTATAATTCTAGGTTTAATGAAGTCTTAATACTTCTTTTTTGGTATATGAAGTCTCAAGAAATTTAAGGTGTAACTTGTAAGACACTTTGACTGTTGAATGAATCTCACAAGCTATCAATATATTTAACAGATCAAACCCATCTTTATTTCTTTTCTGATCTGCTTGATAAATGTCTACTGCTTATTCATTTATTTTTTGTACACAATGGGTGCTTTTTTTTAAACTGCTAAGGTTATTATTGCTTATAACACAGGAAAAAAGGTTTTGATTTTGAGATGAATTGATGATGTATAAACCTTTAATAACTAAGTTGGGTTATGCAGGTTTCCGTGCATTGAATTGGTCATGATTGTTTAACAAATATTTGAGTCTCAAAATGGTGATTCTTTCCTCGTTGCCACTGAACTATTCAGGTTTTTTCTGACTACATAGGTTTCTTCATAGGCATGCTTATTTTGCTCCCTGTTTAACTTTATATTTCTTGATATATTGTAGCTTTCCTTCGTCAAGGTACTCCTTTTCTGCCATCAAAGTTTCCAGCAAGAGTTGATTGTCACAGAAATGTTTCTCAGACATCACAAACGGTAATTATTGCTTATCTCCCTCTCCTTCAATTTATGGGTTTGTGTGTGTGTTTCTAGCGGCAATATATCATTTGAGATTACATGCTTTGTGTGTGTTGCAGATTTTTAGAATAAAAATAAGAGAAAAACATGCAAACTATAGTTGCACCAAATTTGTGACCTCTGCTGCAAGGAATGATCATCATCTAAGCTATGATGATGATTTACCTCAGGAGCCCTTTTTGCTAACATTGATCAAGGATGCCATATGGTATTTATAAAACTTCAACTTGTCTTCAAAACTGGACATTAGTGTAATGAGACACTAGCTGTGTGAACTGAAACTTTTGAATTTTATAGAAAAATACAATCATTGCTAGTAACTATCTGTTCTTTTTCAGGGGGCTAAGATATATATTTGTATTTTTGGCTGAGCAACCTAGCCAGTTTAAATACATAGAGTGGCCAAGCTTTAGTAGTACGGTATGCCAATTAGTTCATTATTTATATTTTCACCATAGTGCTTCCCACTACATCCATCGTTATTTCATTTTTTAATTTATGAAAATGTATTGAATGATTGCATGTTTTTATTAATCCTTTGCAGCTGAGGACCGCAATTCTGACTCTTATACTTGTTGCAATGCTTATTGTTGCATTATCATCTGTTGATTCGGCTCTCAGCTATCTATTGGCTTTTGCTCTTCGGAAAAGACCATAACCGTGTGGTGTGCCTATGTCACCACGTGTAATATGTTGATTTCTGATGCTTGTAATCTGTTTAGGTCTATCCTCATATACATGTAAATCTTGACTCGTATGTTGAACTGGAAAGGATTAAGCTATTCAAGAATTTTTTTATTAAAGTCGTTGATTTGCAACCCAGTGAAGGAAATGGATGCATAGGGTAGAATCTTGTTAATTACATGGAAGGCAACTGAATATGGAAATGGATATTTCAGTATAACAATAGGGACTGGAGGGATAAAAGGTTATGGCAGTTTACATTTCTCAAATTTACAACACGTGTATAAGCTATAGCAAAACTGTAGGTCAACTATAAATCAATTATAGATAACTGATGAAAACAGAAAATGACTAATTCTTATTTTTTGTGTCTAGCAAGATTACAAATATAGGTTTTTTTTTTCTCAGCACAAATATAGGTATTAATTAGTGTGTGTGTGTGTGTGATGCAAATACAAACATGACCACTTTTCAAGACCAAAATACTATATGACGAGACTGATAAATTCGTATTACCTACACAAATCGATTAAAATTTGGACAGAACATCGTCTGTTGCGAGGGTCATAGCAGCTTTGTGCAGTGAATGATGAATTATTGGATTTTAGTCGTTTTACATTTGTTTAGAGGCTACGAACATCCTTATGTACCAGTCAGTGTTTTTTACAATTTCACCAGCAATCAGGGTTATCAAAGTGAATATCAAGTGCATGAATAAGCTGTTGTGTGATTATTCAATTTAACTGATAATTTTAAATTTGAGTCTTAAATATGTTATTAAGTAGGAAAAATTCAAATAGTCTTATCCGACTCAAGACTAATTTCGGTAAAGGATACTTAATAGTTTATAAAAAATAAAATAAAAAGTTTATCAGAGTGGCTTGCTTGATAATCCTATATAATCAATGAGTTAAACACTTAAACCTGCAAAAATTGATACACGTTTCATTTGATCCAACTAGGTCAAAAGGGGACCGCTGTAACTTTTGATTTGGCAACATCAATGATATGACACGAAATGGGTAAGTCTAGAAGAACTGTTCGAGATTCCACTCTCTTGAGAAGTCTTTTTCTGCAATATCAACCTTGGGATTTAACACTAATTGAAAGTGACCTTTCCTGCCAATAACCACTGTTTCCTGGTCTTTATGGTCGGTAATGTGATTAGAAATACTGACGCTTGAAAACTGTGGTAAGAATAAGGTTACCTGCCACCACCACTGGTTACTAGTTAGGTTCCATTCCCCTGACTGTTTGTGAATTCCAAAGTAGCATTATATTGTTTGCTTAATGAAAATTGATTATGAAATCAATAAAACAATGATTTAGCTCAAATGATCTATTTGAATCAATGTTGTTTAATTCATGCAGTTAGTGAGTGTTTTGGTTTTAACTTAGAGAATTGATTTTGAGTTTGAAATTGATTTTAGATTGAATTTTATATGTTTGAATTTATGTTACAAGGATTTCAAAATTAATTATAAATCAAGAATTGATTATGGGTCAAAATAATTTTAAATAAATTTTATATTGAATCAGAAATTTATATTAAATTTTATAATTTACTTGATTTTATAATAAAAGTATTTAAGTATAAATCATTATCAATTTTATTGAGCCAAACCCAAATAACACTTAATGTGTTTGGAACAAATTATTGAACGTGGAACCTGTACTCTCTCTCCACGTCCAATGCTCAAATTACACACAAGCTGATCTTGGATGCTTCAGGTAATACGCACATCAACTGGTACACAACAAACACAGTGTAGGGTGTGTTTGGAATCCAATCTAGAACGCAGTATAACGCATCAAATTGACGTCCAACCGAGAAACTGTTCTTTGTAGCTTCTACAATTCACATATTTTATGCACGCCTCACTTAACTGACGTGAAATCAAACATATATCACTTTAGAAAATTAAGAAAACATTACTTATCTTTTCTCAATAATATCCTCATCTATGAGTATTCCATTGAAACACATCAACGAATAATAATATCTTGTAGGACTACATAATTATCGCTACCCAATAAAAAATACCTATTGGTTATTGTCACCTACATAAAAACTACAAGAAATTAAAGATAAATCATATTATTCTATTATAGTGTAATTGATACTGAACTTCCAAGAATTTGAATATTATTTTGGATGATTGGGCTGTATATAATTTAAATTTTGAGGATTAAGTTATTAGGCAATATCTCTGCATCTCTTCCTTTTTTCCTCTTAAGGTTCTAATCATGTTCCACAGGTTTACTTCATTTATCAATGTCACACTGAATTAAGGTTTAATCAGAGATAGAAATGCATCTTTATCTGAAGTTTAGGAAGATATTTCCCATATGTTGTTACTGTTCCATACTGTTACGGTACTAGTGCCCCAGGTTCAAAGCTACATCCAAAATAACTGAAGTTTGTCAGTACTGAAAATACAGTATAAGTGTACAACTGCAATTGCATTATCCAATGGAAAAACTGTTCTTGCAATAGACTTTTTGATTAACTATATTTTACTACATTAGCATGAAGTTGCATTATTATTGCCATAACTAGTTCCAAATGAGAAATTCTATTTATTCAACAAAATTATACAACTTTCTTTTACAAATAAGAGAGATAGGAAGAGACAAAAGAGAAGTAAAAGACAAGATTGATGATGTAATTAAGAGGGATAAAAGAAAAAAAAAAGTATTGGATGATAATGTTATTGTATAATTTTGTGATATGAATATAATATATGTGATGTATAAATGAATCCTAAATTCTACTTCTAAAATGACACACACATGAAACTAAAGGCAACCATAGTTGAGTGTTCCCATAACAATAACAACATACAGTTCAAATTTACGAGTTTCATTGTCACTACTCACTAGTCTTCCCATCTCACTGAAGTCCAAATGAATGCCATTGAGCCTTGACAGCAACCATAAGACATTAAGCTTTTAAGAAGACTAACTTGTGCACTCAATTCAAATGCCAGCCAGCTTCATTATTGGTAAAACACTAGGGAGAATTCCAATTAAGCAGTGAAACTCACAAATATAGTGAACCCCTCATCCATCCTAAAATTTTAAAGCATTAAAATATGTGTTAGGTTATGCGTCTAAAGGCAAGTAAACCACATCAAACCACCTCTAAATGCAAAGCAGCATTAAATTGTGTGTTTGGTTACCTGTCTAAACACAAATAAACATCAAATCACGTTTAAAAGCGAAATCAAACACAATCTAATTTAATATGTGGGTCTTTATTACTTATATGTTACTCAACATATCCGTCTCTATTCAACCTCCGATATTTTACTCACTTGTACCTGAGCAATTATGTGACCATTATTAACATATGATAGCAGAAATTTTGAGCAAGCATGTCTTTCCCTTTGTTAATCAATCAGTATCAGTATTACACCCTTTTCTTATGAGGGTAAGTGCTAAAACGGAATGTCTGATCCATCCCCTCATGATACTTGTTAAACATTGGAAGCTACATTTCTTGCATGATCTCAAGAGTGAAAGAGATCCTTGCAGACCCTTTGTGTGATTCTGAGCATGTGCCTACAAAAGCGGGTTGTAGATCATTGGCCCTTTATAATAGCTGCAAATGCAATTCTTCCTTGATATAAATACACTACACCTACTATAAGTGTATACCGTTTGTTTTTAATTATGCTATGATATATGAGAATTAACAACAAATGAAAATATTAATGCCTGCTATTTATATTATCCTTACTTATTACTCCTGACCCCTGAAAAAGCATTTACAATCTTGGAATGGCCTGATCTGAAGCTAAGCTCAATCAGCTATAGGTACACTGCCAGAAAAACATAGCCTCCAAACTATTTAGAGAATAACTTATTATTAGCATACATGACAGTGATTAAAGAGAATTTGAATTCATCATTTTTTTTTTCATATTGAAGAGTTTAATATAAAGCTGGCCTTAACCATACCATTAGGTGAAATATTAAACGGCATGCATGCCTATTAAATGGAGAGGATATGAATTCGAGACACCAGCCAAACAAATTTGAGATTTGAACACTAAATTATTGGTTCATAAATAGTCAAATTAAAACCACCAAAGCCAAATAAAAAATGCAAAACAAAACCAGAGCAATAGGGCTGCTCAGGATGGTTATGGCTGCTGACTTGACTCTATGGTCTAAGTTCATTGCAGTGTTCTTTCAAATGCACCAGAAAATATCATGGGCAGTCAAAAGCAAATTATGTACTAGGTTGATCGTGTTTGGAGAGATTTTGGAATGTTCAAAGAATAAAGTAATGTGAACATTGAATAAGACTTTGTTGAATGCTGACTTTATTACAAATTGAACTTGGACTTTAGGTAAGCTATTAATTATTGCCTTGTTCCACGATTTCGATAAAGTAGACATGTGAATTTGGAAGAATACATGGACTGTGGAAATTTAAATCTTAGATTGATTTGCCAAATAAAATGAGAAATAAATATAAAGTCATGTTGACGTACCTATTACAACCATAAGTACTGAAGTACATATTCAAAAATTCAAAAACATAACCTCAACAACAATACAAAGACTGAAGACTGAAGAGGCACAACACAACAGAATCTAGCAGACTTTGGAGTATTTGAAAAACCTTTGACATTGTCTATTCAGCAAATTAAAGTTTTCAAAGAACATAATTTATACACCTAACCAGTGAGTCAACATGGTGTGTGGTATGATTGATAGATAATCATGTCTATTAAGCATCTGATTAGGAGTTCGATTCTCGAGTTTGTGTATGAAAAAACATATGTTGAGAAATCAGGCCCTTGGTTGGATCCCCATACCTCAAGAAATTAGTCTCTAATTCTTGGCCAGGAGATACACTAGGCAGTAGGCACCCAACCAGTGTATGAATATCATTTTTCAATTCATTCTCTTGATGGATTGTACTAAAACAGCCAATGAGCAACAAAGCCAAACCTGTCAAATGAAACACCATACCTTACATAAGCCCAGAATATCAGTTGATAAGTACTACTTTATCCTTGATTGATAGTAGTGCATATCAAAGTAAACAAACTCTATTTTGCTTTGCCATCACAACCAGGAAAGTTTAACACATAAACCCACCAATTCATGAGGAAACAAGTCTACAGCAAGACCAGGAATAACTTTTGACAACAAAAAAACAGATTTTGACACTGACCTTCAATGTTAAAGAGTCCCTTAAAAGGTGTTCACCCAAAGGAAAGTTTTTCAGTGCTTCTTCCTGTGTTCATATATAATCATTGAGCCGTAGTGGCAGTGGCACACATTCGTGTATCTTATCTTATCAACACCGTCAAGTTCCCTAGCAAAGTGGGCATTATTATGATTATTATTATGCTATGGTTTGATTAGTTTTAGTCACCCTCCAACCTTTACTCACTTTTTGGGCCCCACAACCAGCATCCAGTACAGAAGATGCTAAATGAAGACACAATTGAATGAGACACATTCCAAAAAGTGACAAAATCACATTATCATGATTTTTTTCTTTGTAACAGTATTATCTCCTTATACATGATCAGAAACTAATTTCTTTTTGAAGTGTAGAGATTACTGAATTAAGTTTTTTTTTCTCTTAAAGTATTTTCCATATACATCATCAGAAATTGAATCTCTAATAACATGTTTAATTATCATGATTGTGCAAAGTGTAATATATGTGTATCACAAGCCTTAGGAATGGTAAGAAAAGGGAAAAAGAAAAAGTAAAAAAGAGGAGTGGAAGAAGCTATCTGGCCCAGTGGGCTTTCAAAAAAAAAACAAAGACAAGTGGAAAATGAACTCCTTTATGGTGGCCCACCAATAGGGTCCAAAGCCATGAGGCACCGCTCCTCAAGGGGGCAATAACTGACTTTAGGAACATCCCTAAAACGAAAAACAAGTTGTTGAAAGAGACATGCATCAATATATGCATATAGTTAAATGATGAAGGCATCAAAAGCAGTTCCGTGTCTACAATATTTCTATATTATTATAATTTTTTTGTCATTTGCCATAACTGGTCAAAATCTTTCGTTTTCAATCTCCACCACCCCCCTCTTTCCTCCATTCTTTGTAAACTCAAACACGCACCCCCCCCCCCCCTCCAACTTCAAATATTGTACCCTGAGGTCATCTCATCTTAATCAACACTTTTTTATTAATCTCTCAATTAAAAAATATGGTTGGTCACTTTTAGTAAAAAAAATTCATTTATAAGTAGGTTTATTTTTTTCATCTTCAAAATTTAAAATCGAAACTTTACTTAAAGAATCGAGTTCAGTGTGACTCATACTAACAATTTATTTACATCTTTATCAACTCTTTCACATTGATACAAAATGACTTAGTGGCTTATTCAATAAAATACTAGAATTGATGCTTACATTGGCAATTGATAGAAGTCATGGAATAATTCATTAATTGCGTTTAAAATGTTCCCTAAAGTTACGTATGCAAGATTTAATACTATAAAATTTTGTTGCATGGTTCTTGTAGCCTTGTCTTAATTCTTTGACTTTTAATCCCTAAAGAAACGCTTTATTAATTATGAACCAAGATTTTTCCATGTTATTTTGGGTTAAGTTGATTTTTACATTGGTGGATAGTCATTGCCTGACTTGGCCAGCTACAGCTAAATTTGATGTAAATTTATTTGACTAATTAAGTTATTGATTTGGCCCAATCACCAATTCAAGGATATAATTAAAATTTGTGATGTTCACGTTTTTGTTTAGCAAAAGATAGATTCAAGAAATTTGTGCGGCTATACGTATTGGGAATGATCATTTTCTCATAAATAAAAATAAAAATACTAACAATAGAAAGAAAGAGACGTATAATTTGAAATCATGCCGGATTTTCTCTTTCCCTTCTTTTTTTTTTATCTTCTTGGATTGTTAATTAATCTAATAATCAGACTTTGAAATTCTGAGAATGCTGGCGATGATGCATCATATGCTACTACCAGATTGTGACCGAAAGGTTGCATTATACCAGAAGTTTATTGCAAGGAAAAAGACTAGTGATAATGTCGATTGAAAAAAAAAATAGAGTTATGTTAATTAAAGATTTTTAACGTAAGGTTTCAGGGTTACATTAAAAAAAAATTAGAGTGGAGACTCCAACCCCTAATTTTAATAAAAATAGATCGTTTTCTGCCCCCCAAAAGATTTTGATCTTTCATTTGGTTGAATATCAAAATCCAAATAAAATGATAAGTATTATCTTGAAAAGATTTGAAAAGGAAAAGGAAAACAAACACACGGAAACAATTTTCTTTTTATAAAAAGGTGACATTTGTGTTGCGTTTAATTAGTTCATAAAAATATTGAGATAAAATGTTCACATTTTATTTTTATTTTTTAAAACATAATATACCACGAGTTAAATACCTTTATCTTTCTCATAAAATTAATTTGGGCATTCATAACTTCTTACTCTCAGTAATTACATTTTATGGGCCTCGAAAGACACACAGAGGTTTGTAACATGTTTTATGGACGCGTTTGTTACATAATTTTTTTTAAGGAATATAAAAACTATTTTTAAAAATAATTACTTTGAAAAAAAAATCTATACGTATGTTTCAGCTTTTAAAAATAATCAGAAGTTGGAAGGATTGAAAATTTAATTAAAATCAGAAACTATTTTAAATAAATTTACATAAAAATCATATGCTTTATCTTAAAAAAGAAAAAGAGAAAGATATTATTATAATTGTAAAATGCATAAATTAGTTTATGCTTTTCTAAATCTCCAAATATTATCGCTAGTTATTTTATATCAGGTTCAATTACTTGTTTTAATTTGTAACGAGTGGCCCCAAAATTAATATAAAGAAAAGATAGCTTAGAAAATTAATTAATCAATCAAATGGTGCTACAGAAAAAACGAATATTGCCTTTTTGAAAAATCGAAACGGAAAAAAGATTAATTAATCTATTTCATAAATTATTAAAACACAATTAATGTCAATTAACAATAATTTTTTTCCATATGGCACCATTTCTGATACTAATGTATTCCTTATCAAATAAAATGACATGAAGTTGTTTTTTTTTTCATCTTTAAATGAATGGACTATCATTAACATGAGTCACAATCATAACAGGTAACCCACATGAAGATGTGGCCATCATCCTTCACAAAGAACTGTTAATGCATGTCCACTCCTCTTTCTAACTACCATCCAACATTTTCATCTATCTCCATACATTATATTATACATAATATCATGTGAGTTTGTAGGGGGGGGGGGGGGGTTTATTAAAACAAAACAATTATGTCTTAATCAAAAACAAAGAAGAAAGAGAGGAACAGTACTTTTGATACGCTCCCAAAGGTTGCTTTCAGAGTCAGTTTTGGAAAAACATATTTAAACACCTCCAAAGAAAACAACAACATAATCAATCACTTTCCTCCATCAACATCGAAGACCCGTGGGGTTTGGACGCTTTCTCTTCCCTATGGGGTTTCTCAAAAGCCTCAAAGCACAAACAAGCCTGTCAACCATATCATAAACACCAAAGAAGGAAAAGACAAAGCATGTGAGGACCTTGACTCTCTTGTGTGCAATACCATTTCTAAAGTAGGTGGAGTGTGACACATCATACATCATCAAAAACACAATTATGTGTGGTATCTCCTACATAATCTTATTTCTTAAACATATCACTTCTTATGAAAATTAATCTCTCAAATAATCAATATTTGTATCTTTAAGATTAACTTCTTTTTTTATCCAAAGGAACAAGTCCAATTAATTTTAGTTTCAAAAAATTTACAACATTTCACATGTATTACTTGGTCAACAAGATTAGATCTCTTAATCAAGAAATTAGTTTCCTTTTTACTCTCAACCGAAAATACTTGAGACACAAAAAAGAAAAGAAAAATATATCAAAAACCCAAGTCAGAAACCATTCTTGATTTGTACGGTGATGATATATGGTTTGGTTCCAATCAATTTGAAAATTGAAATTTCATACATATCCCTCTCAATTAATTGGGGGGTACCTAGCTGGCTGCATGGTGCATGTTCCTGATGCGTGTACGTGTTATCACTATCAGTACCTTGCATATGATGATATATAGGGCATTCCAAATGCTGTGGGGGACCTACTGCTTGTGACATTTATTGGATTTTCATTGTACTACAATATGGTTGTTTTGGTTTGTGTGTTTAAAGGCATGTTCCTAACCATAAACTGAACTGCTCTCTGCAGTTTCAGAGTTACGATACCAAAAAAAAAAATCACTGTTCCCCTTCAAGGCTTTTTGTTTGCCCAAAAGCGAAATGCAGGTTTACTTATTTTGTGTATAGAAGCAGCAGAGAAGAATCGTAGAACCGTCGATGAGTTGTCATATTTAATTTGTTCATTTATTGACTGCCAAATAACATAAATAGAAAAACTATTAGTACTAACATATTTTATAAATTTTAGTAGCAATAAATAGTTGTCTTCAATGACACGCGCCTGTTTTTTTAAAATAAGATCTCATATTTGATAAAGAAAATGGGTAAACAATTTTTTTTTGTCTATATGTTATGAAGCAGCCCATACAGAGCACAGACCAAAACAAGGAAATACCAAACAAAGAGGAGGAAATAATCATGCATTCAAGGAGCAAGAGGCACAGCACCAGGCCACATTACCTCAAGGATTTCGTAACCAACTCTGACAAGGGTTGTTGAGCTGGTACATGAGTAGTGACTAGGGAATATCCTATCTGCTATAGAGACATCTTTCTGTTAGGATAATTCCACAATCCGTTAGTGCTAGCATCTTCTAGGATCTGCGAAAGAAATAGCTTGAATTAGAATAACATTTCATTACCTATAAATAACGAACTCATGTAATGCAAATTCAAGCAGAAATAAAATCTCATTCTCTCTTATCTTATTCTTCTGGAGGAGTCCTCGACCTCGAATCCCAAGAAATTGTTCAGCCCATAACAGTTTGGTGCTTTCATTGAGCACTGTTGTCATGGCCGAAGCTACTCGCTCCAAAACCAGTATGGAACGAATGGAGGAAGCCATTGCCAAATTGGCCTCCAACCAACTTCATACTACCGCCAAACTCGATGACCTAATCCAGGCATCACTATGTTAGAATCCAACCAGCACCACTCACCCACCCCATCCTCTTCCTCAGCCAATCCCAAAACACCATCCATACCTTCTAGCCTTCCTCGCATGAAACTCGAGGTTCCCCGCTTCAATGGCTCTGATTCCTCGGGGTGGATCTTCAAAATTAATTAGTTCTTCGACTATCACTCAATCCCTGAGCCTGAATGCCTTGTTATCGCTTCCTTCGCCATGGAAGGACCTGCACTTGCTTGGTTTCAGTGGCTCATCCGTAGTGGTCAGGTTTCTTCTTGGATCGATCTCGAGGATCCCACAGGGTCCCTGTGCAAATTGACACAATAAGGGTCAGTTAGTGCTTACCTCAACCAGTTTGAAATGTTAGCCAATCGAATAATCGGCTTATCGACATCGTTCCTTCTAAGCTGCTTTGTATCGGGTTTGGCCCCAGAAATCCGGCGTTAAGTTCAAGCCCTTCATCCTCTGACCCTGGTCCAGGAGGCGGGTCTTGCGCATCTCTAGGAGGAGAATTTGGCGGACCAATGTCGCGATACCCACGGTGGCCTCCGTGCGCGCGCCCCCACCCTTTTTCCACTTTGCTATCACCGCCACCTCCTACCTCTCTGCTTTTACCCTCCCCTGCTAAACCACCACCATCGCATGTTCGACGCCTGTCGCTGGAAGAGATCACCATGCACCAAGAGAAGGGCCTTTGCTTCAATTTCGATGAGAAGTTTACTCGAGGGCACAAGTGTTCCTCTCATATCTTTCTTCTCATCGTGGACCCTAAAGAGGAAGGGGACAACCCAGGCGCAATCCCTAATATTGACTCCAGTACTCCTGACCCACCCGCGTAGGACCCGACCCAGGCCCAAATCAGCTTTTACGCTCTCTCGGGTCATTTGGCCCCAGAGACACTCCGACTATTGGGTCGTGTCTCCCAACAGAACGTTGTCATCCTCATCGACGGAGGAAGCACGGATAATTTCGTGCAGGAACGACTAGTTCGTTCTCTCGGTCTCAAGGCACAACCCATGCATCCGCTTCGGGTGGTGGTAGGGAACGACAATGAATTAGCTTGCCATCAACTTTGTTCTGGTGTCGTGATCAGCATTCAGGGACTAACATTTTCTGTGGACCTCCATGTCCTACCCCTTTGCGGAGCGGACTTGGTCTTGGGGGTTCAGTGGCTAAAGTCCCTTGGCCCTATTCTTACAGACTATAATGACCTCACGTTGAAATTCATTCATGATGGAAAGATAATAGAACTAAAAGGGAATGTGGACGATGCTCTTCATGCTATCACCCCAACTCAACTACACCGAATAGTGCAAACAGACAGCGCTAATGCCTTCTTCCATATTTGTATCCTTGACTCTGACAGCCCCTCGCTCACCTTAGATACAACCCAATACCTAGAAATAACCAAATTGCTCACCCATTTTGCGTCCCTGTTCCAAACACCCTCAACTTTTCCCTCTTCCCGTACCACCAACCACGCCATACACTTATTACCCAACTCCGAGCCCATCAACATCCGACCCTATAGATATCCTTACTTTCAAAAACAAGAAATCGAAACTCAAGTAGAAACCATGCTCCAGAGTGGCATAATTCGTCCGAGCACTAGTCCATTCTCTTCCCCCGTATTGTTGGTCAAAAAACGCGATGGATCATGGCGTTTTTGCGTTGACTACAAGGCTTTAAACGCCATTACCATCAAGGACAGATTTCCGATCCCAACCATCGATGAATTATTAGATGAATTAGGGGGAGCTTGCTGATTTTTTAAGCTTGATCTCTTATAAAGGTACCATCAAATCTTGATGAAGGCTGAAGATATATGTAAAACGGCATTTCGCACACACCACGGTCATTATGAGTTCCGCGTGATGTCGTTTGACCTGTGCAATGCACCATCGTATTTCCAGGCAACCATGAATTGCATTTTTGGGTTGTATCTGCGTAGGTTCATTATAGTCTTTTTCAACGATATATTAATCTACAGCAAGACATTCAATGATCACCTGGAACACCTCACCAAAGCTTTTTACGGTGCTGCTTGAATGACGCTTCTTCCTCAAGCTCTCAAAGTGTTCCTTTGCCCAACAACAAGTGGAATACTTAGGCCACATGGTGTCCTGGCGAGGCGTTGAACCTATTCTCACCAAAGTGGAGGCAATTCAAGCATGGCCCATTCCTCGGACGACACGAGCCTTGCGCGACTTCCTGGGCCTTTCAGACTTCTATCGACATTTCATTAAAGGCTATGCCTCTATCGTAGCGCCTTTGACTCGTCTTTTGGTCAAAGATCAGTTCCAGTGGTCGCCAGAGGCCCAGCTCGCCTTTGAAACTCTAAAGGAAGCAATTTGCACAGCTCCGGTTCTGGGTTTGCCGGACTTCACTCAACCATTTGTAGTTGAGACAGATGTTTGCGGCATCTACATGGGAGTTGTTCTCACTCAACAACATCATCCCATTGCCTTCTTCAGCAAGCCTTTCTGCTCCAAACTCCTTTGCTAGTCCACATATGTTCGAGAGCTGGCGACAATCATGACAGCCATGAAAAAGTGGCGCCAATATCTATTGGGCCATCACTTCATTATTTTGACCGATCATCGGAGCCTGAAAGAGCTTATGTCGCAAGTCATACAAACGTCGGAACAACAGATTTATCTGGCATGCCTCCTCGGTTATGATTACTCCATCCAATACCAATCGGGAAAGGCCAACTCGATTGTAGATGCCTTATCACGGGTGCATGAAACATCTGCCGCTCAATTACTGACGTTGACTATTCTTAATTTTATGTTCTTGCAGGACCTTAAAAAGGAGCTACACAACCATGCGGGTTATCGGGAACTATGGCAGAGCATCGTGGATAATCCTCAAGCCCACCCAACATACGAAGTTACTCAGGATTTCATCCTCCAACAAAATCGAATTTGGCTTCCACAAGGGTGCAATTTCATTTCGCTATTATTAGCAGAGTTTCATTCAACACCGACAGGGGGACATATATGGCTTACCAAGACCTTGAACCGTATCGATCAAAACTTCACTTGGCCGAGAATTAAGAAGGATGCCCGTAACTTCGTGCTAGCATGCCTTCCGTGCCAGAAAACTAAGTACGATCATCAGAAGAGCCCAGGACTGTTTTGTCCCTTGCCGGTGCCTCTCCGACCTTGGGAAGACCTGTCACTGGACTTTATTGGGGGACTTCCCATTTCCAGAGGTTACACGGTCATCTTGGTAGTGGTTGACCGTTTCTCAAAAGGGGTACACTTGGGCATGCTCTGACCCAATTACACGGCTTCCATAGTAGCCAACCTTTTTATGGAAATCGTGGGGAAGCTCCATGACATGTCACGAAGCCTGGTCTCCAACCGTGATCCTTTATTCGTGAGTCATTTCTGGCAGGAGTTGTTCAAGCTCTCCGGGACCAAGCTAAGGATGAGCTCCACGTATCATCCTCAGTCGGATAGATAGACTGAAGTCATGAACAGGGTCATAGAACAATACCTCAGGTCCTTCGTGCACCATCACCCTTCTTCATAGGGCAAATTTATCATTTGGGCAGAGTGGTCGTACAATACCTCTGTCCATGCGGCAACTGGGCTCACTTTGTTCAAAATAACCTTTGGCGAGAAACCTTCGAGCATCCCCGACTACCTTGCCAACACCTCTAATATAGATGTTGTGGATGATTTCCTCGTCAATCGCGATGCAGTATTTGCCATGTTAAGGAAGAAGTTGCTTAAGGCACAACAAACTATGAAGAAGTTTGTTGATGAGAACCGACAAGAAGTTCACTACCAAGAAGGAGATTGGGTATTGGTGAAGCTCTGACCTCGCCGATAATTGTCTGTCGCAGAACAGGGAAGCCCCAAATTGGCCAAGAGATACTACGACCCATTTCAAGTCTCAAAGAAAATTGGCCCAGTTGCTTATCAGCTCATGCTTCCCCCAGAATCGTGAATACACCATGTTTTTCATTGCTCACTCCTCAAGCCTTTCCACCAATCCAAACACTTTGACCACACACATTGTTGACTTGCCCCTTCAGTTAGAAGATAATGATGTTGTCGTAACGCCTCTTACCATCCTCAACACACAGTGGGTTACTTCAGATATTGGGCCATAATTAATGGTCTTGGTCCAATGGCAAGGCTTGCTACCTGAAGATACATCGTGGGAACCATGGGCCCAGCTAAAGGGGATTTATCACCTTGAGGACAAGGTGCTTTCGGATAGGCATAAGAATGTTATGAAGCAGCCCATACAGAGCACATACCAAAACAAGGAAATACCAGACAAAGAGGAAACAATCATGCATTCAAGGAGCAAGAGGCAGAGCACCAGGCCCATTACCTCAAGGATTTTGTAACCAACTCTGACAAGGGTTGTTGAGCTGGCACATGAGTAGTGGCTAGGGAATATCCTGTCTGCTATAGAGGCATCTTTCTGTTAGGATAATTCCACAATCCGTTAGTGCTAGCATCTTCTAGGATATGCGAAAGAAATAGCTTGAATTAGAATAGCATTTCATTGCCTATAAATAACGAACTCATGTAATGCAAATTCAAGCAGAAATAAAATCTCATTCTCTCTTATCTTATTCTTCTGGAGGAGTCCTGGACCTCAAATCCCAGGAAATTGTTCAGCCCATAACACTATTCTAATATATGCTTGGCTCTATCTTTCAAAAAAAAACATCTGCTTAACAAAAAAATCAAACACACAGTTCTATCATTTATGCATGAAGTTGTTATCCTGGAGAGAGAAATGAATGAACCAAAGAAAAATATTAGGGGGACAAAAATTTAACACATACTAAAGTTAAAGGAATAAAAAGTTAAAAGTATATGTTAGAATAAAAAAAAGTTAAAAATAAATGTAAGTGTTTAATATCATTAATATCTTTAAGTTATACCTGCAAGTATTATAACATCACGAACAAATCACATCGAAAAGAGAAGGATTCAGAGACTATGCAAGTATTAAAATATACAGTTGAGAATGTTTTAAAGAAATTAATTGGTAATACTTATACCAATAAGATACATCTACTTTTCGATAACCTATCACTTAAGAATTCTAAAGTGAAGTGTGTTTGACTTGGAGTAATTGTAGAATGAGTGACCTTCTGGGAAGTTTCCCAGAAAGCGTGTGAGTGAGGATGAAACATGCTGAAAAGTCTCATGTTGGTTTGTGAGGACAGATATTGATCATGAAAGCAGAGAAAACTGATTATTGAAGTCTCAAAAATGACTACCTACAAAGAGTTCTAATCGGTAGAGGATTCTAACCAACGATTTAAAGAAATTAGAGAGTGAGGTCACAAGGGGTTGCTACACTATGCAGTATGTAGGGGATCAAGGACAGGTGGAAGAGAAGAGAGTAACAAATTAGGTTGGGGTGTTCTAACCTACACACACATATATGAGAAAAATGATTATACACTGACAATGTAAATTTTTTTATACAATCATTCAATCACAACCTATCACATATAATAAGATTATTGATTCTTATGGTAATTACTTTAAAGGTCACATCAACGATGATTTGTTATTAGATAACGGTATTAAAATATTTCACACCGTTAATGCATGACCATTAAACTCTATATTAATATGGGGGGGGTACCTTGATAGTTCTACAGGTAGTAGGTACTTGTGGGTGTGGGAAGTATGATAACAATTAACAAATGGCAAAAATCCATTTAAACTACTTGTCTCCTATCCATTGCGAATTTTATTGGGAAATATCCATGGCGTAGAATTTTTTGTTATCCCTAATCTTGGGCATAAGGCGTGAATGTGCAGCACATGCATGGATCAATGGGAAAATTCATGAGTCTCATTGTAATCAAATTTGGTACAATTTTGTATCTTTAACCCCTAAAATCACTTTATAGATAAAAAAAATCCTAACCACTTTCATTATTATTTATGATTATTATCATTTCTAAAAAAATGAAAATTAAATGAAGGATGTTGCTATTATCATCCATTTTTTTGCTAATTTCACCCCAACTTTTTCAATTTTTTTTTGATAAAATTACCCTTGATAGAAATGTGTTTTCATTGTGTTACAGGAATGTGACTTTGCAATAAACAATAGAAATATGTTTTCATTGAGTTAATTTTTCATCAAAATTTAACACAACAAAAATTTGTTTTCATTATAATAATTGTTTACGGAAAATATTAACATGATGGAAACATATTTCCATTGAGTATTTCATATGAAATATAAAACCAAAACTTTTTTTTGTTGGGTATATAATTACATATACAAGTTAGTTTTTTTAAAAGTTACTTTTTAATTGAAATTAAATTAATTACAATATAAGTTACCTTTTAAATATGAGTAAATTACAATGATCATTTATGTGATTTTCTGTTATTACACCGAACACTCCTACTTTTTTGAATCCTATAAAAAAAATATCCGAATTGTTGGTTTTTCATTTCACTGGTCATCCTTTGATGTTTTTTTGTTAAAGTCACCCTTTGATATTTTAGACGCGAGAAACATTAATTTGAGACTATCACATGAGAAACACATGTTTTTTTAATGATTTTTCTTTGTCAATAATATCCTTATTCATTCATTTAACCTCATAATTGTTCCACATTAAAATGACGGTCAAGAAATGCATGTGTGTAAAGTGATTCACATTAAATTTCAACAAGTTGAGTCAAGATTTAAATTTCAACCAATGAGGTTAAAAGTAATGCTAAAAAAAAAGAAGGGTGGCGAGTGTAATAAAAGCAAATAAAAAGAGTGGTCATTGTAATTAATCTTCAAATATTAATTGAATTAAGTAATTATGTGCAAACTATCTTATTAGTAGTTGAAAAATTTGTTTAGTTATTTGATATACAAGGGTTATATTCGACAAAATTAATTAAAAAATAACTGATAACAAAAAGCTTTTAAACTAACTTATCAAATTATAAGTATTCAATATTATTATCTATTGAAGTAACTAAAATATGTAAAATGACAAATTTTGACATATTTATTTGATATATTTACATAAATTTTGTTTCATGAATAAATATATATATATATATATATATATATATATATATATATATATATATATATATATATATATATATATGTAGTGTTAAAATAAATAATGTAATCATTAAATTAAACAAGGGAATAGTGAAATTTAATAAATAGGGTAATAAGGAATAAATATTTTAAGGATACAAAAGAAATAAAATATAAAAAACAAGAAGCGAAAAGTCGTAGAAAATGTTACTTGAAATAACATTTTAAAAAACATTAAAAGTTACTAAAAATGTTAGAAGTCAAATGAAATGACTTGTTGAACATATTATAGTCTTTTTACTAACTTTTAGCATTTTTTGAAATATTACTTAAAGTAATATTTTTTAAAATAATAGCCTCTAACTTTTTATATTTATTTCTTTTTATTCCTTGAATATCTATTAGTTTTTTTAATCTTTTTTCTAGTAAGAATTTTTTAGTTTTTGTCTTCTTTCACTTGTAAGGTAGGATTTAATTATTTTTACCTTTTTTTTATATATACGACAAGTTTTGCTTATTTTTATTATTTTAGTTTATCACATATTGATAATGATATGTAATAAGTTTATTTAATTTATTATTATTATTATTATAATGTTTGGTTATTTTCATATTACACTATTTATTTCAATTATTGTACTATTTATAAGATTTATTTTATTATTGTAACTTATACTTCAAGCTATTGATATTGTAAAAAAAAGGTCATTTTATTTTTAATAATATAATAATTGAAAGTAAAAAATATAATTAAAATAATTGATTAGTAAATATCCAAAATATATTTTCATCAATAAAATAAAGTTACATTTTATATAAAAATGTCACAAAAATGGGTTTGTTTTTGCAGTTTATATTTTTCAACTATTTTAACTGATAATTCCACCAAACACTTACCAAATATAAGTATATGTTTAGTTGTGTCATAAGTTTAATTACTCGCGATGGTTTGGTGATAAGTTGATCCACTAAATAAATTTTAGGTCATTGGTTCACTTTCTGAGTGTACCACATTTTATTTTGTATTTTCATTCAATTTTGTATTTTTTAAAAATTTAAATTTGGTTCAACCAAATCAATTTATTTGTTCAATCAGATTGAGTCATTAGTTTAACCATAGAATTGATTCGTTCAAATTGAATCACACATGGTCAAACTGGATTAATCGGGAGACCAATTCAATTGGCAATCTGATTCAATCAGACCTACTATTCACAATCAAATTAGTTAGACTGGTTGAGTTTTAAAGTTTTAAAACTATGTTTATGATTTAATAACTTAACTTTCCACTACTAGTTAACTTTTCAACTTTTAGCTAACTTTCAACTAATTTTGCTAACACATATTCTTAAAGAAATACACAAGTTATTTTTTTAAGTAGTATCATGAACAACTAAGCACATAGATGTCAAGCTCCATTTTGTGAAGGAAGTGATTGCAAAAAGGGAGATAATTATATCAACACAAATGACAACCATGTTGATGCATTAACCAAGACACCGAGGCCTAAGTTCAAACATTATGTGAGAATTTTACAAATTATATAACATAAAGTCAAACCAAGTGAAGAATTGTAAAGTGTGACATCAGACTTTATGGTTTTGGAACTTATCTAGGAATTTGTTAATTATGTTATAGTCCCTATAACATAATATATCAAAAGGGTAGTTAGCATTTAGTGTTAATTGTGAAGCTTTTATATATGGCTTATAATTAATTCTTTCATAAGCTAATAAAAGCTCTTGCATTCTCACTCTCTCCTTTATTCTCTATGTTAAACACATTAAAGTTTTGTTCTTGAGTTCCATCATTGGAAAATTTTGTAACATCTATTTTCATAACAAGTACATTTATTGGTAAATATTATAGAATCCACCACACCTAACCCATTCTTTATATACATCGATATTGTTTCCATTTCACTTAGGTAAAACATGACTCTAGCATAAAAAAATGACTTTAAAATAATTTCAATTCTCATATTATAAAATTAAATTTTTATTTTTAAGAATGAAAAATGTTCTTTATATTTTGTCTTTCTTGTGGTTATATGTAACAATATTAATCTTATTTTATTTTATGACATATATTTTATACAATTTTATACCAAAACATTTTTTCTTATAAGTAGTTATTGAAATATAAAAATATTTAACCCTTTTCTATTATTTTAATTAATATTTAAATTTATTCAATCAACGTTTTATAAATCACTATAAAAATAATAAAATTAAAACAATCAAGCACATATATTTTTAATTTATAATACTTTATTAAGAATAAAATACTTTGTAAAATGATTTTTTTGTTTTTTGTTTTGTAAGAATGGTGTAATCAAACATGGATGGAATGAAACATATGGTTTAGGATTTTTGCTTCCATGTTGTCTTTGCTAAAAGTCCATTAATTTTTGTTTTTTTTCCTCTATGGATTGTAATGTGAGTCACATGCAATAGTTGATCTACTCTTTGTTTTAAGATGGCAGCGAAGGTATTCATTTGTATTTTTAAATTAGAATTATTTGTGTGCATTTCTATACTATTTAAAAATAATATTTTTATAATTTGTTACTTTTCTTTAGTGATTTGTTTTGGTAAGTGTGTTTAAATTTGTTATTTATATAATTTGAATTAGTGTATTTATCTTTGTTGAGTGATATGTTTTGGTAAAAATTGTGTTTACATTTTTTAAACACATATAAATGCAAGAAAATTATTTAAATTTTTATTCTTTTATTATATTTGTATTGAATTAGGATTAGGATGCTTTGCATTTAAAACTGTTTAATAAAAATATATTATTTGTGTTTTTCTTTCTACCGATTGGTAAGGATCATCCTATTTTATAATGTGTTTCACTATTTGATAGTGATCTGTTGTGGTTAATTTATATAAGTTTTAAATATTTTGTTTTTCTGTTTTGGATTGAGATTGTTTGCTGATAAGGCGCTTCAGGCAATCCATTACAACTAGAAATTGTATTAAAGCATCAAAGTTTCTAGTTTCAAACTGGAGCATTCAAAATTACTAAATTTTATAAGTTAGAGAACGAGATAGATCATTGGATTAGGTTGTGATTCACTGTATCAGACAAAAAATCATTTTGAGACTAGAATATTCAACATGTGAACAAAGGAAGCACAGAAGTAAAATCTCATGAAATAAACTCATAAATGTTATATAGTTACATGTTTTTTATGAGCACACATATGAAATTTTCAATTGATAGAAGGAGTGCATTTGAATATACTTTCATATACTTACTTTTACAACTACTTATTTTTAAAAAATATTATATTTTTTACTCTTGCGATGCATGGGATAATCATAGGTTTCGATCATCTTTACCTAGATTTTTTTATTTAAATGTGAAAATAGACATAAACATTTCCTAAAATATATGATAATTTTTACTTTATTTTTTTTTATCTAATTAATGTGACAATTTTATGTCAAATGTGATTCACTTTTATTAAATATATAGAACTACAATAAAGTTAATACATTAATTAGCAAAGTATTTAACATGTATATATATATTAAAATTGAATCGAATATTTAACTTGTGTGAAAATATACATAGATAATTGTTAGAGTATAAAAATTTTCACTTGAATTTTATTGTATGTATCCAATAAATGTTACAATTTTATCTTAAACGTCTGTCAAAAAAATAATCTTAAATGTGATTCCTTTTATTTAGTAGAAACGAACTATTGAATAAAGTTTACTAAAAATATGTTATTAGAGTTTAGAGAAATAAATACATTGAATTTGTTGAAATAAAGAATTAAGCAATATTTACTAATAATATGTTTGATATATACAAAATTACAGCAATATTAATACATCAAAAGTAATATTTAACCTACGCATAAACATACATAATAAAATTAAAGCAGAATAATTTATTCAAATGTGTTGACTCATACATCCCATCCCACGAGCAACCTTGGTATATATTTGCTGTGTTATGAACGCATCAAACTAATGTGCTTATAAGTATAATTATAAAGCTGTGAGATTAATTGTTAAAATTATAGAAGGATTATTAATTTTGAGAAAAAAAATAGTTTTGTTAGGTTAAAAAAATATAAAATTGTAATAGTGGCACAAATACTTAATTGAAAGGCTTCTTTGTTCAAATTTGTAAAATGCTACCAAATTCTAAAATAAATCATGATCAAGTCTCTATTTTGATAATATTTTTTCCTTTATTTCATAAAATAATACATACATTTCCATTAGTTTTATTTTATATATAATAATTTTCTATTTAAAAATATCTACATCAAGATATGAATGTTAAGAGAAACATTAAATTTACCAAGGTAAAAGAAAATCTTCAATAATTTAGATAAGTGAGAAGATAATAAATTATGATTTATCTAAAAAATTAATTTTAGATTTTATTAAAATAAAAATATTCACAAAAATTAATTTTTATTAAGATTATTATCATAACAGTGAATAAAAAAACAAATTCGTCATAATAATATAGACGTTAATGTAGTTTTGAGTAAATTGTTCATTCCCCCATAAATTTAATTTTATGCATAATTTCTATAAAAATAAAGTTACTTATAAATGTGAATTTATAAAATAAAATTTAAATTTACAAATCTTCCATAATTTAAATAAGTAGAAATAAATAATGATTTTTCCAAAAACTAACTTTAGACTTATATTAACTTTACTGATATTGTATGTGATAGATAAAATAAAACATTCAGTCAGTTAATTTAGTAAAAAAAAAAATAAAAAGTCAGTTAATTTAGCAAGAAAAATAATACATTTGTAATAGTTATTATATTGATAAAGTGATTTGTGATAATTATTTGCATATATTTCATCCCAAACTTTATTAAAATCAACACAGCTCCTTGCTCACTCGTCCTGGTTCTTGATTTCTGTAGGATGTTCATTTTTTTTAATTAACTATTTAATGTTAGTTATTAGTGAAATTTTTATTCCCTAAAATTTACATTTTAATTTTTAAAAGATCTTTGTCTATAAAATTCTTTAATTAACGAAAAAAAAAATATTTAACAATAGTGACTACAAAATATAAATTTTAAGGTATAAAAAATCTACTTATTAAACTTGAGTGATTACAAAATTCAGTTATTAATTATAAGGATTAAAAAGAATAAATTTAAAAACTATAAAGATTAATAATTAAACCTTATTTTTTTTACTATAATATTTAGTTTATTTTGAATTAGTCCCCATAAAAAAGTAATAATAGAGACTAAACGAAAAAAATTATCACATAATTAAGGAAAAAAACAAAATTATACCATACAAACTATAACAAAAAGAAGATTTTTTATTAAGATTGTTTGATTTTTTTATATAAAAACTAAAACGAAACATATATTACTGGACAAATATTATTTTTAAGTCTAATAATATTTATATGTGTTTTTAATTCCTATAAGTAGAAGAAAAATATTTTTGCCTCCAAGAAACAATTTTCCCTCTCGTTTATAAAAATATATGTTAGACGCATTTTTTGTTTTTCATAGAAAAATTTCCATATTTCATCATCTTATTTATAAAAATAAAGATAACAAAAACACATTTCCATAAATAAAAAATGTGTTGGACGTAATTTTTTTTCATAGAAGATCGATGTAATCTTTCTCCATTATCTGTTTTTTATTTATTTATAAAAATAAAGATAATAAATGATATATTTGCATAAAAGGAGAATTGACTTACTTTGAGAGACTCTTTTAGAGTTATTATGCATTTTTATAATTCTTTCTTTTGAAATCTAATAACATCTTTGGATTTGGATGAGTTATTCCACTATATGATATTACAATATGATATTACAATATTTCAATTTATCATTTTCAACGTGTTTAATTATAACTTAAATTTGAGTATTTTTTTAAATACTAAAAACTCTTTAGTTATTTTTAATTACCAATAATAAAAAAATATTATATGATAACACGAATTATTTATCAAAAATGTAAAATAAAATTTTCATGTTCAAAAAACTATTTATCACATATTTTAATTATAATATATTTATATATTTATTTACTAGAAATTATAATCATATAAAGTAAATATTTATATTTATTCTGTACGATACACAGGTTAAAATAATAGTAGTAGTTAAAAAACTTTATCATATTTAATCTACATTAATAATTATAGTCAAGGAGTAATAATTATATTAGATTAGATTTTATTTTATTACGATATAGATTAGATTAGAATCAAAGGATCTATATATGAGTAGATTAAACATGTGAGTGCTATAAATTCTTTGTACCTTATTCTATTTCAATCTATATATATAAAAAAAGAAGAAATAGATTAAATGACGTTAAAAAAAAAACGAAAAAGGTTCGAGGGAGTACAGTAGACGCACAATGCAGAGAAGACATGTGAGTCCGTAACGGAAGCAGGAAACGGTGTCGTTTAGCAGGCCCACGTCGTTTTTAGGGTGTGGAATGAATAATCAATAATAATATAATTTCATTTTTCTTTGTTTCTTCTTCTCTCAGTCTCTCTCCGAGCCACACTTGAAAAAAATCCCCAAAATTTTGTTCTCTGAACAAAATCTCGCCGTTTCGGTTCCTATTCTCTTTCTCCCAACCAATCTCTTTCTCTCTCATCGGTTGCGTTTCCTTCGCACGAAATCGCTGGATTTCCGCTATTTCTACCTCGATCGCTCGATCTGGAGCGAGACGAAGAAGAAGAAGAACCCCTTTCCTTGATAATTGGGAACACACACAGAAACACCGAAACTGTGCCCTAAAAAGCAAAACCCCTCTCACTTCTTCCCCGATGGCGGATTGGAGGAGGAGATCTGCGACGCCGAGCCTGATCTAGGGTTTTCGAATCTAGGGTTTTGAGGAGGAGGAGGAGGAGGAGGAGGCGTGCCAATTTCGATTTCGAATTGATGTTTCTTTTCAGGGACGAGGCTCGGATCGACTCGGAAGATGGCGGATTATGCATGGGTGCGGTCGTGACCAGTCGAAACACAATCGGCACATGTGGCCTGTACCTGCTAACGCGACCACTGTAGCCATCGATCCTTCACCGTCTCAATTTAAATGCAAAGTATATATACACATATATGTGAATCTAAACCGTTATTTTATTAGCTCTTTCGATGCGTTTCCTGATGAATTTCTCGACGGATTTTCCACGCGCTTTATGTTCTCGCTTCTTGATTATGAGAATTTTTCTTTTGGCTATTTTTTTTTTTTTTGGAAATCTCTGTTGTTTCTGATGTTTGTGTTTTTCTTTCCGTTTTGACCTAATTTTGTTTTGTTTTTGCTGTGATGATAAAGGTTGCTATCGGTTTTGGGTGTTCGTTTTCCTCGATTTAATCTGGATGATATGTATTTGTTTCTTTGGGAATACTTTTTTTTTTTTTTTTGGTTTTCGATTGTACGGATTTTGGGGCTGGCATTACTGGGGTTTTTTGTGCTTGTGATGTAGACCTGTTTGGGTTGTGTTTGTGTGGATGATGGAAATCTCGGCAACGTTTGAGGGAAAGTTGTTGTTGGTTTCCTTGTTGACTTAAGATGCGATTCGCTGTTGATTTGGGGGAACTTTTTTTTTTCTTTTTCTTACTGATTTGTTTTTCCCTTTTTCTGAGCTGTGTTTTACCTGTGTTTTAATGGTTGGATTGGATTGATTGTTTGCTACATTTTTGACCGGGCTTCATTTTCTAAATCGGGTTCTGGGTGAAATCTAGATGGTTTCACAGGTTTACTGTGCTATTTAATGAATTGAGTGAATTAATAACATTCGAGTGGCTAAAATTGAATTAGAATTCCTCGTTCTCACTTAAATTTATTTTAACATGCATGTAAATCCTGTTTGTGAAGTGTGTCTGGTATCCGATTCTAAATTTCTATTTGTATAAGTCTTTGTTTCACTTTTATGAAGCATTGTTGGTTTGCAATGGTTTATCTGCATTTGTTTCCCTTTATTACCGTGACATTCTTTTTTCTTTATAACTGTAATTTTCTCGTAATTTATTTGCTTCAACTACACTCAGAATAGATTATTTTGAAACCCTTGAATATTTGTAAATTTATTTATTTATTTAGTTACTGTTAATTTCCATTGTAGGATGGACGCAAGATTCGCGCTGGTGATT
Organism: Glycine max; assembly: GCF_000004515.6. NCBI lineage: Eukaryota > Viridiplantae > Streptophyta > Magnoliopsida > Fabales > Fabaceae > Glycine > Glycine max. The sequence goes on along the minus strand of NC_038255.2, from coordinate 1,165,096 downwards.
GTGCACTTTTCAAGGCACCCAGGGACTCCCCTCCTTTTATTGGAATAATTCGCAAGTTAACATTTGATAAAGAAGAAAGTCCGAGTTTAGAAGTGAATTGGCTATACCGACCTGCTGATTTGAAGCTTGCTAAAGGGATTGTACTGGAAGCTGCTCCAAACGAAGTTTTCTACTCCTTTCACAAGGATGAAACACCTGCTGCATCATTACTCCATCCGTGTAAAGTCGCATTTCTTCGTAAGGGTGTTGAACTTCCTTCAGGGATATCCGCATTTGTCTGTCGACGAGTATATGACATTGAGAACAATTGTTTATGGTGGTTAACTGATAAGGATTACCTTAATGTTAGTTTTCTTATATCTCTCTTTTTTTGTCATATAATATTTTGTATAATGATTTTATTTATACATATTGATCTGTTGATGAATTCAGGAACGACAGGAAGAAGTTAACCAGCTATTAGACAAGACAAAACTAGAAATGCATGGGGCTGTGCAGTCAGGAGGCCGTTCTCCAAAGCCCTTGAATGGTCCAACATCAACACAGTCATTGAAATCTGGTTCTGACAACGTTCAAAATAGTTCTTCTTTTGGTGCACAGGGTAAGGGGAAAAAAAGAGAGCGGGGTGATCAGGTTTCTGATTCATCTAAAAAGGAGCGGTTATTTAAGGTAGAAGATGGAGATTCTGGTCAATTTAGATTGGAAAGCATGTTAAAGTCTGAGATTGCTAAAATAACTGATAATAAAGGTGGGCTTGTGGACTTTGAAGGAGTTGAAAGACTGGTACAGCTTATGCAACCTGATAGTGGTGATAAAAAAATAGATTTGGCAGGGCGAATGATGCTTGTCGATGTAATTGCACTTACGGACCGGTATGAGTGTCTATGCGGGTTTGTACAACACAGGGGTTTGCCTGTGTTGGACGAATGGCTGCAGGAGGTCCACAAGGGCAAAATTGGTGAAGGAAATATGCCTAAGGAAAGTGATAAGTCAGTTGATGAGTTTTTGTTAGCTTTACTTCGTGCATTAGATAAGCTTCCTGTGAACCTTCATGCACTGCAAACCTGTAATGTTGGAAAGTCTGTTAATCATTTACGCACCCACAAAAATTATGAAATTCAGAGGAAAGCTAGGAGTTTAGTGGACACATGGAAGAGACGTGTGGAAGCTGAAATGAATATGAATGATTCGAAGTCTGGTTCAAACCGTACCATGTCTTGGCCAGCAAAGTCAGCAAATTCTGAGTCTCCTCAGGTTGGAAATAGGAAAACAGGAGGATCCTCTGATAATGTTGCAAAGAGCTCTTCAGTTCAACCCTCAATATCTAAAAATTCCCAATCTAAGTTAAGTTCTGGAGAAGCACTGTCCAAGTCCTCTTCATCTCCTGGCTCAACTAAGCTAATGACTACCTCAGCGGTCAGTAACTCAAAAGATCAAAACAGTAAAGTCTTGGTTGGAGCTGCAACGTCAGATCTGCCTCTGACACCTATCAAGGAGGAGAGGAGCAGCAGTTCTAGTCAATCTCAAAATAACAGTATATCTTGTTCTAGTGAACATGCTAAAACTATTGGTTCCAGCAGGGAAGATTCGAAGAGCTCCACTGCAGTGTCAGCGAGTGGGGGCAAAATTCCTGGTGGTGCTTCTCGAACACGCAAGTCCAGCAATGGGCTACATGTTACTGGTGTTGCAGTAGGTCCGAAGGAGCACAGCTCTGCAAAAAATTCAGCTAGGAATTCACCTTCTGAAAAAGTTTCTCCAACTCGAGTCCCCCATGAAAAATCAGCTGACCAGCCCCTTACTGATCAAGGGAATAATCAGCGATTGATTCTCCGGTTGCCAAACACTGGTCACAGTCCTTCAAGGGGAGCTAGCGGTGGCTCTTATGAAGAACCAGGTATCACGTGCAGCAAAGCTTCTTCTCCTGCTGACAGGAATGAGAATCAGGACAGAAGAATGAAAACTAGACCTGAGTGTTTGCTGACCCATGTGTCAAATATGATGAATGAGGCATGTGATGCTAGTGAAGCTTTGCTTGGTGTTGACGAAGGTAAGGGCCCTCAAACGGTTGATGAGCGATGCAGGGCTAATGAAGATGGTGATAAGGTAGCAGAATCATCAAAACCGGCTAGTTTGTCATCTGGATTTGTTTCCAGATCAGGGCAGACTTATGATTTAAGCCCCATGAATGCATTAGTTGAAAGCTGTGTGAAAATTTCTGAAGCAAGTGCATCCGTGTCCCATGGAGATGATGGGATGAACCTACTAGCTACTGTGGCTGCTGGGGAAATATCAAGATCTGAAAATGCCTCACCTATGGTATCCCCTGAGAGAAAGTCTCCTCCTGCAGATGAATTGAGCTCAGGCAATGATTTCAAGTTAAAACATTCTGGTGAAGCAGCTGTTTGCTCTCTTTCACAGTCGGATGGTGGGGCTACTGCCGAGCATCCTTTGAACATATTTGATTCATTGCAGATAAAAAATGATTTGAGGCATCCTGCTACAACTTCAGGAGATGGTGACACCATTTCATCCAGTTGTGTTGAGAGAAGTGGTGATGGGAGATCGCAGATAAATAGCTCCCCTACAGATTTCTTACAAGCTGAAGGTCCATGCTTACGGCCTGAAACCAAGGAGGATACTTCTGAAACTATATTGCCAGTTAAAAAGGAGACTAATGCAGACCCTGGAGACTGTAAATTAAAGTCAAGGACTTCTTTTGATGATGATCAGAAGGTTGATCACATGAATGAGGAAACCGCTGAGGATGAGAAAATGTTGGTTCCAAAAGCTGTTGCAAGTGTTAAGTCTGAAAATGAATCGGGTGAAAAACATCCTGAGTTATCCTCAGGTGTGGATAATGAGAACCAGATTAGTGCAGAGAAATCAACAGGTACTGGTATACTAGTGCAAAAGGCCTCTCCAGTTTCTGAAAACTGTGAGTCTTTGTATTTAAAAAAGGAGTCACCTACTTCTGGTAATGCTGTAATGGTATCCAGGGATGAAAATGCTGATGACACGAAGTCAGTTGTGATTGAGCCTGATGAAAGAAGAACAGGGCAGGATTTATCAGTTTCAGATGATGTTAATGAACGTGCTGATACTATGGGTAGAAAAGAGGCTATTGGTCAGTGTTCTGGCTCATCAGTTCATTCAGATTTACCAACAGTGCCTAGGGAAGAGAATGATGCATTTAAAGCATCTGAGCGAAAGTTGGATACAAATAAATCTGAGGTTGCAGGAGAGAGGCATGCATGTTCTGCTGCTGGGTCTGATACTGCTGTAAAACTCGACTTCGATTTAAACGAAGGCTTTCCTGTTGATGATGTAAGCCAAGGGGAGATTGCTAGACAGGAAGATCCTACCACATCATCTGCAGTTCATGTTCCTTGCCCAATGCCTTTCCCTATGACATCCATCTCTGGGGTCTTCCATGCTTCAATTACAGTGGCATCTGCTGCCAAAGGGCCGGTTGTTCCACCTGAAAACCCATTGCGGATTAAGGGGGAGCTTGGATGGAAAGGGTCTGCTGCTACCAGTGCATTTCGGCCAGCTGAACCTAGGAAAAATGCTGAGACACCGCCCACTACTAATGATATTGCTTCTGTTGATGTCACTTCTATCAAACAAGGTCGCGCTCCCTTAGATTTTGATTTAAATGTGGCAGATGAAAGATGTTTTGAGGATGTGGGTTCGTGTGCTTCTTTAGAAGCTGGGCCACATGATCGTAGCACTGGGGGATTTGATTTAAATAAATTTGATGAGACTCCTGAAATTGGTACTTTCTTGATAAGCAAACTGGATATTCCTTCTTTACCAAGTAAGCCTTCGTTGTCCAGTGGGTTATCTAATGGCGGAAGTGTCTCAAGAGACTTTGACTTAAATAATGGACCAGGCCTTGATGAAGTTGGGAGTGAAGTCCCAACACGTAGTCAGCCAATGAAAAGTACTGTACCATTTCCAACTGCTGTTCATGGCACGAGAGCAAACAATGCTGAATTTGGGAATTATTCTGCATGGTTTCCTCCTGGCAATACTTATTCTGCAATTACTGTCCCACCACTTCTGTCCGGCAGAGGGGAGCAGAGTTATGTTGCTGGTGCTGGGGCGCAACGTATAATGGGTCCTACAGGTAGTGCTCCTTTTGGTCCTGAAATCTACAGGGGACCAGTGCTTCCATCCTCTCCAGCTGTTGCTTATCCACCTACTACGCCTTTTCCCTATCCAGGATTTCCATTTGAAACCAATTTTCCATTATCTTCAAACTCTTTGTCTGTTTGTTCAACAGCATTTATGGATTCGTCAACTGTGGGTGGATTATGCTTTCCTACCATGCCCTCACAGCCAGTTGGGTCTGGTGGTGTTGTTTCATCTACGTATCCCCGTCCATATGTTATGAGTCTTCCAGGTGGTACAAGTAATGTGATTCCTGACAGCAGAAAATGGGGAAGTCAAAGTCTGGATCTTAATTCGGGCCCCGGTGGTACGGATACTGAACGGAGAGATGATAGATTGCCTTCTGGATTGAGGCAAATGTCTGTCCCCAATTCACAGGCCTCGATGGAGGACCACTTGAAGATGTTTCAGATGGCAGGTGCATTGAAAAGAAAAGAACCTGATGGTGGTTGGGGGGAGGGAGCCGAGAGATTCGGTTACACGCAACATTCATGGCAGTAGTGTCATGGCTCTTCAACGCAAATATTCAAGAGGTGAGCCACTTTTATTTCCCTCTGACCAACTAACATGTCTTTTGATGTATTTTTTACCTGAAATTTTAGTTTGTGTTACTTGGTGTTATTTCTTGTGTCCTGTGAACCCAGCTAGTTCTGTTGCTCCATGAGTTTGCTATGCATCAGACATTTTTAAATGCACAGTAATGTTGTATTTTCGAAGATAAAAGACTGTCAAATTTCTGTCTGTATCGGGTCAATTTGGTTATACTGGTTGTGGATTTCTGCCATGCCATTTTCCTTTTGGTCGTATGCATTTTCATTAGTTGAATATATTTAGAACTTGTAATGTATTGAAGTTATAACTGTTCTGGTGCAGCAGCTTTTTATGGAAAATGTCGGAAAATTGGGGATATTTTTGAGTGTTGAGCCATGGACAATGAGCAGAGATGTTACCCTTGCTGCTGATATGCTTCTTGAATTCTGACTTGATAAAGCGATCAGAGCCTCTGATGCAGTTGTTTTGTATGAATCTGCTCCCTTATTGTCGCTTGCAGATAAAGTTTTTCCTGTGTAGATATCTAACTGAAACAGTTGGTGTGATAATGCCGCCTAGAATCAGAGAAATGGGCATCAAGTGTTTGACTGTGACTGCTCTGCAACAGCACCGAGCCCAATCCATTCTCGAGCATTTGGAAGGAGAGGATTGGATGTCTGAACTGGCTAGGCTTGAGGCCAGTTTGTCTTTCTTTAAATCATTTTTTTTTCAACTTTTGTTACATATATAGTTATTGCTGTAGTCTTGACTCTGGAATTTTGTCACTTATCACATTCTGGTTATTGGTATATGCACAGGTTGGCCAATGTGTCACTTCTCTCTCTTATTGTTATCGCCTTGCGCTTTCAACATTTTCTTGTTGGTATCACAACTGGAATTGGTTCGTAGAGTTCCTTTGAATTCTTCGTATATCTAACTAACAGTATATACAGCCGTGTGATTCGTTAGCGCTCATTATATCATAAATGAGTTGTACTAACTACTAAGTGAGCATATATGCATGCGTACAACAAACATGATGCACTCTCCTTCCAAGCAATACTTTCTCTTTTAGCTAAGTCTAGTTCATTGATCCTCGTTGCCGAGTTACTTTAAAAGAAGTGGAAGAATATTGTTTCTTGGAGTATAAAACCCGAACAATATATGCATATATTAGTGGCGTGCTTGTAGTTACGAACGGAATTGTTATTTATCTGTTCTTTCTATTCGTTCCTACAGTGCGTTTGCTCAACACTTTTGTTCTCAGCACCTATCTCTTTAAGAGTTTACACTTGAATAAACTCTTGAATAAGAGCGGTGGAAGGAGAATTCACCATATTGGTTAGATGTTCCTTTTCTTTTTTTGCCCTGCAAGATGTTTCTGAGGGTTGTACTCTATTTATATTTATGATACTAATTGCTCGCCCTTAGGCCAACCATCATACAAAACCTCTTCCACGTCTGAAGCCAATTCAATCGATCGCAAAAATGATTGTGTTCTGTGTTATTAGCCTAAAGAAAGCATGCGCGAGAGAGACAGAGTTTTTCCCTTTCTGGATTTGAATTTCAATGTATTGCTAAACTTGTAAAAATTTGTTGTTTGAATATTATTACTCCAAAAATTATATTGTTGAGTTCTGACCAAATTTAATATAAAAAGTGTACCATCACTAAATCTAAAAGTAGTTGCATATTAGTAAAAAGGGAGGTAAGATGAGAATTTACAAGGAGACAAATATTCCTTAATAGTAACCCAAGCATAAGCTAAATTGTTGAAATAACCGTTACAACAAAAATGTTTTGTTTTTAATTATTGTGTTTGGTAAAGATAAATGAAAAGAAATGAAAATGTCAGAAATAAAAAGAGATGAAAGAGGACATGTAAAAAAAGGAAGGACAGTATTGGAATAGTCATTTTTACTGTGGATTGCTGTTGCTTTCACCTTAATTGTTAAGGTGAAGTTTTTTTGGCCCTGCATCATGTCATGCACTTTCGGCTGTAATTTCATGTGTTTCAAACAACACAGTTTCATAAGAAAGTAAGTGATGAACTATTCCCTTGATTCCATTCATAAGAAGCTTAGAAGATGAGAATATTGTAAATCAAGTTGTATTACAAGCTGGAAACAAAATACAGTAATACATAGCTCTAAACATAAGATGCTTAGAAGACCTGAAGTTTATATCAGTCCCAATTAAAAATACAGTAGTACAAGCTCTAAACATAAGCTGAGCTAACTCGATACTAAACAAAATTCCGTAGTAGAATCTTGGTTATACCATCCCTCCAAGAAAGATTCTCAAGAAAGATGGTATAACCAAGTTACTCAAAATTAATATATGCCACAACACTAATATTATAGCTTCATGTATCCTTATTAATTTAACTGTGTAGTCTTACACACCCCCTACTTTTGCTACAAGAAGTATAGTCACTGTGAAGGAAGACAGAGACATCATTCACCAAATTGGCATGTATCTGTAAGATGATTTTGACATCGTAATTTGTATACAATACGTCAAACTTTCTTGCTTAATGTATATAGGAAGATTCTCCAAGAACAAGAAGCTCAATTAACTGAACATGGGCTCTCTCATGAACAGAATTACCGCTAGGAAGTTATTGATCATCCACAAAAGACAATATTGAGCACACAACTCGCATCTCATCGCCTATTTTAAAGTCCTTTTTGTTACTTTCCTGCATGACAAAGCAAGAATAGGTTGGCACTTGGCAAGTGAATTGAATGGTTCATGAAGAGAAAGAGAATAAATACAATTTAAATAATAGTGGTGTGTGAATTAGAAGTTAAAGGAATTCTTGAGCTTCTGCGAAGTAATGCTACAAAGATCAATAGTTGCAGAAATGGAAATCAAAAAGAAAGAAAGACATCATTTTTTAGTCTGTGAACTTGTGTGTATGAATGATCAGCAAAGCAATTCGATTGAGAAACAGATAATGTATGATAAATGCATCATTATGGCCACTAAAAAACATCTAGCATAGCTAACTAAAAAAATGCCAAATGACTAGAGAATATCTCCTCAACACGAGAGATCTTTTACAGTTACCTTATGTTTAGGTTCCTGCTCATCCCCTTTTGGCCTTTAATTTTGAAGATCAGATTTTGACCTCTTTTTGCATTGAAACTTTTGACTTCTTAACATTTGTATAAGACAAGGGACCTGAATGAGAAGATGGACATCAACATCTCGAGATCTACGAGACTTTGGATTTTGAGATTGAGATTTTGACTTGCTATCCAATTCCATTATGTACATGAGGACTTTTTGAAGAAAAATTCAAGCAGGATGACTTCTCTTCATCACACTCTGCAGCACTGGTTCGGGTTTTGCTTCACCCAAATCAAGATTACTTAAAGACAACTCAAAAGCAGAATTTTGTTTTTCTTGTACACTAGGCACATTCCCAACGGGTGCCCAAATGTTGGTTGTTTCTTTTGCGGACGCAATAGATTATTTGATTATAAGAAATAGTGAAGTCCAATATTAGGTAAGAATAAGAAACTTAAATATTATATAAATAAGGATAAAACTTATAAATTAAAACTTTAAGATTTTGAATTAAAGTATGGTATTAATAATATAAATTTTTTAGACTAAATTATATGAGATTTTGTAAAATTATACACAAATTTCTTACTTTTTTTTACTCTTACATTAGTTTTCTTAATTTTTGAAAATTATATTTTGATTTATAAATTACATTAATTCCTCTTAATTGTTTGAAAAATATTAAACTAGATTTCCCTAATAAGAGATTATTGTAAATGCTAAAAGAAAATAAAAAAAATACTTGAGTATATTCTCAAAATCTGAAGAGTGATTAGTATAATTTACTCAATTTTTTAAATTGATAGTACATAAAAATTATATTCCTTTTTTTTAATCTCTTTTGATTACATCACACATTTTATTCTATATTTTTAAAAGTGTGTTAGGTAAAATATTTCAGTTAATTTATAACTTTTTTTATTAGTTGAAAAATTATTTGACAAACGAAATTTTTTAATGTTTTTTAATAAGCTAATTTTTTTATATTTACTCCATTTGGTCTAAAAGATAATAAAATTTTAATTAATTTTATCTTATTTAATGTTATTATCTCTAAAATATCATTAAGTTTAATTGATGTGTTAATTTGAATAACTTTTTCTTATCCTTGATACAAAGTTTCAATAAAAAGTAAATTAATTTTTTTTAATTGAAATTGATGTAATTAAATATAATTAACTAATTTTATTAATTAGCGTGACATGTTTTTTTTTTTTATATTAGAAGCCAAGAGAGAGTATTTTTTTTTCCTTGAACATATATTATATTTCATTTTTAATCTTTTATATTAATGTAAAATTTATTATTTTTTTATCTTTTATGTAATTTTATATTTTTTAATTACTTCAATATATATAATTATAACAAACCATTAAGATTAAATAATCTAAATTTTCAGCTTTTCACTAATTTTTTTTCCAGTTATTTTTCCAAACATAATCTAATTTTAAAAACCAGTTATCCATGACCATATTCATTCACCACACCAACACTGCAAAAGGGTAGGGATTGCGCCGTGAAATGAGGGTATGTGTATATGGGACTGGTCCTCACACCCAACAAGATCACATGCCACTGCTTAATTGTACCTTGACATGTGTCATATTCCTCCCTTCATGTTAACTTCTGACAAAAAAAAAGTACTTCACTGCCTCCCTTCTTTTGACTTTCTCTTTCACAAGTATTCTGCCCTTTCACAAACAATTATTATTCTCAAATTCCAACGAAACAACAATAAGGGGTTGCTTCTAGAGGACCATCTCCATTCATGGCTTACCATAAACTTGTCATGTATTCATTATTTGATACAAAAATTAGAACCACTAATTAATAATGTTCATTGATGTGAAAAATCAAATTCGTGATCTGCTTCCAAACATTCACTAATTATTATATTTAATGAATTCGAAAAAAGTTTATGATAAAATTAGTCATAAGAAAAGATTCTATTACCCACATAAATTATTTTGTCCTTATTGATACTATACCATATATGTCCGAAAAGGATCACAAAGAAACAAAAATAACATTAATTTAGTCATTACTGATTTTTAATATATTATTCATATTTTTAAACACTTTCAATCAATTAGAAATACTCTTAAATATAATCTTAAACCATCTTATTATACATAACAATCCATAATTACATGACAATTAATATACAAATATTTTATACTATAGATACATTTTAATAATTTTTTTAACTAATTATCTTTGAAGGGATATATATTGGATTGAAATTAAAAATAATACTATAACAAGAATGTAATCAAACAAGAAAATAAGTATTCCTTGCTGGAAAATAGAACAGGAAAAAACAATTTTGCCTATCTTTTCTATCTTGGTTTTTCCATATCAACATTGTGTACAAATGGTATAGCATAAAAATTATTCGTGTCCGAATATTATTTCCCTTTTAACATATTCCCGAGTTTCAGTGTTTCACAATGGCAGTTACAAAATACATAACCTTCTTAAGACCAAAATTTCCTCCGATTATGATTTTGAATTCTTATGGTTCTCTTCTCTAACATTATTAAACAGAACCCCACCATTCTCTCTCCTCTTTCTCTCTAGTGTGAGAGGGATGTTGGAGAAGACCATGAAGACATCTAGTACGATGTTTCAGGACAAGTATCATAATCATAGCACTGGCAAAAGGGAGAGATGTCTGAGTCTGACCTTAGGGAAGGGAGTGCCTTTTGTTTTGACCTCTCTCTTAATGGCTTCAATTTTTAGTTTTTTCTTCCTCTATAATCCATACCCTTTAACCCTCGCACCCCATCAAGGCCATGACATGCTTGAAAATCCCTCTCCAAAGCAAGAAGAACATGTCATCACAACAACAACAAAGGTTTCACCTTCCAAACCACAAAAGGGTATGTCTCAAAAATCATCACACTCAAGATCATGATTGGATTTTAAAAAAATGGTCCGCGATCACGATTTCGGATGCAATGTTAACACAATTGTGGCTACAAATGTGTTCAATTTCTCACAAAATCGAGGATTGTGATAAAATTGTGATCACGGTTGTAATTTAAAACCTTGGTCATGGTCATGATTACCATTTATGTAGGCTAATTTGATTTTGTTGTTCTTAATTTCCCTTACATAAATTTGTGTACTTTTTTTTTGGAGGGCAGAACAGAAAACATGTGACCTTTCTAAGGGTCACTGGGTACCAGCTTTGGGAGGGTCATCAACCTATTACACCAATTCAAGCTGCACCACAATCCCTGATAGCAAAAACTGTTTCAAGCAAGGGAGAATGGACAGTGATTTTCTCAATTGGAAATGGAAGCCTGAACAATGTGATCTTCCAAGGTTCCACGCCAGAACCTTCCTCCACATGGTTCGTGCCAAGAAAATGGCTTTCATTGGAGATTCTGTGGCCAGAAACCATGTGGATTCCCTCCTCTGCCTCTTGTCACAGGTTAGTGTCTAACTCTAATACTTATGGAAATTTAAGAGATTTGGTATTGCTACTAAGAAATCCTTTTTTTATCTCTTTTAGTGTATCCAAACTTTTTAACTATCAACATATAAAATAATTGCACTAAAATCCTTGGATTTACAACTCTAGTAATTAAGGGATTTTTTTTTCTTTCGTTTAACTTGTAGAAATTATTACATGCTTCATGACTATTATATGATTTTAACTAATATCTACCTATACTTAATTAAATAAATTAAAAATCTTAATTATATATCGTGTAAAAATTGATTGAGACCATAAATAAAAAATGTAATAAAATTTTCCCCCCATACCCAACCATCTTTTCAAGTGTATCGATCCTTTTACACGTTGCACACTGCGTAACACACAGTTTTGGCTTTTGATGGAGGTGAAATTCTTTGGTTGCGTAGAAAGGGGAATGTGATTCCTGTCAACAAAATCGAAGGGAAGATGGAAAGGAATAAAAAGGGAAAATATGCTTGAATGTGATGCCACATATAAATGTCTCTTATCACTACACCTTTTATTTTGTCTCTTTTGTCTTTGACTACTATAATTGAGAGTAATTTTTTGTGCCGCAATAGTAGTTAGATTAAGCTTTTTTAAAAAGTGACTATTTCAAAATTCAACTTAGGAAGTGTTGGGTATGAAAAACAAAAGTAAAAGAGAGAAAAAAGTCTTCGAGAATTTTTTTCTAAATTATTTAACCACTTTAAGTTATTTTCAAACATATTTCTTATTTTTTTTCTTTTTTATTATCTTATCATAATTCCTCCATTTAGGTCCTTTTACATATTTTTACACTCATTTGCTGGTATAATAGTTAGTTTCATGATATATTTTAGTTCAATTAGTTAACTTAGCTTATCATCAGCTTCAAGTTCCCCCTCTCAAAAAAGAAAAAAAGAAGCTTCCAGTTTCCTTAGTTTTTTACCTTCTAATTAACTTTTTAATTTCCAATCAATTTATTTGCTAGTTTTGTTAAATACCCCACAAAAAATTCATTACCAAAAAAAATACCCCAAAATTAAGAACTCTCCTCTAATGGGACGTTGCGTGATAATTAATAGTATGCAATATTGTAGGCATGTGTGAGTAAAGTGATCGATTCAGTGGCCATAAGTTTCAAAATTTAATTAATGCCAAATTTACTTTGTTTGTTGATGGTGGTGGGAAGACTTGAATACCGTTTTTAAAGGATTAATAATTAATTGTCAAAATGGCCGCTGATTATGTTCAATTGACTCCAATAATCTATAGAATTATTGAACAATCATCAGTATATATTAATTAGAATAATTCCAATACTTAATGAATATCATTAATAATTTTCTCAATTATTTAAAACTTTTAGTATTTGCATGTACTAAAATGTTTTAGTTAATTTAAAAAAGTAATCATTTTTTAATTCTTAAAATAATAAATATACACTTTATTTCTATGTAATTACTGAATTACTTAACCATTATCTTTACAATTTTTTTAGCAAATACTATTATTTTAATAATAATACAGTATTACGTGCTTTTTGAAATTTTCAATATATTAAATATTTTACTTTTATTAATATTTTTATGTAATTCAAATAATATTAGAAAGACATAATAATACAATATTGCTTATTTAAAAATTCAGACAACTTGGTGAATAAAGTTATGGCACATGCAAGTTCAAACTCCGAAATATACTTCCCTCGTGCAGAAAGAACAAGAAGGGAATTTGTCAGCAGAAAAGTGTAAGAGCTAGGGACTCACTCGAGTAAATAACTTCTGAGCCAATCCATTTTGAGAAGAGAAATTTTCGCACGTGTAGATTTTGATACAATCCACCTAATCACTTTCATTACCAGCTTTCATTTTAAGTCAGTTTTATAAGAATCTGGGCTTCTGTGTTGTCTTTCCTGTGTTGTCCTTGTTGTCTCTTTAAAATTATACCATTTTAATAATTTTAAAAATTAAATATTATCATTAAATATTAATATAAGTGTCATGCAAATGTTATTTTGATGGGACAATAAAGAAGTCAAATTCATTGTTTAATCAAAATCAAAGATTATTAAGTAGGTGTGATATCTCTCGGCCGATTTGGTTGTTAGAGAAACTAATATTTTACAATTTTTGATAATTAGATTTTATTTATTACTAACTTTCTATGCATAAAAATATATCCTATTTTTTTTGTCCCAATTGTTTTATATCTTCATATCTATAAGTTTATAATATAATCAAGAGATGATTTACACATTAAAAAACATATTCTTATTGTTATACTACTATTTAATTTGATAAATCAAACAATCTCAAGTCTAGCGCTTCGTGATTGGGAAATGATTTGGTTAATTTGTGGTATAAACATATAATGTCATCATATCAATTTTTATCAGTAGCATGACATCAATAGTTGAAATTGTATGATTCTTTTCTCTCTTCCTTTATTATTTTCCTCACGATGACGTGTTTTATATAGAGTTGATAATCAAGTAAAGTAATATTGTAAGATGATTTTTTTACTTCAACCTCAATATACATTTCTACAGTACTATAAACACATAGTAATTCGTATTCTTCATTTTTCTCTACTTATGATATCAAATATTTATCCATCTTCTTTTCTTATATTGTTGAGAGTGTCTTCAAGGGGTGCATTAATATTCTCTACCCATCATTTTATTTTTTACTTATCCCAAAAATTATTATACCCTCTAGTTTGTGAAAATAAATGAATAATCAGCCATTTCATGTCATAGGATCATAATCTGGGGTTGAATATGACACTGAATGATTGTATATAATAAATAATAAACAATTTCCTTAATGAATAATGATATTGAATTCACATAAGAATAGCATTATAATACTCCCCCACTGGTGCCCTGTTTGTAATATATGTTACTTTTGTCGTAAAAAAAATTATAATACTTCTTTGTCTTTATTTATAAGATAATTTTAATTTTTTTGTACCCTTTTATAAAATTTTATTTCATTTGTCTAGTGAATTAAGTATTTTTTTATACTAAAATATCCTGAATATTGTCTTTTAATTTCTCTTTTATAGACTTCCAAAAGTATTAAAGGATAAATTTAGAAAAATAATATAATTATCAACAAATTTAATGCTAATAACTAAATTTTACCGATTTCTTAATAAAAGTAAATTACTCAATAAAATCTTATAAATTGGGACGAAAAAAGTTAATAAACACTCATGCACAGTTTAGTACGTGTATATACCTAGTCAATATATATATTTTCATTTTCTTAAATATTTTCTTATCATATCTATATATTTTTTTCTAGATATATATCTAAATAGCTAGGACAAGTATCTATGCATCTTTTTTCAGCTTTTCACAAGGGGTGTGATTAACTATATTTTCTTTGAAATCATGCAGGATGAAATTCCAAAGGACGTTTACAAGGACTCAGAAGACAGGTTTCGCAAATGGTATTTCCCCATCCACGATTTCACTCTCACGATGCTGTGGAGCAGGTTTTCATAGTTTTTTTTTTTAATCAGCAAATATTAATTATTAATTTTTTATTAACAAGAAGATATCGAACTTGTGAATTTTTATTTAACCACATAATCAATCTTATATCTTCATAGGTTTCTCATAGTAGGCGAGGAGAGAATGGTAAACGGCACAGGCACTAGCATTTTCGACATGCACCTCGACAAGGTCGACAAAGATTGGGCCAAAGAACTTCCCAACCTAGACTACGCAATAATCTCAGCGGGACACTGGTTTTTCCGAGTAATGCACCTCCATGAAGCAGGAAAACAAGTAGGTTGTGTCTATTGCAACGAAGAAAACATCACAAGCTACAATCCAGACTTCACCATAAGGAAAGCATTCAGAACAGCCTTCAGACACATCAATGCATGCAAGGAATGTGGGAGAAAAAAAATGGTGACAGTGTTGAGGACTTTTGCACCAGCACACTTTGAGAATGGAGTATGGAACACTGGAGGGTATTGCAATAGAACAGGTCCTGTGAGTGAGAGTGAGGTTGATTTTGGAAAGTTTGATTGGGAAGTGAGGGGTATTCAGATGGAGGAGTTTGAGAGAGCAAGGAGAGAAGGCACTATGGGAAAATTAGGGCATAATAATAATAATAATAATAATAATAATAATAATAGGTTTGAGATGGTGGATGTTGCTAGGGCTATGTTGATGAGGCCAGATGGGCACCCTGGGGAGCATTGGGGGAATAAGTGGATGAAGGGTTATAATGATTGTACCCATTGGTGCCTTCCTGGTCCTGTTGATGTGTGGAGTGAGTTGTTGCTTGCTGTGCTCAAAAGAGAGGCTGGGATGGTGGTGGCATGACTTTTGAACTTAATTGATTAGGGTTAAACATTATTATTATTTACATGAAGATAAATAAATAGATACATTTATATGTAATTAGAACCCACAGAAAGTTCATAACAACCATAAATAAATTAATATACATCATTCTTTTTCCTTGTACATATTGTTTCAAATATAAATAAATTTTAATTATTTCTTGTTTTATTTAATTCTGATGAAAAGTAAGTTAAGAAAAAATATTTATTTTTTCATTAAAAATGACACAATTTAATCAAATTAATAATTTTTTTAAATAGTGTGAATCATTTTTTTTATAATCAAGTAATTAATAATATGATTGTCGACCTTTTTATTATCGAAGGGATAATAGTATTGTCTTAATTATCACTTGTTCTATTGTGTGGTCGAATAGGTTCCAATTGTGAATGCCGATGCTGAAATTAATTACGGATAGATGTTGTGAACAAAATTTTGGTCAACGATGTTGTGAACAAAATACTACAACATTAGGTGGTTTAGAATCATTATGTTTTAATTCATCTTCATACAACACATAATGACATGAGTATCAATATTTTGTTTTTTAAAATTAAAAACTTGAATATACCATGTAACACAAGAATAATACTAGCTTGTTACTTCTATTATATTCTCTTACAAATCCTTTTACTACCTTAATTTTATGGTAAAGTTAAAAATATTTTTACTTTTCATTCAATACTTATCATAAAAAGTAGCAAGAGAATTTGTAAAAAAATATAATAAAAAAATTTAACATTACTCATTACACAATGGTCCGAGATTATGTAAAGCTACAACAATATTACAACCATTTGCATATATTTTTATTTATAATATTATACAAACTTTTAGTCATTTTATAAGATTTACTCCATCATTAAAATCAACAATTATAACCATATATACATATATAACTTCTGGTCACACTTTCTAGATAAATTATTATTAAATTGTTTAACTTTAATATGATTAACTATTTCTAATGAGATTCTTTCTTTTAATTCATGTTTTTTTTTTTTTTTTTATCTACAACCAAGATCAAATTGAAGATGTTACTTAAAAAAACTGAATTCAATATCCATCAAACCAACAACAAGTTATTGTTTATTGTTTTGGCGTACGTACGTATATAGCTCTCTTTAGCGTGATAGCTAATTATTTTCCAATTTAGGTATGATGGAAAGTGCAAGTTTGGGGGCTTTAAAAAGCAACTTTCCTATCGCAAACGCAAAACAAAGCCCAACTCAGTAACACTCTTCACTTCACAACCAACCATCCATTCTTTCACACACAGATCTGAGTTAGGTTAGGTTTATTTTGAAAACAAAAAAAAATCCCCAATGTCGCAGCAATTAGGGTTCGCGATCGAGCTATACCTAGACCCTGCGTTGGAGAATCAGGTTCTGAAAGCATGGAACGTTCTTGCGAGAAGACAAATCAGCACGCACCTGATAGAAATGGAGTCTCGGCCACACATAACCCTATTCTCGGCGCCATTTCTAGAACCTTCGAAGCTCGAATCTCTCCTGAAAGGCTTCGCATCGAAGCACGATCCTCTCCCTCTCACCTTCTCTTCCCTCGCCACTTTCCCCAACGACCCCGACAACCTCCTCTTCCTCGCCCCAACCCCTTCCCTCTCACTCCTCCACCTTCAGTCACAGCTCTGTGACGCTATCAGAAAAGAAGGCCTCGAAATCGGTGACGATTACGCTTTCAATTCCTGGATCCCTTATTGCTCCGTTGCACACCATGTCCCCAAAAACAGAATGCCTGAGGCTTTCTCCCTCTTGAGGGAACTCAAGCTTCCGGTTTCCGGTTACGCCATGGATATCGCTCTCGTTCAGTTCTCTCCGGTTCGGGAAATCTTCTCGTTTGTGCTCGGCAACAACGTAGACTCCTGACCTACGGTTTTTTTTTATTACTCTATAGTTGCTAATTTCTATTTTTCACCTGCAAATTGAGATTAATCTGTTTATGGGTCACTCATGTCTATTTTGTTTGGTGTTTATCAGCCACTAGGAGGAAACATAGGCACTTGCTATTAGTATGTTACAATGAGAAGTTATGGGATAGTATGGTAATGACTTGGGTGTCTGTTAGTGTGGTCTATACATGTTTTATTGCTGATTTAATTTCTTCTAATTTTCATAGACTGCGTAATTGGTATTGAAATTCCTGGAAAATATTTTAATAGTAAATGTATTTTGTTTCTTTAATGATTTTAGACATGATAACTTTCTGCAAATCCAAAGTTTTCACCCATGTGCAACATTTGCATTCTTGGCTCATGCATCAGCTGACAGATCTGATTATTTGATTCTATTTTACAAAACTGTCCCAACCATCTCTCTGCTTATTGATCTGTTCTTTGATTTATGATAACTGTTTTCATTTGCTCTTTTTTTTTTCTTTCTTTCTAATATGGTAGGTTTTCCTTATCTTCAATTAATTGAGGTCATTGGATTGTTCTCTGTATGAGCTGTGAAATAATCATTCAGTTTTCCTGGTGGTCTGTGTGACCTCTGTTATTGGGTTGCTTATATCTTCATTAACATTTGGTAGCACAAGAGTATCAAACTTTCTGGAGTTTTCTGTTGTTTAATTTAACCTTTTGGGAATATGGAATGCAATCCCCCATTTAAACAATTAATACCCTTCATTTACAAGTAGTGGACAGTAACAGTGATTTACATTGCCTCCTTTGGCAACTTGGTGTAAAACTTATTTACAATTATATGCATGCTCATCATTTATGATTAGAATATATAGCTTCAATTTGGTATTGCTGATTACTTCACTCTCATATATCTAGTAATTTGTGAAAATATTTTTTTTTGGACAGAGTTGAGATACCAGTCTCAGGAGTGCTTGCCGGTGTGCTGGACCTCTTCAAGTTCATGTGACCCATCATATGTTCAGAATTTCTAACTGAATGGCTGGAGTAGACTGAAATAGTTCAGCATCCAATGCTGATTCTGAATGGTTCTATTTTGTTTTTGAATAGTAAGCTGTTTGATTTGTGTCCATAACTCTTCTTCCTGTCGGATTTTCCCATGGCAGTTGTCTCTGGTTCTCTGTGTCGTCCTGTATGTTGGGCTATATGAAGTCTAGTAGTGGCACGAATATATGTGTGCTACTTATAGGAATCGCTAGTAATGCTACTTACACCACCGCATAACTGCTAATGTGACTGCATATGAGTTATGATTTCTACCAAAGGCTCTCACCCTTTTTTTTTCTTGCTTAAACTCTGACGCAGACACATTAGCAGTTGTGCTGGGATTGATTGTGTAAATAGCTTTTCTCATAAATACCCATCATTTCTGGGAAAAGTAAAGAAATGCTGTTTGTTTTAGCATTTTATATTTCATCAATTTTAGTCTATACTTTTTATTCTTAGGTTTATAAGAACAGTTAATACTTTGGTGGATGGTAAATTGGTAATCCATTTGAGTTCTTATCCATGGTCGTAGTCTGGCAGTCCCCAAGCTATTTGCTGTGGTCCATAAGTAACTCCATTTTAGGCTGTATGGTACATTCCTTTTTTAGTATGTGTTGTAATCTGACGATTTTAAAATAATTATATTTAATTTCAAACCACTTTGTAGTTGTAAATGTATGAGTTTCATTGTAAAAATATCCTGTTCTTATTTTTTCGTCATTAAGCTTGCAAATTTTGTAAATACTTGTGAAGTACTGATACATAAAAATCAAAAGTACATCAATATTGTACGCATTCCTGAAAGTGATTCTAGTAACAAAGCCTTGTCTCGCTAACTACACCAGAATGAACCAAAGCTGGAAAAAAATAATATTGATACAAGTTATTGCGTTTCGCTACTACGTCCTTTGCATCCCTGTTAGTGTTAACTATTAAGTGTCACCAAACAACTTGGATGATGACAGTAACTGTACTAGATTGCTTTAGAAATATCTAAGCGAGACAATCTTGTTTGCAATAATTAATTAAGCTTGAATTTAAACAATATTTAGACTTCGAAGCAAAAGACACTTTATAATTTCAGTTGACAAGTCACAGATGATATATTATGTGTTGTTTTGTCTACATCCATAATGGAAAGAAAATTATTGAAAAATGTTTTGTTAAAGTTTATAATAACTTATTTGTTGTTAGGTCCGAAGCAAATATCATAGTTGAGAAAGTGCCAATTCGAGCTAGTCTAGTTGCCATTATTGACTCTTAACCAGAACCTAGTTTATCTAGAACTCTGACGGATATTTTCATCGGCCGCAAACGTCCATCCACACGACTTCCAGAATTCATATTCTTCGGACATGGAGCAAAAAACAACCTCCGGTAGAAGATCTGAGGGGAAGAAAGATTCAAGACATACAAAAACTGAGAATTTAGGAAATCACATTTTGTGGTCCTTGAACTAATTAGTCCTCAAGATTTGTGAAGTGGTGAACTAATTTGATCAATGAAATGCATATCGGGTGATGAAGGACATAAAATTTCTACCATTCCGGGACTAAAATGACCAGCGCTATATATTTGAGGACGAATTTGACTGTGTGGTAAAGTACAAGAACCAATGCCAAATTAAAGCTAAAATGGGAACTTTGATCCTCTACCAGCAAGACTTCATCATAAACGAGTACACAATAAACATTTCCACGGTAATGTATCTTAAGCTACATGTATTGACAAAGAAGTGATGGAAACCAATAGCATTTTAGCTGAAGATAGATGAATCCACGGTAATTACTTATAGCTGAAGCATGTTAATAGATATGGAGTCACAAATCCCCAATAATTAACTGACTAAATTAAGGTGGTTTGCATTTCGTAATCCCCAAAGACTGAATTAAAGTATTCAACTAGAGTTTGAAATTCTATATGCTACTGGGTACCAAATGTGAATTTACATATAGGCATACTTCAGATTCACAGACAGTTATCATGTCCAAAAACACCAGATACCAATTAGTAAAAAATTGCACATGTTATATCAACAACTTTCAAATTGTTATTTCCATAAATTAAGCACGAGGTAAACACTTTGCACATTAAAGTATGTCACAGGAATACCAATACCATTTTAGATAGGTTATGAAGAGTAGGATAAATAAAAACAGCAACAACAGATATATTGGTCATGATAATAGATCTTATTTTGTAACAATCATTTTCTTCTTCATGTAATATGCCACTGGCAAATCAAAGTCCATTACCATGTTTTCTAATATCTGACAAGCACATAATAGAATAAACATGAACAGGCTCTAAACACAATTAACAGACAAGAACTTTGCATGATACAAGCTTCAAATGCCTAAAGAGAACTTGCATTATTAATATATCTATAAGCCAAGAGTAGAGAACAACATAGTGACATGCACTCTGTATTACCAATACCATACTCAACCGACAATATCATGAGATACTAAAAACTAAAGAATAATACCAAGTCAGTTTCAATGACAAGAAAGTTTTAGCAGTGAATATAATCCTACCAGAAGAATAAAAGGCATATAAATCTCCACAGACATTTTATAAGAAAGTTTAGTACTCCTACCAGAAGAATAAAAGGCATATAAATCTCCACATAACATCGCCTTTTTACTCCCACCAAACTTTCCAAAACTAGCCCTAAATTATTCCTCCAAATATTGAGAGCAAGGCTCTAAAAAACTTTCCAAAACTAGCCCTAAATTATTCCTCCAAATATTGAGAGCAAGGCTCTAAAAAACAGTCACGACCATAATTGAGGCCACAACATTAAGTTTTTGAAGTCTCCGTGACTAAATATACTGATATACGTTGCAATTGTGACTGCATTGGAACCACATTTCCGGTTGTATCAGTCACATTTGTCCACAACTTTCCAAAACACCACAAAGGTTGTGACAAAAATTACAACTGTGACCACAATTTAAAAACCTTGATTGAGAGCATATCCAGAATCTCTTCAATTACGGACTTCAGCATCAGAGTGTCTTTTACAGGTATTGTATCCAGCTTTCCCAGCATGATCTTGGACGATTTTGGACCTCACTCTTTCTTCCAGCATATTTCAAACAAATCAACAGTCCACTTCAGACAATTCAGCAGTCCACCTCAGACACATTATCAGTCCATTTCGAATTTGTCATTCTTATTCATTTCGGACAGATGAGTCGAACAACTCATTATGCAGAACAATGAAAAATAATCCTATGAAACTAAATCAACAATCTTTCATGATAGTAGGGGTGTTCAAATCCAAATCGATCCCAAAAAAATTCGAAAACCACTAAAAAATTGAAAATTGAACCAAACTAAACCGATTCTTTTTGGATTTGCTTGGATAATTTATTTTTCTTGGTTTGGTTTGCGGTTCGGAGAAAGAGCAAATAATACTAATGATAAATAAACCAAGTTCCATAAACTATCAAATTCGGTGTAACGCGACACCATCAATCATTACATCAAGACAATTTCAGGAGGAACCAAAATCCTCCCTCCTAAAACAATCAAACGCAATTAATTATCTAATCTCATCATCTTACTAATTTAACACAACAAAAAAGAAATTAGCAACTATAGAGTAATAAAAAAAAACCGTAGGTCAGGAGTCTACGTTGTTGCCGAGCACAAACGAGAAGATTTCCCGAACCGGAGAGAACTGAACGAGAGCGATATCCATGGCGTAACCGGAAACCGGAAGCTTGAGTTCCCTCAAGAGGGAGAAAGCCTCAGGCATTCTGTTTTTGGGGACATGGTGTGCAACGGAGCAATAAGGGATCCAGGAATTGAAAGCGTAATCGTCACCGATTTCGAGGCCTTCTTTTCTGATAGCGTCACAGAGCTGTGACTGAAGGTGGAGGAGTGAGAGGGAAGGGGTTGGGGCGAGGAAGAGGAGGTTGTCGGGGTCGTTGGGGAAAGTGGCGAGGGAAGAGAAGGTGAGAGGGAGAGGATCGTGCTTCGATGCGAAGCCTTTCAGGAGAGATTCGAGCTTCGAAGGTTCTAGAAATGGCGCCGAGAATAGGGTTATGTGTGGCCGAGACTCCATTTCTATCAGGTGCGTGCTGATTTGTCTTCTCGCAAGAACGTTCCATGCTTTCAGAACCTGATTCTCCAACGCAGGGTCTAGGTATAGCTCGATCGCGAACCCTAATTGCTGCGACATTGGGATTCAGCGAGTCGATTCGATTCGATTCGATTCAGTGTAATCTAACTATCAGATCTGTGGCGCACGCGAGATTGGAAGGGATTTTGAGGAGAGATTGGAGATTGAGAGTGAGGAAGAAGAAGAAGAAGAAGATGAACAGAAACGTTGTTTCTTCTTTCTCTGCCTCTTCGCACTCGTTCCAGATGTACTGAGATAATTTTGATTCAATGCTTACTCACCAACATATACCAACTTTTTTTTTGTTCCTACACCACAAACAAATTGTGTAGGATTGTTATCAATTTAAAAGCTAAAAATTAATATTTTTCAAAAAAATTTAGAAATTATTAAAATAATTTGTCTATTAAAGAATTAAATAAGTTTTTTGGTTTGTAAAAAAATTAAAAACTAATTAAAACGTTTTATTAAACATAATTATAACATCAAATCCATAAAATGAAAGATTTTTTTAACATTCTAAATTTAGAGTTAATTATATTGATTATCATTGAAAGTTTCATGAAATTATATAAATATTTTTTTATTTTTTAACTACTATATTTATGATTCACCTTTCTTGTTGGGAACAATGATATAATATATGAGAGAATGTTAATGTGTTAATGTTTTTCAAATATAGTGTAAAATAATTTTATTACATGCTTAAAAAAGAAAAAAAATTATGTGTTTCTAAAATTTGGAAAAAAGATGGAATGTTACTCAATTTCAAAATTAAGTATATCATCATGTTAAGTAATAGTGTTACTTATGTCTATATGGAATTACACACTGAATTTTACACATTGAAAGAAAAAATCAGTAAAGAAAATTTCAATAAGATTCAAATAAGCTAATATTTGACAACATAACCCTGCTTAGAAAAATAAGATATAATTTATTTATTTTTTGAACACACCAAGATACAAATAAACTTGCATGCATTCATCAACTCAAACTCAAGTACATTAAAGTATTGCATAAGTGGACTAAATACAAACATATAAACGGTCTAATTTCCAAGATACAAATAAAAATAGAGTATAGGCATCAACTCAAATATAATGAAAGATAGAAGACCCAAATATGATCACGCAAATTGGTCCAATAACGAAAAGGAATTAATAACAAAGTGATATTGTTGGGACAAATAGATCAATGGGCAACACGAAGGTAGAGAGGAATGAGGTTATGAGTGTTTGGGGGTGAGTCTCAAACAAAAGAAAAACACTAGAAGAGTTCAACCACTTATGTGTTATTTCAGGATAGTGACGATCAATCACATCCTTCAAATTCTCTCAGTTGTGTTTAGCCATTCTAGTCTCTTCTAAGTGTATGTTTTCTCATTGAAGTTGCCATTGAAGAATCTATCAGCTTCTAACTTCCTGCAAATTGGTAGAAGTTTATATTTATTGCTATAATTTGCATTAGGAAATCACTTCACCCAATGTGTCATTTAGACTTACATAGCTAATATAGAAGTTTTTTTTTTTTTGGTTTTTGTAAAAGAAACATTGTATAAACCATAAAATATTATAAAATAACATTTTTCTCCACTCCTTTTATTCCCTATTTAATTATGAACCACTACTAATGTTTTTAAGCTTCCTAACTAATGTCCCTAACTAAGCTTACAAGCGTAGAGTTAATATGATTATTAAAACCAATTAACACTAAGTGAATTTGTCTAAAGGATATATAAGCTACATCCTAAAGACTAAAACAGGTGATGTGAAACTTTTTAACATTTTCTTATCTGTCATGAGACCTACCAACAGATCTATCTCTTCAACATCATCACCATATACATTTTCCAATATTTGAGTTGCTTCTTGGTCATCAATCAGTTAGATCTTCCCACTTGGAGATAGGTATCAACAATAATGCCCTACTAAATTGATTGTATCTACCCACACTTCTCTCTCTATTCCTGTAAACTACATCGTTTATATCATATTATTGGGCTAGTTTAACCCCTTTCACATAATCTAAGAGAAAGTGTGATTAAGATTAGATTGGTATAGAGTATAGACTTATGATATGAGGTCTCTAAGCAACATTGGGTAGTTCCAAAGCTCTAGGGCCCCACAAGCTTCGTGACCCATTGACACAAGTTGTTGAACAAATGGGAGAGATTTTCCTTCGTAAGGATTTATAGGGAAAATGTCTATTTTTAATATACGTGCATATTAAATATTGTAATAGGAAAAAAATGTAGTGGTAGTGTAAAATTTTATTATCTCACTCTTTGATTAAGGGTGGAGATTTCTTAGGTCCTAGAGTAATTAACAGATATGTCTCTCAATTGCAAGTTATCAGGCAAGAGAGAGTGCATTCTATAAACACTCACAAATTCTTCATTTAAAGAATAATATGGGACACCATGAAGAATAAAACATTAAAATTAAAGAAATTATAAAGATTAAAATCAAAATTCACTTATTTTATATGCAATCAAAATATATTTAAATAAAAAAATTAATAATGATAATGAAATGTGAGAGTTGTGATGGTTGAAGACTTACCAATTAGTGCGTATGACTGCAAGTGGCAGTTTAAGGATAAAAAATATATTTAAATCTTATTTATTTATTGACTAATTACAACCACGTAAAGATCATGACTAGTTAATTAGCCATTTTTTCCTATTAGCAATGACCAAGTGTGTCTTGGTGGATTTCCATTACAAAATCAGGTTGAACGCCCCTATCTGCCAATCTTTTTAATTTCTTTCACGTTATGGTGCATTTTACTTAAATGTAAATTAAATATCAATCCAAACACGCTATATATTATTCATTGATGAACTGTACTATTGCCACTAAAACTTCTGTTGGTAATTATTTATTCAGAAACATCATTTTTAAAAAATGAATCGGACTTATAATTTTGTTGTTTAGTCAGAAGTAGGTAGAAAACAAAGCAGGTCAGGGTCGGGTGGTCAACAACGGACTCGCATCGCAGAGTTGCTTAAGAATTCAAGATTAAAGTTCATAAACTTAAGTTTGAATTAAAAATATATTAGAAATTTAATTAAATTTGTTAAAAAAATAAGTTTATATAACATGATTTATGTTTAAATATTTCTTGGTCAAAATATGTTTGATATAATAAATCTTGTTTAAATGAAGGAAAGTTGCTCTATGCAGTGGGTAAAATATAATGCACAGTGGGTAAAATGAGACTTAATGATTGTTGGAAATTTTTTTATTATTAAATTATCCAAACTGAAAACAAAAAATGGAAAAGGAGCTCACATGTGCTTCCATACCAAACTCCGATTGGAAAATGGCTTTTGGAGGCCGCAAAACATGGGATATAATCCGTCTAATGGTCCAAAAGCATGTTTGAAGCCACCAAATATTAAACCAAACATGTTCTTATATTGTCTAAGTGGGTATTTAGATATGTGCCGACAAAATTAATTTTAAATCATTGTGATTATTATATAATTAATTTTGAAATATTGTAATTTTATTTGGATAACATATACTAAAAAGTAACTTTTTAAGGAAATGTTGTTTCCATCGTGGGAGACAAGTTTACAACTGTTAGATTCTTTTTTTCTTTTGAATAAATGGCTAGGATGTTTTCTATTTTCTTTTTCTTTTTCTCTTCATTTGTTTTGTGATATACCTCTATTCTTTTTTCATCATCACTTCATCTCTTTTGTCAATCAAATTCAGATTGAATGATTTTATGAAATTATATTATTATTTCTACATGGTATGAGTAATGTAGGAGATAATTTTATTTTTTTGGGGAAAAATTCTTATTACCATAATTTAGCTTTTAATTTGTCTCTTACCATGAAATGAAATGTGAATAATCCATCCTCTCCTTTTTGAAACTTTGAAACAAAGGGTGTTTCTCATTCTATCCATGCTTGAAATAATTTTGTCTTCTTTATATTACTATATCTCTTGAGAGTCAATAATTTTATATGAGGAATTATTGAACTCAATCACTTGTTGTCATTATTTTTCAGTTTTATGGTGAGGAACTCCAATTGGATCAGTGATCGATTTCTAGGTTAACACATATAAGGAACTTACATTTTTTTATCCCTTTAACCATCTTTGATTTAGTCCCAGGGTTGCAATTTTCTTTGACGCCCTACAATGGCGAGTTCCTCGACCTAACCAATGCTACAACCAATGACGAGAACGACAACCTAATTATTGCCATCGAACAAGACTTCAACCTCGACGAAGTTGGATTTGTTGCGTGGGTCATGGATTGTGGGAGTAGTTTTAAACCAAAATAGTAATTTAGCCAAATAATAAAGACAAATTGCACAATTATAAATGAGTAAAGGATAGAGAAACGAACAAGGATTTTTATCCTAGTTTGACCACCAACCACTTGTGACTTACACTTAATCCCTAAGCCAAGCTTGAGATTTCCTTCTACTAATATTCATTCAAGAGTTATTATAATAGAACAATTTTTACAATCAAAGTTATCAAGGAAGTCTAACTCAATTAGTTAAAAAATATGTATGAGTTGTTGTAAATTGACTAGTACCTGAATTCAATTATTACGAAAAAAAATAAAAATCAAGATTACCTCACCTTGATTACTTGTGGCCAGCCTTAAGAATATTTCACCCTAGAATTATGCTAAAGGGATACCACACAAATCTCATAGAAAAAAGAAGAAGCAAGAAATTGCTCTAGAAGTTCATGTAAAAATGAGTTGAATTGAATTAGATCCTATCTAAATTGGACCTAACCTACTTTATATTTTTATGGTCAAAACTTATTGTTAGGCCCATACCCCGTCTTTATATAAGCCAACTTACCTTATTGGGCTATTTATAGGTTTTTCATATTAAAAATTAAAAAAAATTATTTATAATAATAAAAGTATACTTTGAAATATTAAAGTGTGAAATAATAACTTACATGTTATTCCTAGCTATGTTACCAAAAATTGAATGTGCTGCATGCTTTTTTACTTTTTTTTTCTCTTTAACAAAGCCAAAGATGATTTTCATTAAAAACAATAAGGCATTTTAAACCACAAAGATGTGGTCAAAACTTATTTAAAGGCATAAACATTTATTTTAGACATGCACACATAAAAAATATTTTATTCAATAATGTATTTATTAAGGATTAAAAAAATTGTCAATTTATATAGTTAAATTTAAATTAATTTTTATTTTATTTTTTAACATTCTAGACACGTCAAAGAATGTAATTATTTAGTTTTTTTGTTTACAAAAGGAAAGATGATGTATTTGTTTCTAAAATTTTGATAAAGAGGGAATGTTACACAATTTCAAAATAAGTATTTTATCTCAACTTTTTTTTTTGAAAGTGTTACTTATTTTCTTTAAGGAATTGCACACTAAATTTAACAAATGAATACAAAGTCAACTAAACAAATTTCAATAAGATTGAAATAAGTTAATAACCCTACTAAAAGAATAATAAAATAGAATTTATTTATTTTTCACCAACATACAAATAATCTAATTAATATGCGGCATCCAATAAAAATAAAATGAAATATTGTTTAAGACGACTAAATACAAACATAAAAATAGTCAAATTCAAGATACAATTAAGATAGATTATATACTTCAACTCAACTACAATAAAGACAGAAATCCATTTTTTTTTTTGAAAAAGAAAGCCAAATATTAGTAGAAATAGATTAATGGGGAACACGAAGGTATAAAGGAATGGGATTTTGAGTGTTTGGGGGTGAGTTCCAAACAGAAAAAACACTCGAAGAGTTTAACCACTTATGTGTTATTTCAGGATAGTGACGATCAATCACATTCTTCAAGCTCTCAGTTGTGTTCACCCATTCTAGTCCTTTCTTGGTATACGCATCCTCATTAAAATTACTAGTGAAGAATCTGTCAGCTTCTAGCCTCCTGTAAAATTAATTAATAGAGGTTTACATCTATTACTATAATTTTCATTAAGAATAATTATATGGTTGGGATATAACATGTCCAATGCATCTTTTAGAGATAGAAAATTAATATAGAATAATTTTTTTAAGAGAAACATTTTATAACCAATAATTAGTGTTTTGTTGAGTATCATGTACAATTAGAAAAGTTGAAATTTTTCTTTAATCCTTTTATATACTATTTAATGATAAACCACTATCAATATTGTCAGGTTTTTTTTTCGAATCATAATATTGATATAAAGTAATTTCAATTAAAAATGATGATTAACATTGGTCGAACTTTCTATTCCTAACAATTAGAAGTATTAAGCCAATGTAGGTATAAATAGTTAAAAACAGTGCTTTTATTTGTTTTTACCTGCTTGACATGAATATGAATATTGTAAAAGCTGTCTCGCTAATTGCAAAACCCTTTATTTTCTTCTCTGCCATGAGGCCTACTAGTAGATCTAACTCTTCAATGTCATCACCATATACCTCTTCCAATACTTGAATTGCTTCTTGGTCATCTGTTAGATCTTCCCACTTGGAGATAGGTATCAACAATAAAGCCCTTCTGAATTGGTTATATCTAGCCACACTCCTCTCTCTATCCCTGTAAACTGCATCATATTGTTGGGTTATTTCCTAGCCTCTCATAATTAAAAAGAGGGTGTTTATTGTTTAAGAATAAAATTGCATTGACTTATCCTACTTTCAAGAGCAGCAAGATCTATATGATCTTTCCTTTCGGTTCCATCTATGTTCTGTGGTACAAGATCTCTGAGCCACAATGGATAGTTCCAAAGCTCTAGGGCCCCACAAGCTTGATGACCCATTGACACAAGTTGCCTTTCAACTCCTATTTTTGTCAATGCTTCTTCTCCTTGCACTCCAATCAAATTTTTCATAGGAATCCTATATATCAACAAATGCCAGAGATTTTCCTTTGTAAGCATTTCAAGAAAAAAAAAAAAAAGACTTTTTTTAATAGATGCTCACATGAAATATTGTAATATTATCATACTCTTTGATTAATGGTGGAGATTTGTTAGGTCCTGGGGTAGCAGATATGTCTCTCAATTGCAAGTTATCAGGCAAGAGTGAGTGTATTCTATAAGCACTCACAAATTCCTCAGTTAAAGAGTATGTGACACCATGATTTTCTGGTCTCTTAAGACCCACTAGTCCACCCAAGGCGGCTCCACCAACATGCCCAAATGTATCCTTAAATGTCTTCCCCAATAATCCATACCTGAAAATTAAAAAAAATTAAAAAATCAAATCCAAAGTATATATTGGACTTAACTTTTTCAGAAATAAATCATGCTTCATTTTAATCATCTTAAAAGTTTGTATAAAATAGCAGCTTTTTATTTCAGCTAACTATCGATTAACATCATCAAGTATTTTCAAAACAAAAGACACCATTGTTAAATATTTCCATATATGTTATGATATTTATTAAAATATATATAATATGTTATAATTTCTTTACAAATTAAATTATCTTTTTAATATAAATTAAAATACAAGTAAACAATTATTATATTAAGAAGATATAATCTATAAGTTATTGTTTTACGTCTACGAATAAGATACAAATACATTTTTTTTTTTGTGTGTGTGTGAGAACTATAGTGTTTAGAGTCTTACCAATTAGCATGCATTGCTGCTAGTAAAGTGTCAGTTTTAAGGAGCTCTACGGTCCAATCGATAGTATGAACCTTTGCAATCACAGCTGAGGTCACCAATCTTGCATGACGATAAACTTCTTCATCTTCCAAGTGAGGATAATTACTCTGAAGGAGCAAATTTTCACGAAGATAATTGCATATAGTTAGTATTTCCTTTTCCTTATTTTTAAAATATAGAAAAAATAATATTATATAAAATAAAATATTTTAAATTATTACATATTTTAATAATATAATTTATATCAACTTAAAAATGTATAATACATTTTAGATTAATTTAATAGAATTTTGTTAGATAAATTCTCTTTTTAAGATTATTTTTAAGACAATGATATTTTACATTTAAGCACCTGGTTTTATTAATTAAGTTATCATTTTAAGATTACTTTTATTTTTGAAATTAATTCAAAACATTTATGATTATATCTACAAATTAAAAAACTATAATATTAACTTTGTAAGAGAAAAAAATTATTTTAAAATGATTGTGATTTTAATTTTTTCACTTATATCTCTTATAATATTAATGATGAACAATAAAATCTATAAATTATTCAATAATGATATAAGAGCATCTACAATGTATTGTTATGTAAATGGTTGCTTATCAGAATTGTATGTCGTCTTATAATTTCACATAAATTTAAATATTTTACATGAAATTCACTTTAACATTAACGTTGTTGAAGTGAATATTAGTTTAATGTTACGGTCTTACCATACTTAAAAATATTCTATTTATGGTATAAATTTGTTAAGCAATTTATATAAACAACAATGCTTATATAAGCAACATCATGCCATCTGTTCCAATGGAGAAAACAAATTAAGCAATGATATTTAAAATTAAACAACTCATGTAAGCAATCTCATTAGAAATTTTCTAAGGTTAATTTTATAAAATTATTTTTTTCTTTCCTTTTTTATTACTTTTTTTTATCTGTGTAAAATAATACGAAACCAATATTATATTGTACGAAGGAAGTAGTATCTCTTGTGAAATAGTAACTATTTATCTTTTAGCACTTCTTGATTGATTGTAATGTTTTCTGAAGGATTATTTTCAATATTAGCATAGGTTATTAAGACGAAACTTTAATTATGATTGTAAAACAATACCAAAAACAATTATTTAAGAGGTTGATTTTTTGATACCCTTATATTTTTTCTTTATATCTTTTTTTTTTATCAAATTATATCATCATCTAAAAGAAATCAAATTATATCATCTATTATACTTACATTTTTTTTCTCTCAAAATGTCAATTAACATTGGGTGTCAATTTTTTTTTTTCGAAACTACATCTTAAAGTTCTGCCATTGTTTTTAATTAGCACTTGTTACATTCACACAAAGCTAGCGGTTTGAGGGATTTTGTTGGTGGGATTCTCTCCCTAACATCATTGCTCGTTTTTTGTACGTGATAGACAATGTTTTTTTTTTTTTTTTTTTTTTTCTAACTATAGGTTTAGGTAGTATTGTCTTAGTGTTTCAAGCTTCCTTTGCTTTGGTTCATGTCCTCCTAAGTTACTTTACTACTTATTATTTGTTATTAATAAATTCCCGGCTTATTCCTCATAATAGGGGTTTGGTGTGGTGCCAACCTAGTTGGGATAACTTCTTAAAATGACCAAACAAACATAAGCTAATTGTGTTATTCAAATGCTTCAACTCGTACCTTGAGAGCATCACATACTGCATTGTGCTCTTGAGTGAAAAGTGCCTGCAAGGTTGAAACACCAGCCCAACTATTCCGGACATCACCTGAAATTGCTGTTCCATTTTCGTTATGGAGAAGATGACCATCCTTTGATATCTTTATCTTCCCATCTTTGAAAGTTCTCACTTTCTCTAAAACTTCTCTATTGCTTCCATATATGACGCTTCCATCCCTTTTAATTATAACCAAATCCATGCAAGTTAATTGTCATATTAGATCGACTAATAACTTAATAACGGCTGATTTTAATCAACATAATTATATATAGAATAATAATACACATACATTTCATTATTTTAAACATCCTTTTCAGCATCTTTTATTTCTCTCTTCCTATGTAAATTCTAATATACATATATTTTTTCTCTTTTTTTTTTCATCACTCTAGTTATCAAATAACATATTAGATGTTTCATGTAACATTTTTCTTATATATATTAGTCTACTCTTCAAACGTCATATTGAAGCTATATATAATTCTCTCTCACACACATAACTTTTTAACTTTAAGCAAATTTTCGGTCTTCTACAAATTATTTTGGCTCATTTTTCCCCCCACGTATGCCGTAAATATCATTTTTTTTTTTTGGGTAGACAAATAAGTTTTATTATAAACACTCTGTATCACAAGTAGTATACAGGTAAAATACAAGTTACCATATAGCACAAGGCCATTGGCTCTCTCTATCGACCAAGCACTAAATGCCGCAGATATCATTGCTAAGCACAAAAAAAATAAAATCTTACCACCAAGGTGTACGGATGTTTGACGATCCGGATTTGATCTCAAAGAAGCCAGTGGGAATTTCCTTTGTCTTGTAGAACTTGAAAGATTTGAGAGGGCATTGGCTTGCAACTTCTCTTGGTGCGATGAGTTCAATCTGTATATATATGCATGTATGACAGTTCCACGAAAAGATAAATATCATCTTGATTATCTCTTAAAAAAATAATCTTCACGATTATCAGAACATGGAGTAAATAAAAAGAGCATATATAATTTTTATGTGCGTGTAAATTTTTTTATATTATGCTTTGTTGTTCTAAAGTTTCACAAAATCAACTAAAGGGAAGCAATGTTGAACGATTTGGCCGGTGTGCTTGCGAAAGAGACAACAACAATTACAAGGGAATTGAAGCAATGTTGAAAGGATGTTGGGTAAAGAAACAATGTAGATTATCGATAGATGATGCTAATTGTATAATTAAGTTCACTAACTCCATGTGTTATGTAAGACCATACATTAAGAACAATATTATTTGTTGTAGTAACTAAACTGAAGAGATGATCTCTATATTTTCAGGGGAATTTAGCATGAGATAGCTTACAAAGTTTGGTGAGGTGCCTTTGAAACACATAACATGCTTTATTTCCAAACACGCCATTTTTGCTACTAAGCTTTAAGATTAACTTTGTAACGCACCAGAGATCCTTGAATGTTACAAAGTTAATCTTAAAGCTTAGTAGCAAAAATGGCGTGTTTGGAAATAAAGCATGTTATGTGTTTCAAAGGGCAAAGCGAACTAGAGACAATTTTCCCTCAAGTAACCATAAGGTTTTTAGTAGTTTGAAATGGTTCACTGTGATTTACGGGACTCTACACAACTCCATTCTCTTGTGATGCTTATTGTTTCTTTTTACTATCATAGATTAATTGTCTCTAACAGTCTGGATCTACCTGTAACTTGCTACTTGATAAAATATAAGTTCACAAGCTTTGTTGAATTTTATTGCTCTGATAGAAAGATAATATTAGAAGCAAATTAAAACGACTCAGAATGATAATGGAACAAAATTCACATGTTTAAAGACAATTTGTTAAGCATAAATAGAATTGTGTTTAGAACATCATGCATTATGTAAAGGAAGCCCCCTATAAAATGGTCGGGTTGAAACCTATATCAATCTCTTTCTGGGTTGAGTAGACCTTAATTGTTGGATATATCTAAAATAAATAGAACACCAACGTCACACTCTTGAATGGTAAAACTCCATTTAAGATGCTCAATGGAGAACCATCTTCACATGCTTATCTAAGGGTATTTGGTTTTCTATGTTATGCATACAGAATGGAAAAAAAGAAGAAGCAATAAGTCTGCTAGCTGAAGCCAAAAAAAAAAAAAAAAAAAAGTGTTCGAGAGGTACCATGCTAGAGCTAGATAAAGGATATGGAA
This sequence comes from Glycine max, assembly GCF_000004515.6. Lineage (NCBI taxonomy): Eukaryota > Viridiplantae > Streptophyta > Magnoliopsida > Fabales > Fabaceae > Glycine > Glycine max. The sequence goes on along the minus strand of NC_038255.2, from coordinate 1,130,901 downwards.
GTTATTTAATCTAGAAAATAACATTTATTTTATGTTAAAAGACATTGACTTCTCTCAGAATGAGTTTCCCTTTTGCCTAATCTAGCTTAATGGATGATATTAGGATTGTGACCAACTCACTTCCTATTAAATAATTTTTTGAAAAGTGTTTTTTTAAATGTTTGAAAATTTAATTATCGCTATACTAAGTATAATTATAAGCACCTGATTGGTGTCCTCTAGATGATCGATCCAATCATGAATCATAAACTGAATCCAAGAAGCTGCTATCACATTGAATTGCTTCCCAGTGTCCTTGTATGTCCTCCTAGCTAGTAGTTTCGTGGCTACCACCATTGGATCAGGCTTCAACAGCTGCACACAAGATTATGCTTTCAAATTAAATTCACCACCTTGTAAGGGCTCGACAAAATAAATTAATAACAAATTAAATTAATGATAGGCTCATCAACTGAAACAATTAAAATTAAACTTAATTAACACTAATAATTTTCATGTTCATAATTAATTTTTTGTCACCTTAATATTTGTGCGAATTTGTTTATTAAAGATTAATCTTTACTGGAAGGCTTTACTAATCACTTTAAGTAGAATTTCTTTATTCAAAATATTTATATTCAAGATTTTGTTTAAGGAAATCAAACATAATTAGTAATAATTTAAGATCTTAACTTAGTGGGGGCAACAAAAGTAGTTAGTAGCTATTATTATTGGAAAAAACATAATTTTTTTTAAATCAAATACTTGAAAAAAAAAAAGAAATTGAGAAGTGGTGGATTTAAATATAATAAACTAGAGAGGATAAAATACAAACACTTTTTTCTCAAAATATAGTCTCAACCAATTAGTTGCAGCTCATAAAAACTATCCATAATTCTATTAAGATTTAATTATATTTTTAGTCACTCAAATTAAAAAATAAATATTTATTTAG